>NC_083229.1:10442990-10770231 GCF_032191835.1 Heteronotia binoei
CAGTTGAGAGGGAATGCACCAATGGTTTCCGCATCTCCCCACCCCAAAGAACCTCTTACCAGGGTAGTATGCTCCTACAACATTGTCATAAAGTCTAGGCTATCCCCATAATTTGAGCAGCAAGGCTTCCAAGCCCAATCGCCACCTCCCATGGCCTACTGAGTCGAAAGGAAGCCCACATTCTTCTTCACCCAAAGGGTGATTAGCACGTGTAATTCACTGCCACAGGAGGTGGCGGCAGCTACAAGCATAGACAGCTTTAAGAGGGGATTGGATCAACATATAGAACAGAGGCCCATCAGTGGCTATTAGCCACAGTTTATCATTGGGTGCTTGGGGGGGCATGGGGGGGGCTTCTAGTGTCCTTGCCCCAGTGGTGGACCTCCTGGTGGCACGTGGTTTTTTTGGCCACTGTGTGACACAGAGCGTTGGACTGGATGGGCCATTGGCCTGATCCAACATGGCTTCTCTTACGTTCTTAACGTTGCGGAATACGCAAGAGAATGAGCTGTGATCGGAGGAAACCCCCTAGTTCAGATCTTCTCTCTAATACACTGCCCAAATAATCTTAGTATTAAAGGTACCATTAAACACCCAGATTGCAGAATACAGCAACAAATGAAGTTGCACATTCTGTAATGAGAAATCACAATAATGGATACACGTGTAGATCAACCAAAGGGTGGTCAGTGGTCAGAACTGTGTTCAGGCACACATAAAACTATAATTATATCAATATAAAATATAACCTGAGGAGCCCTCACTCGTCATAAGTGGTAATTGAGGTCCACCATTCTGTCCTGGGGCCATAGTTTAATCCTCACTGTGTGTTCATGTGCAAACCAGTAACCAAGGTTACCATCTCTGATGAGTGAGGGTTCTTCTGTTTATGCAAGATTGATTTAATAACCATTGTTTGGAGCTTTTTAGTGAGTCGTATACCACCTGCCTGGCCTGAAAAAGATATGTTGTCAGGGCTTTTTTGTTTGTAGCAGGAACTCCTTTGCGTATTAGGCCACGCGCACCCCGATGTAGCCTATCCTCCCGGAGCTTACGGTAGGCCCTGTACGAAGAGCCCTGTAAGCTCTTGGAGGATTGGCCACATCGAGGGGTGTGGCCTAATACGCAAAGGAGTCCCTGCTACAAAAAAAGCCCTGGTTGATATCATTATATATATATATATATATATATATATATATATATATATTGATACAGTTTTATGAATATAATTCTGACCGCTGAAGAAGGCCCTCGGCCAAGACACGTGTAACAATTATTGTGATTTTTTTGTTATTGGTAGGGGTGGAATTCTAGCAGGAGCTCCTTTGCATATTAGGCCACACACCCCTGATGTAGCCAATCCTCCAAGAGCTTACAAGACTCTTAGTACAGGGCTTACTGTAAGTTCTTGGAGGATTGGCTACTTCAGGGGTGGGGGTCTAATATGCAAAGGAGCTCCTACTAGAATTCCACCTCTGGTTACCGGACATGCAACTTCATCTCGTTGCTGTATACTGTGATCTGAGTTTTTAATGATACCTTGTCTATGTCATTTTTAATCCTAAAATTCTGTGCACTGGGTAATAATTTTATTTTCTAATTGGCTCAGCCTTATGGTTCTTGACTTGATCCTTAGGTTGAGTTCCCTCCCTCAGATCTCTCTGCCGAAACTCACTAGGTAGGCTCTCTCCCAGTCTCAGCCCTCATGTGAATATTGGGGTGACAAAGCTGGCCCCACCTTAAAGGGTTGTTGTGAGGATTGTGACAAATTTGTGTGAAACATTTTGAAAGTGCTGCATAAGCGCGAAGTATCAGGCACTCACCAAGACGGAATGCAGATTTCTGGGAAGAGGATGATGATGGTATATTGCAAGCAGGGCTTTTTTGTTAGCAGGAACTCCTTTGCATATTAGGCCACACCCCTTGTAGCCAGTCCTCCTGGAGTTTCCAGTAGCTCCTGTACGAAGAGCCCTGTAAGCTCTTGGATGATTGGCTACATCAGGGATCTGGGCCTAACATGCAAAGGAGCTCTTGCTAGAATTCCAAGCTCTTAGAGGATTGGCTACATCAGGGTGTGTGTGGCCTAATATGCAAAGGAGCTCTTGCTAGAATTCCAAGCTCTTGGATGATTGGCTACATCAGGGATGTGTGGCCTAATATGCAAAGAAGTTCCTGCTACAAAAAGAAGCCCTGATTGCAAGAAATCCAACTACCCCCTCTGGTGGTTTCATTTTTGAACTCATACACCCAATTCATCTGGTGTCGACCAGATATAGGAGGCCGTTCTCCTCTGGCTTTGTCCCCTCGTGCTCTGGGATCTTCCTCATAAGGGCTAAATTCAAATCCAGCAGCACCTTAAAGTCCAATAATATTTCCAGAGTCTATGTTTCTTAGAGTCAAAGCCACAAAGAATCATAGAGTTGGAAGGGACCTCCAGGGTCATCTAGTCCAACCCCCTTCGCAGTGCAGGAACTTAGTGTGAAATCTGCTCAAGGGAACTTTGACTTCCTGAAGCTTGTACCCTGGGAATCTTTTTAGTCTTTAAAGTGCTACTGGGTGTAAATCTTGCTCTTCTACCACAGGCCAGGGTGGCTGCCCACCTGCAATGATATGCGCAAGGCGTGGTTATTGGTCATTGCTGGGCCCATACAACTAGCCCCTCCCCTGCAGGCCCCAGTTAGGGATGGGCACGAATCAGGAAAATGGAGATTCACAGTTCGTTGGGTCACATAAATTACAAACTTCTCCATTTCCCAAGCCGGGTGGAATTCGTGAATTTGCCTTCCCTTTGCTTGTGAAGGTACACCACTGAGGCAGCGTGACTCCAGAGGGTAGGGGGTTTAGATGCCTCCCCCTCCCTCCCCAGGGGCATGCTGCCTCCGGGACTGAAGGGAAGGGGGAGATGTAAACGAACCACCACAAACCCTGGGCAGCTCACGAACCAGCGTGATTTGTGACAAAACCTGGTTCGTAATTCGGTTCCTGCCCATCCCTTAACACCATTGCTCCTGTAGTCTAACAACCCTGGAAAGGGGTAGGAGGAAGTCATGCCCAACAACACCGCCAAGGCGAATGTGAATTGAAGTGAGCTCACTATGCCGCTAATCGGGGGTGGAATTCTGGCAGGAGCTCCTTTGCATATTAGGTCGCATGCCCCTGATGTAGCCAATCCTCCAAGAACTTACAAGGGTTTTTTTTGGTAAGTCCTCGGAGAATTGGCTCCATCAAGGGGTGTGGCCTAATCGTTGGACAGTGTACTGCCTAGCCTGGGTTCTGCTTTAATAGAAATGGTGGATTTTTCCCCCCTCTGTAAACTTTCATAGAAACAATTTGGGGTTTTTTTTCTTCCCGATTTCATCAGCTGCAGGATTGTGCCTCTCCCTGGCCCTTCTCCATTAATTCTGTGAGCAATCACGGTAACATATTGCTGAAAAGGAGATGGAGGGGGAATCCCCCCTCTGAGCAATTGCTAAGTTATAATTACTACCAGTGCTTTTATATCGAGCAGGCGTCATTTCTGACATAGGCCAACGGCATCTAGAATCTTGACACTTTATAACATTTTTTAAAAAAATAAAACCTGTCTGTTCAAGTCTTGCGTGAAACTGTCTGCCTTTTTTGAATCGCTTTTGTTGTTTCTTCTCTCCCCCCCCCCCCACCCCGGCTTTTCGATTTTTGTCTTGTGGGAGATTTCCTGAAAGTGAATTCAGGTGATTTGAAGAGGATCGCCTCCAACGGGCAATTTTTTTAGAAAAAAATCTTCACTGTTTCGTATGAGGTTTTGTGGGATAGTGGATACGTGCTTTCCGTGGTGTATCAGTGTGTAGATAACTGGGGAAGGCAATGGCAAACCACCCCGTAAAAAAATCTGACGTGAAAACGTAGCGATGCGACGTCACCCCAGAGTCAGAAACGACTGGTGCTTTTACTGGGGACTACTGTTACTTTTACTTTTTTACATTTCAAATAGCGCAGACTCAGTGGAGGAGGAGATGATCATAGAATCATAGAGTTGAAAGGGACCTCCAGGGTCATCTAGTTCAACCCCTTGCACAATGCAGGAAACAAACACCTCCCCCTAAATTCACAGGATTTTCATTGCTGTCAGATGGCCATCTAGCCTCTGTTTAAAAACCTCCAAGGAAGGAGAGCCCACCACCTCCCGAGGAAGCCTGTTCCACGGAGGAACTGCTCTAACGGTCAGGCAGTTCTTCCTAATGTTGAGCCGGAAACACTTTTGATTTAATTTCATCCCATTGGTTCTTGTCCTACCTTCTGGGGCCACGGAAAACAATTCCACACCATCCTCTATATCAGGGGAGGCCAACGGTAGCTCTCCAGATGTTTTTTTGTCTACAACTCCCATCAGCCCCAGCCAGCATGGCCAATGGCTGGGGCTGATGGGAGTAGTAGGCAAAAAACATCTGGAGAGCTACCGTTGGCCACCCCAGCCTTACAGGACTGTTGTAAAGAAGCAAGAAGAGAGTGACTGAATGCCATCCAAAGCCTGCTGCAAAGCAGAAGAAAAGATTGGATTTATACCCTGACCTGAAGGAGTCTCAGAGCAGCATGCGAGCTTTCAAAAGAGAGAGCCAGTTTGGTGTAGTGGTTAAGGGCGTGGATTCTTATCTGGGAGAACCGGGTTTGATTCCCCACCTCCTCCGCTTGCAGCTGCTGGAATGGCCTTGGGTCCAGAAAAGGGCAACTAGAATGATTCAAGGGTTGGAACACTTTCCCTATGAAGAAAGGTTACAACGCTTGGGGCTCTTTAGCTTGGAGAAACGTCGACTGCGGGGTGACATGATAAGAGGTTGACAAGATTATGCACAGGATGGAGAAAGAAGTCCTTTTCTCCCTTTCTCACAACACAAGAACTCATGGGCATTCGATGAAATTGCTGAGCAGTTGGGTTAGAACGCATAAAAGGAAGTCCTTCACCCAAAGGGTGATTAACGTGGAATTCACTGCCACAGGAGGTGGTGACGGCTACAAGCATAGCCAGCTTCAAGAGGGGGTTAGATAAAAATATGGAGCAGAGGTCCATCAGTGGCTATTAGCCACAGTGTATATATATGTATATAATTTTTTTGGCCACTGTGTGACACAGTGTTGGACTGGATGGGCCATTGGCCTGATCCAACATGGCTTCTCTTTTATTCTTATGGGTCAGCCATAGCTCTTGCAAGACTTGACCTTGAAATGGCAGCTTCTGTCAGAGCTCTCTCAGTCCCACTCACCTCACGGGGTGTCTGTTGTGGGGAAGAAGATAAAGGAGATTGTGAGCTGCTCTGAGATTCAGAGTGAAGGGCGGGATATAAATCCAATATAATCATAATTATCAAAGTCAGTATTATCTACTCAAGACGGCAGCAGCTCTCCAGGGTCTCAAGCTGAGGTTTTTCACGCCTACTTGCCTGGACCCTTTTTAGTTGGAGATGCTGGGGACTGAATCTGGGACCTTCTGTTGGCCAAGCAAATGCTCTACCACTGAACCACCATCCATCCCCAACATATGAACATATATATGAACATATGAAGCTGCCTTATACTGAATCAGACCCTCGGTCCATCAAAGTCAGTACTGTCTGCTCAGACTGGCAGCGGCTCTCCAGGGTCTCAAGCTGAGGTTTTTCATGCCTACTTGCCTGGACCCTTTTTAGTTGGAGATGCTGGGGATTGAACCTGGGACCTTCTGCTTGCCAAGCAGATGCTCTACCACTGAGCCACCGTCCCTCCCCAACTCTAGCATGACACTCCAGGTGACCCTCGGACCACCTTATCTGACTGGACTTGGAGAGCCCCATGGGGGAGATGCTACCCCCAGTGGGAAAGTGGTGATTCACAATGAAAAGCTGGCAAGAAATGGAAAACGTCGATCCCTTTGTGGCAGCTGCAGCTCAAACGGGAATTTCGAAAGGGAGAGTGGGAGGTCCGGGGTGGGTGAAAATAGAGGGCCAGGTGGAATGTCCTCCAGGCTTGGGTGGAACAGGACTAGGCGGTGACTCATTGGCTTGGAGGAAGAGAAAGGGGAGGAAAGTATTCCAGGCCTCGCACCCTCCTGGAGCTCAGGGCGATTCAGATGGTTATCGTTGAGCTGTGGCTTCTTCTGCACCTGGGTTCCTTCTCAAACTGCAGGAAGTTTTGCAAGTCCGCCCAGCTGACTCCTGCGCTGGAGGCAGCATGCCCAGCTGGAAGAACTGCAGATTTATACCCTGCCCTTCTCCCTGAATCAGAGACTCAGAGCGGCTTACTATGTCTTCTCCCCCCACAACAGACACCGTATGAGGTGGGTGGGGCTGAGAGGGCTCTCCCAGCAGCTGCCCTTTCAAGGACAACCTTTGCCAGAGCTATGGCTGACCCAAGGCCATGCTAGCAGGTGCAAGTGGGGGAGTGGGGAATCAAACCTGGTTCTCCTAGGTAGGAGTCCGCACACTTAACCACTACCCCAAACTGGCTCTGGAACAGCTGATTTCCCCCACCCCGTCATTACAAGGAAGGGGGGGCAGACTATCCTATGTGGAGGCTGCAGGATGCAGTGTTGGTGCAAAGCCTTGGATGCCGCTGTCCAGGTCCAATCAAAATACTGTAGCGTGCGAGCTTTCATAGAGAGAGTGAGTTTGGTGGAGTGGTTAAGTGCGCGGACTCTTACCTGGGAGAACCGGGTTTGGTTCCTCACTTTTCCACTTGCACCTGCTGATGTGACCTTGAGTCGGCCACAATGTTCTCTCAGAGCTATTCCTCCCAAGAGCAGTTCTGGGAGAGCTCTCTCAGCCCCACCTACCTCACAGAGTGTCTGTTGTAAGGAGGGGGATGGAAAGAAGAAGAATTGCAGGTTTGTACCCCACCCTTTTCTCTGAATCAGAGACTCAGAGCGGCTTACAACCTCCTATATCTTCTCCCCCCACAACAGACGCCCTGTGAGGTGGGTGGGGCTGAGAGAGCTCTCCCAGAAGCTGCCCTTTCAAGGACAACCTCTGCCAGAGCTATGGCTAACCCAAGGCCATTCCAGCAGCTGCAAGTGGAGGAGTGGGGAATCAAACCCGGTTCTCCCAGATAAGAGTCCACGCACTACACCAAACTAGCTCTCTCTTTGAAAGCTCGCACGCTACATTATTTTGGTTGTAAGCCGCTCTGAGTCTCCAAGTGAAGAGAGGGGTGTAAATCCAGTCTCCTTCTCCCCCCGCCACAGAAGTCATCCTCAAACTCAGTGCTAAACAAAGCAGGAATGGGCGGCTCCCCTCCCTAATTTCTGTGTCTTTAGTTGAAGGTGAGACCTGTGTCTTCCTTGACCTGGATGACTAGCACAATCTCATCAGAACTAAGCAGGGTCAGTCCAGCTCAGTACATAAGCACATAAGAGAAGCCATGTTGGATCAGGCCAACGGCCCATGCAGTCCAACACTCTGTGTCACACAGTGGCCAAAATAATAATAATAATAAATTTTATTTATACCCCGCCCTCCCCGCCGAGGCAGGCTCAGGGCGGCTTACAGAACATGGCAAAAGGTGGGGCCCGTCACGGACGCGGAGGCAGCCGGAGGTGGCTGAAGCGGCGATTTGGCTGGGGCGCGGCCGACCGACAGACGAGCGGAGTTGGGTGGCGTTGAGCGGAGCCGGCTGACGCCGAGGAGAGCAGGGCCAGATACTCCCATACCACGGACGCAACTATCGGGGGGCTGGGCTGCTAACGCAGCCAGCCGCCAGAGAGGAGCGCCGCGGAGGGGGGGATTGGCAGCGATTGAGGCGCCGTTAGCAGAGAAGAGAGCCCGGGAATTGTTGGGCACGTGGACGGAGCAAGGACCTTCAAGGAGTAAAGACCTTAATGAACTAGTCAATCCCACAGGGGAACTGTGGAGCCCTGTAGCGTGACAGGGGGGCACGAGGGGGGGTTTTACCCCTCCCGGATCTGCCAGGTTACGCGGGGGATACTGGATTTGAACCCTTGGCTGCTAGACATGTGTTACCCTACGCCTTGGTGTGTGACTGCTACTCTCTGTATACCATCTAATACGGCACTATCTCGACGCCTGCACTCTGCACTTTACTCTGCTCAGCACTTTATTTACCACTCTACTCCACACTTTATCCTGGTCGGGAAGAACTTGCACTGATCAGCACGACAGCACTTTCCTGTAATTTCTACCTCCATTTGCTCATGTACTACTAGTTTAATTGGATTGGTCAATTAACTCATTGTGATTGTTTTATCGTACTGATTGGGTCTGAATGATATAAATTTTTTGGCAAATTAATCTGAGGGTGGTTTATTAGGGAGGGATTTATAGTCAATTATTGCCATTTGATTTAACCTATGTGTTTTACCAATTAATGTACAAAGGGAGATTTGGGTAGGGCTTGATTGGGTTGATTTGAAATTGGGAGCTAGTGGGTGGAGTGGATTGGGGGAGTTATTTGGGGGTGGTGCTAGTCGGCATTGGAGGCGGTGGCTATGACAACGGTTCCACCAGCAGGGGTGATTGGCCCAGGGATTCCAGTGCTCCTGGGAAGGGGGAGGTATGGTGGTGGGAACAGGCAATGATATAGGGGAAGGGGGCCGAGACCAGTCAGTGCTTGACCACCTTCCAGTCTGCGTCCCATCCCGATGGTGACAGGTAGTAGAGCCAGTTTGGATGACCCGCCTCCGTCATTGGTGTTATGCAATGCCAGGTCCATTAATAATAAGACCTCTGTCCTTCGAGAGTTTTTGCTCGAGCAGGACATGGACCTGGCTTGCGTGACTGAGACCTGGATTCGAGAGGGAGATACGGTGGCCCTCTCACAAACAGCTCCCCCGGGTTACTCAGTCTTTCACCAATCGCGGATTAGCGGGCGGGGGGGAGGGGTGGCGTTTTTCATACGAGAGGCTTACTTCTCTAGGGCGCTCCTGGCCCCAAAGATTAAAGGTATTGAATGTGCCGGTCTGGCATGGGAAGTTGGAGAGGGGTTGGCGATTTGGCTGGTGTACCGTTCGCCTAGCGCACCAGCCGCCACCTTACCGTCCCTGCTCGAGCACCCAAGGCTGATGATCCTGGGTGTCTTCAATGTTCATGCTGATGACCCGACCTCCAGTTCAGCGACGGACCTAGTGTCATCCATGGCGACGCTAGGGCTCTCTCAATTTGTTACATCTCCCACGCACCAGGCCGGGCACATGTTAGACCTGATCTTTGCGGCCGGGTTTATGGTGGACGATATAATCGCAGAAGCGGTGCCGTGGTCGGACCACCTTGCCCTTAGGACTCGTGTGGACGCTCTACGCCAAACCTGTCTAGGCGACGAGCGCATTATGGCTCGCCTGCGGAACCAGATGGATCCGGAACGGTTCCAAATGGCTCTGCGGGATCCCTGGCCCTCTGGTGATTCCCTCGATGACCTGGTTGAGACCTGGCATAGCCGGCTCTCCAGGGCCATTGATGAGATCGCACCTCGACGCCCTCTGCGACCTCGGACTAGGCTGGCGCCGTGGTATACCCCGGAACTACGCCAGCTGAAACAGGGCCTCAGACAGCTAGAGAGGCAATGGCGGCGTACTCGTGACGAAGCGACTAGAGCATCTTATAGGGAGTTTATGAGGTCCTATGAGATGGCAGTCAAGGCCACAAAGAAAACGTACTTTGCGGCTAAGATTGCGTCCGCAAATTCGCGCCCAGCACAATTGTTTAAGACAATTCGGAACCTTACTACATTGCCACAAGGCAAACCAAATGTTAAGGAATTAGAGGTAGGCTGTGAGGCATTTGCGAAAATTTTTGCAGACAAAGTCCAGTCGCTCCGCTGCGACTGACCTGCCATATTAGATACAGTATGTGAACTCGAGGCTCCGTGCCTGTCTTCTGCTTTGACTCTGGACTGTTTCGACCCGCTCGACCTAGAGGAAGTTGACAGAATTCTCTCTACTGCACACCCAACAACTTGCGATCTGGACCCGTGCCCCTCCTGGCTAATTAAAGCTTGCCAGGAGGAGCTGAGACGTCCTATACGGGACATCATAAATAGATCTCTTTCGGAGGGTTCTTTTCCAACCCCTCTGAAAGAGGCAGTGGTCCCCCCCTCCTGAAAAAAGCTACATCAGACCCGGCCGAATTGGCTCATTACCGGCTGGTCTCAAACTTGCCTTTTCTGGGCAAAGTCATAGAGAGGGCTGTGGCATTGCAGTTACAGAGTTTCCTGGATGACGCTTCCACTTTAGATCCATTCCAGTCCGACTTCCGCCTGGGCCATGGGACAGAGACAGTGTTGGTCACCCTCTTGGATGATCTCCGGCGACATCTGGAGCGAGGCGGTGCGGCGGTATTGCTGTTGTTAGACCTTTCGGCAGCGTTCGATATGGTCGACCACCGGCTGCTGACCCGCCGCCTCGCCGACGTCCCATCAGTCCCATCAGAAGGTCCACCAGTGGGGTCAGGACATTAGAAGCCCTCTCACTGTGCCCACCCCCAAGCACCAAAAATACAAAGCATCACTGCCCCAGATATAAGGACACAAGAGAAGCCATGTTGGATCAGGCCAATGGCCCATCCAATCCAACACTCTGGGTCTCACAGCGGCCAAAAAACCAGCGCCATCAGGAGGTCCATCAGTGGGCCCAGGACACTGGAAGCCCTCTCACTGTGCATTTTAAGGTAGAGGCTGAGCTGATATAATTGAGTCCATCGTCCGGTGATGTCAGGGGTGAGTAGCATATGCAAATGAGTTGTGCTAATGAGCTCCAGCATCTCTTTTTCTGTAAAATTACCCCTGCCTCCTCAAAAGAAGTCGAAGGGAGTTCAGGGTTGCTCCACAGCGGCAGGCAATGGCCAACCACCTCTGAATGTCTCTTGTCTTGGAAAACCCCGCGGGGTCGCCGTTGGCCGCCTGCAACTTGAAGGCACTCTCTCCCACCAAGGCCTCTCTTTTTTAATCCACCTGACGCCTTTAAGGCATTTGTTCCTTTTAAATGTTTTCCTGGGCAAATAGCCTCGCCCAAAAAGAAATGAAATCCAACTTGCGTGACTTGCTGGTCAGATTTGCCTAAATTTGCATCCTTCTCCCCAATGTGCTTGCTTTGCAAGTTTTCGAGACCTATGAGTGATGGCGTTCATTGTGATTTGTGCCGCTTCTCACCTGGTGTGAGCTGTCATAATCCCCTGAGATTGTGCGTTCTCAATAACACACCCTCGGAATCTTACTTGACAAAGCAGCCCGAGTTCAGGTGAATCGTTTATAACCCGCACTGTAAGAACTTACGTTACACAAAGTTGAATGTCAATGGCCTTTTGCAACCCCGGGGGAATCCCCTGCAAACTGCAATGAAGGCGAAGTCTTCGCTGTCTTGTGGTTGGGACATCCAGCTTTTGAATTCCAACAGAAAAGAAAGCCATATAATGTCTCCATGGGCAGCCAGCCGGGAGGGTGTGTGTGTGGAGAAGATAAAGAAGAAGAAAAATAATGGGATCATGGAACAGAATCATAGAGTTGGAAGGAACATAAGAACATAAGAGAAGTCAGGTTGGATCAGGCCAATGGCCCATCCAGTCCAACACTCTGTGTCACACAGTGGCCAAAAAAATTATACATGTAGAGAAGCCACTGATGGACCTCTGCTCCATATTTTTATCTAATCCCTTCTTGAAGCTGGCTATGCTTGTGGCCGCCACCACCTCCTGTGACAGTGAATTCCACATGTTAATCACCCTTTGGGTGAAGAAGTACTTCCTTTTATCCGTTTTAACCTGACTGCTCATCAATTTCATCGAATGCCCACAAGTTCTTGTATTGTGAGAAAGGGAGAAAAGTAATTCTTTCTCTACTTTCTCCATCCCATGCATTATCTTTTAACCCCCAGGATCATAAGAACATTAGAGAAGCCATGTTGGATCAGGCCAATGGCCCATCCAGTCCAACACTCTGTGTCACACAATGGCCAAAAAAAACAAGTGCCATCAGGAGGTCCACCAGTGGGGCTGGAAGCCCTCCCACTGTGCCCCCCCAAGCACCAAGAATACAGAGCATCACTGCCCCAGACAGAGAGTTCCCTCAATACACTGTGGTTAATACCCACTGATGGACCTCTGCTCCATATGTTTATTCAATCTCCTCTTGAAGCTGTCTATGCTGGCAGCCACTGCCACCTCCTGTGGCAGTGAATTCCATGTGTTAACCACCCTTTGGGTAAAGAAGTACTTCCTTTTATCAGTTCTAACCTGACTGCTCAGCAATTTCATTGAATGTCCATGAGTTCTCGTATTGGTCTCATATGGTCATCTAGTCCAACCCCCTGCACAGTGCAGGAAATTCACAAATACCTCCCCCTAAATTCACAGGATCTTCATCGCTGTCAGATGGCCATCTAGCCTCTGTTTAAAAACCTCCAAGAGCCCACCACCTCCCGAGGGAGCCTGTTCCACCAAGGAATTGCTCTAACGGTCAGGAATGTTGAGTCAGAAACTCTTTTGATTTAATTTCAACCTCTTGGTTCTGGTTCTACCTTCTGGGGTCACAGAAAACAATTCCACACCATCCTCTATATGACAGCTCTTCAAATACTTAAAGAAGGTGATCATATCACCTCTCAGCTGCCTCCTCTCCAGGCTAAAAATGCCCAGCTTCTTCAACCTTTCTTCATAGGACATGGTCTCCAGACCCCTCACCATCTTTGTTGCCCTCTTAAGAAGAGGTCAAATACAATGGATTTATACCCCACCCTTCACTCAGAGTTTCACAGTGGCTCACAATCTTCTCCCCTTCTTCTCCCCACAACCTCCCCTATGAGGTTGTTGGGGCTGAGAGAGCTCTGAGAGTATTGTGACTGACTCAAGGTCACCCAGTAACTGCATGTGAAGGGGGGGGAATCAGACCAGGTTCTGCAGATTAGAGTCCAACACTTTTAACCAGTACACCAAACTGGAAGCTAGTTAATTCCCCGGGTTTTTTTAAAACCATGAGACCCTGGTGAGTGGGATATTAATATTTTAAATTAAAAAACAGAGCAAATTACTGTTCTGTCAGCAAACAATGGCCAGTTTGGTGTAGTAGTTAAGTGTGCAGACTCTTATCTGGGAGAACTGGGTTTGATTCCCCACTCCTCCACTTGCAGCTGCAGGAATGGCCCTGGGTCAGCCAGAGCTCTCGTAGGAGGTTTCCTGGAAAGGGCAGCTTCTGGGAGAGCTCTCTCAGACCCACCCACCTCACAGGGTTTCTGTTGTGGGGGAGGAAAGTAAAGGAGTTTGTAAGCTTCTCTGAGACTCTGATTCAGAGAGAATGGTGGGGTACAGGGTTGTCAATTCCCAGGTGGGGGCAGGGGATCCCCCGGTTTGGAGGCCCTCCCCCCGCTTCAGGGTCGTCAGAAAGCGGGAGAAGGGGAGGGAAATGTCTGCTGGGAACTCTGTTATTCCCTATGGAGATTTATTCCCATAGAAAATCATGGAGAATTGATCCACGGGTATCTAGGGCTCTGGGGGGGGGCTGGTTTTTGGGGTAGAGACACCAAATTTTCAGTATAGCATCTGGTGCCTCTTTCCAAAATACCCCCCAAGTTTCAAAAAGATTGGACCAGGGAGTCCAATTCTATGAGCTCCAAAAGAAGTTGCCCCTATTCTTCATTATTTCCTATGGAAGGAAGGAATTGAAAAGGTGCACCGTCCCTTTAAATGTGATGGCCAGAACTCCCTTTGGAGTTCAATGATGCTTGTCACAGCCTTGATCTTGGCTCCACCCCTAATGTCTCCTGGCTCCACCCCCAAAGTCCCCAGATATTTCTTGAATTGGACTTGGCAACCCTAGTGGGGTATAAATCTACAGTCTCCTTCTCTCCGTGACCCCAGCACTTCTGCAGCCAGCCCTTTGGGTTCACTCCCAGCTGCTGTCCTCTGATGAAGTTCACGGTGACCTCAACCTGAATTCTGGAGCAGCCAAGAACCACTTCCGCAAGCTGCGCTTCAAGGGAAATTCCAAGAGGAAGAGAACGTTACATCCCTCAGGCCTGAGCCTTGAACAGAAGCCACGGCAGAGGAGAAGAAGAATGTTCTACCAAAGCCTGACCCCCCGTTGTCCATCAGAAGCTGCCAAACTAAACAGCAGGATGGAAACGGAATCTCCCTGCTTATCTTGTGCCGGAGGCGGCCCTTCCGAGACACCCTCTGTCCTTCTTTTTCAGAAGGGTCAGCCTGGGCCCGTCTCCTGCAGTTTCTGTTCCGCATGGACTCTTAAGCTCTCTGTCTGCTGAGGAAGAGGGAGAGACGGCTCCCAGCGAGAGGAAGCAAAGCCGGCTTCCCCCCTGCAGCCCACATCCAGAATCTCGCATCTGTCGATGCTATCAAAGGGTAGAAACCAGGAGTCGAATAGAGGTTAACTCTCAGCTGGAGGACTACATTCTGCTGGCACATGCGTAATTGGAACAAGCGCAAGGATGAAAAATGAGGTTTTCTTTTGTTATTGTCCAACTGGTCTTGGGCAGTCTGGTCTTCCTTGGAAAACTGGGCCCAAAGAAAGGACTGATATAGGAGAGAGGTCACTTCAGATTAGAAAAAGGACACAACCAGCCGGTTATAGTAATCAAATATCAAAAAAAATAATTTGCCATGCCGCAGCATAAAGCTGAGGTTTACATCGCGGCGCGGGAGGGACGATGGCTCAGTGGTAGAGCATCTGCTTGGTAAGCTGAAGGTCCCAGGTTCAATCCCCGGCATCTCCAACTAAAAAGGGTCCATGCAAGTAGGCATGAAAAACCTCAGCTTGAGACCCTGGAGAGCCATGAATGGGGCTGTGGCTCAGTGTTAGAACATCTGCTTGATAAGCAGAAGGTCCCAGGTTCAATCCCTGGCATCTCCAACTAAAAAGAGTCCAGGCAAATAAGTGTGAAAAACCTCAGCTGGAGACCCTGGAGAGCCGCTGCCAATCTGAGTAGACAATACTGACTTCGATGGACCCAGGGTCTGATTCAGTAGAAGGCAGCTTCATATGTTCATATGATATTGACAAGGTACAAATCGCAATGCAGTTGCAATGATATTATAACAAGGAGCCTCGACGTGCAGGGGGTTGACTGGAAATATCCTGCTTCAGTCCCTCTTCAACCATAGGGTGCTCCATTAGTAATAACATGCAAAAGACTTCCGGTTCAAAGTTAACTAACAGTAATATCTCCACAGCAATCCGTGACTTCAAATGATAGAAATATTTTATTTATTTATTTACTTGATTGATTGATATCCCGCCCTCCCCACCGAAGCAGGCTCAGGGCGGGATGTTAAATATGTTAAAAGGGGCACAAAAGCGTCTCCAAATAAACACTCAAAGACGGCACGACGATTTGTGCCCCTTTTAACGTATTTCTATCATTGGCAGTCACGGAATGTTGTGGGAATATTATTGTTAATTCCCTTTGAACTGGAAGACTTTTGCGTATCTTTTGCCAGGGCATCCCGCAGTTTGCCACGCCGCAGCGGAAACTTGAGATTTACTCCGTGGCGTGGCAAATTGTGGGTCGCCGCGGTGCAAAATGGCGGCGCAGAGCAGCTGGTGCGAAATTGCTAACTTGCTCCACAGAGAAACGGAAGCCCGCCCGGGAGCAAGGTTCGGGCGGAATCAGCCCTTGTTACTCTGCTGATTTCGATCTGTACTAAATAATAATAATATCCAACAGGAACTGATCTCTGTTGGCTGGAGATCCGTTGTAATTCCAGGAGATCTTCAGGCTCTACCTGGAGTTTGGCAACCCTGGGGTCACCTGGCCCTTAGGCTCAGCCCGGGGACCACTAATAGTGGGCAAAGACTCCTTCGGCATTATTATTATTATTACTATTGTTGTCGTCGGTTTTGTATTATTATTATTATTATTATTATTATTATTATTATTATTATTATTATTATTATTATTATCATCTATTAAATTTATGAATCACCTCATCCAGGCCCATGCCGGGCTCTAGGCAATGTACAGCAAAAGATACAGATAAAATCAATAAAACCAGTAATTTAAAACAGTTGCAACCCGATGAACATACTTTATAGTGTGCTGTAATTCTGCTTTCCAGGCACTGGGAGCAGTTCCCCCCTTAAGTAGAGGAGAGCCAGTTTGGTGTAGCGGTTAAGTGTGCGGACTCTTATCTGGGAGAATCGGGTTTGATTCCCCACTCCTCCACTTGCACCTGCTGGAATGGCCTTGGGTCAGCCACAGCCCTCACATTGTCCTTGAAAGGTCAGCTTCTGGGAGAGCCAGTTTGGTGCAGTGATTAAGTGTGCGGACTCTTATCTGGGAGAACCGGGTTTGATTTCCCACTCCTCCACTTGCACCTCCTAGCATGGCCTTGGGTCAGCCATAGCTCTGGCAGAGGTTGTCCTTGAAAGGGCAGCTGCTGGGAGAGCCCTCTCCAGCCCCACCCACCTCACAGGGTGTCTGTTGTGGGGGAGGAAGGTAAAGGAGATTGTGAGCCGCTCTGAGACTCTTCGGAATGGAGGGCGGGATATCAATCCAATATCTTCATCTACCTCACAGGGTGTCTGTTGTGGGGGAGGAAGGTAAAGGAGATTGTGACCCGCTCTGAGACTCTTCGGAGTGGAGGGCGGGATATAAATCCAATATCTTCTTCTACCTCACAGGGTGTCTGTTGTGGGGGAGGAAGGGAAAGGAGATTGTGACCCGCTCTGAGACTCTTCAGAGTGGAGGGCGGGATATAAATCCAATATCTTCATCTACCTCACAGGGTGTCTGTTGTGGGGGAGGAAGGTAAAGGAGATTGTGAGCCTCTCTGAGACTCTTCGGAGTGGAGGGTAGGATATAAATCCAATATCTTCATCTACCTCACAGGGTGTCTGTTGTGGGGGAGGAAGGTAAAGGAGATTGTGAGCCACTCTGAGACTCTTCGGAGTGGAGGGCGGGATATAAATCCAATATCTTAATCTACCTCACAGGGTGTCTGTTGTGGGGGGGGGGGGGAGGTAAAGGAGATTGTGAGCCGCTCTGAGACTCTTCAGAGTGGAGGGCGGGATATAAATCCAATATCTTCATCTACCTCACAGGGTGTCTGTTGTGGGGGAGGAAGGTAAAGGAGATTGTGAGCCGCTCTGAGACTCTTCGGAGTGGAGGGCGGGATATAAATCCAATATCTTCATCTACCTCACAGGGTGTCTGTTGCGGGGGAGGAAGGTAAAGGAGATTGTGAGCCGCTCTGAGACTCTTCGGAGTGGAGGGCGGGATATAAATCCAATATCTTTTTCTATCTTCTATTGAGCCCAGCAGCCGTCGCTGTCCTCAAACAAAAGCCTGACGGAACATCTCTGCTTTGCAGGCTGTGCGAAATTCTAAAAGATCCCGCAGGGGCAGGGCCCTTGTGTCTTCCGGCAGAGAATTCCACCTGGTTGGGGCCAGGACTGAAAAAGTCCTGGCCCTCGTTGAGGCCAGCCGGACCTCTTTAGGGCATCATGCCCACACTGCCTGGTCTCTGGCTGCAGAATGCCCAAGAGAACGTGGGTTCACTCGTGGAACAGCTCAGCCATGCCATCTTCTGGCTGTTTTGGAAGCATTGCTTGCAAGTAGTCCCTGAAAATTCAGAGAGAGACGAGCAAGGGAGGCAATCCCTCTTCATTAAAGCCCTGGAAGAGGCTCTGAGAGCCAGTTTGGTGTAGTGGTTAAGTGCAAGGACTCGTCCTTGGGATAACCGGGTTTGATTCCCCACTCCTCCACTTGCAGCTGCTGGAATGGCCTTGGATCAGCCATAGCTCTCGCAGAGCTGTCCTTGAAAGGGCAGCTTCTGGGAGAGCTCTCTCAGCCCCACCTAACTCAAAGAAGAAGATGATATTGGATTTATACCCCGCCCTTCTCTCTGAATCGGAGTCCCAGAGCAGTTTACAATCTCCTTTACCTTCCCCGCCCCCCAACAGACACCCTGTGAGGTAGGTGGGGCTGAGAGAGCTCTCACAGAAGCTGCCCTTTCAAGGAAAGCTCTGCAAATACTATGGCTGACCCAAGGCTATTCCAGCAGCTGTAAGTGGAGGTGTGGGGAATCAAACCTGGCTCTCCCAGATAAGAGTCCCCGCACTTAACCAGGGTGTCTGTCATGGAGGAAGAAAGTAAAGGAGATTGTAAGCTGCTCAAAGACTCTGATTCAGAGAAGGGTGGTGTATAAATCTACCGTCTTCTTCTTCTTTCTCCACTGGACCCAATCCAGGCTATGATGCTAGACCTCCAGGTGAGACCAAGGGAATCCCCCAGAATGAGAGCTCATCTCCAGACAACAGAGACCAGTTCCCCTGGAGAATAGGGATGCTTTGGAGCAGGGGTCCTCAACCCCCGGTCCGTGGACCAGTATGGATTTATGTCGATTTTATAATTATAAGTGTAAGTACTATGTATAATTTTATAATTTTATTGTATTGTATTCATATGCTGTGAGCCGCCCTGAGCCTGCCCTTGCGGGGAGGGCGGAATACAAATAAAAAGTATTATTAGTATTATTATTATATTATTATTAGTACCAGTCCGTAGCCTGTTAGCAACTGGGCAGTGTAGCCTTGCTGCCCCGCCCCCCATGGTGCCTCCTCCCCTCTGTTTTCATCATTTTAAGGCTTGGGGAGGGGCGGTGAAGCACCTCCCGGGCTCATCCAAGGCTGCCGCCCCGATCAGCTGTTCGGGGGGGGGGAACCGCAGCGGCGAGCAACCTGCTGAAAAAGTGCCGCTGCCCTTTCCTTCTCCCCACTTCCTGCCCAGCTGATCGACAGGGGGGTCGGCCTTTAAAGAGCCCAGGAGGCACTTCACTGCCCCTTCCTGGGCCTTAAAATTGTGAAAACGGAGGGAGGGGGAGATAGGGTGGGGGGAGGCCAAATTCGGTGCCCCCACCTGCTGGCCCTGGGACTGGTCCCTGGTGCCAAAAGGGTTGGGAGCCGCTGCTTTGGAGGGTGAGCTCTCCGGCATTTTACCCCACTGAGGTCTCTGTCCTCCCTCAGCTCCATTCCCAAATCTCTAGGAGTTTCCTAACTTAGATCTGGCAACCCTACTCTCCCATCCCCCACCAGCGGCCAGGGGGGACCTAGCAGCCCAACTTCAACCGCCCAGCATAACAGATCTCAGGACTTCTTTTGTAGCGGGAACTCCATTGCATATTAGGCCACTCGCCCCTGATGTAGCCAATCCTCCAAGAGCTTAGAGGGCTCTTCGTACAGGGCCTGCTGTAAGCTCCAGGAGGATTGGCTACATGGGGGGCGGGGCCTAATATGCAAAGGAGCTCCTGTTGAAAAAAAAAAACCCTGACAAATTTTCACACCAGCGTGAACCACTCCACTCTTTTGACTGTTGTAGATTTTCCGGGCTGTGCGGCCGTGGTCTTGGCATCGTGGGACCTGACGTTTTGCCAGCAACTACGACTGGCATCCTCAGAGCTGCAACCCAGAAAACTGGAGTTCTCTCTGAGTCAAATTGAGAAGAAGTTGGTAGGCAGGTAATTTATATGTACTCAGGCAGGTGGGGTAGGGCTGAGTCATTATCTTGTGGGAGCTTCCTGGGCTGTGACATGCTAATGGAGGAGCTACCTGAGGGGGTTCTTTTGTATATGGATTGCCTACTGAAATTACCCCTCAGATAAGCTTCTCTATAAGCATGTCACAGGAAGCTCTCACAAGACAATGACTCAGCCCTACCCTACCTGCCTGAATAGATACAAATTACACACCTACCAACTTCTTCTCAATTTGATCCAGAGAGAACTCCAGTTTTCTGGGTTACACCTCTGAGGATGCCAGTCACAGTTGCTGGCGAAACGTAAGGTCTCACAATGCCAAGACCAAGAACTGGAACACTTTCCCTATGAAGAAAGATTAAAACGCTAGGAGCTCTTTAGCTTGGAGAAACGTCCAAGGTTAAAACGCTTGGGGCTCTTTAACTTGGAGAAACATCGACTGAGGGGTGACATGATAGAGGTTTACAAGATTATGCACGGGATAGAGAAGGTAGAGAAAGAAGTACTTTTCTCTCTTTCTCACAATACAAGTACTCGTGGGCACTCAATGAAATTGCTGAGCAATTGAGTTAGAATGGATAAAAGGAAGTACTTCTTCACCCAAAGGGTGATTAACACGTGGAATTCCCTGCCACAGGAGGTGGCGGCGGCTACAAGCATAGCCAACTTTAAGAGGGTATTGGCTAAACATATGGAGCAGAGGTCCATCAGTGACTGTTAGCCACAGCGTATTGTTAGAACTCTCTGTCTGGGGCAGTGATGCTCTGTATTCTTGGTGCTTGGAAGGGGCAACAGTATGAGAACTTCTAGTGTCCTGGCTCCACTGATGGACCTCCTGATGGCACCTGGGTTTTTTTGGTCACTGTGTGTACAGAGTGTTGGACTGGATGGACTGGATTATTATTATCCAACATGACTTCTCTTATGTTCTAAGACCACGGCCACAGAGCCTGGAAAATCCACAACAGCCAATGGACTCCGGCTGTGAAAGCCTTCGACAACATACACGCCACTCTTGTCCAGCGGGCCCACACACACACACACAATTCAGGCTTGCTTCACCCAACTTTACTGGGTCTGAAGCGCTTTTGGAATTCTACGAGAGAAGCAACAGAGGCGAACCTTGTTAGAGGCCCCTGCCCTTTGGCATTAAATTCATAGAAGAACCGTCAAGGAGAGACTTTTCCTTGCAGCTCCTTCTGCACGTGAAAACCCTGGAAGCGTAAAGCCAGACCGACTCTCCGAAAAGTAATTACTTGGCTAATGAAAGACTGCTCCCTAATGAGGAAGCGCCATCAGCCAAAGTTAAACCGTAATCACGGTTTCGGCCTACCAGGAAATCAGCCTTTATAAATTATGTAACGCTCAGTTATTGCTAAAATCTATATTTGCATCCGCATCGCTGAAACTGGCTTTCTTCTCGGGTAGGAACCGCATCTTATTATTGCTGATTTGCATCGACGCCTTGCACTTTCGGATTAAGTTGCTCGAATCCTTGTTTGTGCTTGTAAAATTCGGGGAGCGGGGAGACCCAGTATCGGACTGGCCCAGCAGCTCAATTCCAGTTGCGCCCCCACTCCCCCATGAGTCTGCAACCCACCACTGCTGGGACAGCTCAGCACCGACTGGTAGCTCTGCTCAGGGCTTTTTTTGGAACTCCTTGGTCTGTTAGGCCACACCCCCATGATGTAGCCCATCCTCCAAGAGCTGACAATAGGCCCTGTAAGAAGAGCCCTGTAAGCTGGACATTTCATTATTCCCTATGCAGACCGATTCCCATAGAGTATAATGGAGAATTGAGCCATGGGTATCTGGGGCTCTGGAGGGGCTGTTGTTTTGAGATAGAGACACCACATTTTCGGCACAGCATCCAGCGCCTCTCCCCAAAATACCCTCCAAGTTTCAAAAGGATTGGACCAGGGGGTCCAATTCTATGAGCTCCCAAAGAAAGTGCCCCTATCCATTATTTCCAAAGGAAGGGAGGCATTTAAAGCAGGGGTCCCCAACCACCAGGCAACAGACCGGTACTGGGCCACGGCCTGTTAGCAACAAGGCCGCACAGCCCCGCCCCCCCCACGGCACCGCCTCCTTCCTCCTTTTGCATGTTTAAGGCCAGAGAATGGGTAGGGAAGCACCTCCCCGGCTCTTTAAAGGCCGAAGCCCCTGCCAATCAGCTGATCGGCAGCGGAAACTGCAGCAGCAAGCGACCTGCAGGAAGGGAGTGGGGAGGAGACAAGGGCGGCGGCACTTTTTCAGAGGGTCGCTTGCACCGCTGCCGTGGTTTCCCCCGCCAATCAGCTGATCGGCAGTGGGGTCGGCCTTTAAAGAGCCCGGGAGGTGCTTCACCGCCCCTTCCCTGGCCTTTAACTTGTGCAAACGGAGGGAAGTGGAGGCGCTGTGGGGGAGGGGGCGAGGAGGAGGCACCATGGGGGGCGGAGGTAGGGTTGCCAATCCCCAGGTGGGGGCAGGGGATCCCCCGGTTTGGAGGCCCTCCCCCCCGCTTCAGGGTCATCAGAAAGCGGGGGGAGGGGAGGGAAATGTCTGCTGGGAACTCTGTTATTCCCTATGGAGATTTATTCCCATAGAAAATCATGGAGAATTGATCTGCGGGCATCTGCGGCTCTGGGGAGGCTGTTTTTTGGGATAGAGCCACCAAATTTTCAGTATAGCATCTAGTGCCTCTCCCCAAAATACCCACCCCCAAGTTTTAAAACGATTGGACCATGGGGTTTAATTCTATGAGCCCCCAAAGAAGGTGCCCCTATCCTTCATTATTTCCTATGGAAGGAAGGCATTGAAAAGGTGTGCCGTCCCTTTAAATGTGATGGCCAGAACTCCCTTTGGAGTTCAATTCTGCTTGTCACAGGCTTGATCTTGGCTTCACCCCTAATGTCTCCTGGCTCCACCCCCCAAAGTCCCCAGATATTTCTTGAATTGGACTTGGCAACCCTAGGCGGAGGAGAGTCCAAATTCAGTGCCCCCACCCTGCTGGCCCTGTGGCCGAGGTGGGTGGGCCGGCCCTGGGACCAAAAAGGTGGTCCCTTTAAATGTGATGGCCAGAACTCCCTTTGGAGTTCAATTATGCTGGTCTCAACCTTGCTGCCTCCACCCACCCTTCAACGTCTCCAGGCTCCACCCCCAAAGTCCCCA
The DNA here is from genome assembly GCF_032191835.1 of Heteronotia binoei. NCBI lineage: Eukaryota > Metazoa > Chordata > Lepidosauria > Squamata > Gekkonidae > Heteronotia > Heteronotia binoei. The sequence continues at coordinate 10,465,571 of NC_083229.1, forward strand.
GATATTTCTTGAATTGGAAGAGGGGCTTCATGCACTCTAGAGGAGCAGTCAGACTGCTCAAGCGCATGGGAGGCACTTTCCCGGCACTCCCCAGCCGTTCAGACAGCCGGGAAAGGCAACACAAAAGTGCTCTGGAGATTTGCAACTCCTTAGTAAGTGGTAGCTTTGTAAGGCAGCAGAGAGGTGCGAGAGGACAACATAAGGGTGGGGACGAGGCAGGACCCAGATGTGTGCATTTGCCTGTGCAATTTAAATCCGGCTGTGGGGAGTTACTGCGTTGGCCCAAAAAGCTGAAGTCTGTATTCAGCTACGGTCACCCAGTGAGTTTCATAGCCAAGGGGGGATTTGAGACTTCATCTCCCAGTCATAGCCAAGTGCAGTAACCGTTATTTTCTACCGCCTGTCCTGTGCGTTTTCTCCCCTGTGAGACCTTAGCCTGAGTCACCTCCGTCACTCTGCAAAATATACGACAATAGAGTGGAACAAGATTGAAGTGTCATCCCAAGCAGTAACCACTAGATGGTGCCATAGCACCATTATGTGCAAAAAGAAAAAAGCTCTGTGGGGGGAAAAAAAGGACAATATTTTGAACCCGCTGGAAATTGTTTTTAAGGGTCAGCGGCCAGACAGCCTGTTTATTTAGCTTCCCCTCTTTTGGATGGACCTGCATCGGGTTTTTGTTCACTGCTGGAGACCTGTTACTGTAATAAAATCTCAATTATAAGGTACTAAAGCAAGACGTTCTATAGCACTGCCGAGCCAAAAAGAAGTCAGGTCAGCTACACTGCTATGTCATTTATGGGGGAAACCAAGAAGTGAAGTTGGGTAGCTATATGAATCACCAAAAACTCTATGGTTCTACCCAGGGCTTCTTTTGTAGTAAAAAAAAACCCAGCAGGAACTCATTTGCATAGTAGGCCACACCCCTGATGCCAAGACAGCCGGAACTGTGTTCCTGTGCATTCCTGCTTTAAAAAAAAGCCCTGGTTCTACCATAAGTTTTACCATAGAGTTTCTGCCACATCCTGACCTAGAGCAACCCTATGCCATTCCCAAGATTTTCCCAGAAATGACATAGAACTGTAGACAATGTCGTGACCCCCATGTCCCCGCTCCTAACCTTCACACTGATTGCTAGGTGTGGCATGAGCTACCAGTCATTTCAGTTGGACAAATAATGTTCCTGTTTCGCTACCAGCTTTTTTAGCCTGCAAGCACCTTTGGAAGTCTGACACAGGGTGGAGGGTGTGATGACAAAATGACTGCAGCAGGAGGGAGGGACAATCGTGTTTACTTAGGGTGCTGTTATAAGAACATAAGAGAAGCCATGTTGGATCAGGCCAATGGCCCCTCCAGTCCAACACTGTGTGTCACATAAGAACATAAGAGAAGCCATGTTGGATCAGGCCAATGCCCATCCAGTCCAACACACTGTGTCACATAAGAACATAAGAGAAGCCCTGTTGGATCAGGCCAGTGGCCCATCCAGTCCAACACTCTGCGTCACATAAGAACATAAGAGAAGCCATGTTGGATCAGGCCAATGGCCCATCCAGTCCAACACTCTGTGTCACATAAGAACCTAAGAGAAGCCACGTTGGATCAGGCCAATGGCCCATCCAGTCCAACACTCTGTGTCACATAAGAACCTAAGAGAAGCCACGTTGGATCAGGCCAATGGCCCATCCAGTCCAACACTCTGTGTCACATAAGAACCTAAGAGAAGCCATGTTGGATCAGGCCAATGGCCCATCCAGTCCAACACTCTGTGTCACATAAGAATATAAGAGAAGCCATGTTGGATCAGGCCAGTGGCCCATCCAGTCCAACACACTGTGTCATACAGTGGCCAATATATGTATGTGTGTGCATGTGTGTGTGTATATATATATATATATATATATATATACACACACACACACACACTATGTGTATATATATTTAATCTTGCTATGTGGATTTTAATCTTGTTTTTATTGTTGTGAGCTACCCTGAGCCCGCTTGCGGGATAGGACAGGATAGAAATCTAAAAATTAAATTAAATTAAATTAAAACCACAAAATGTCAGTCACTGTATGCATTTCTCCAATAGTAACATTTCAGCTTTTCAGAGAGGAGCTCCTTTTTAAAGGAACATATAGCTTAAATGTGTTTTTTAAAGGAACATATTGTTCAAATAGGTTTTTAAACAGAACAAAAATCCTTGTGTTTTGGTGGCAGCTGCTGCTGGAGCAATGTTTTTTTTAAACTCAGCACAGCCAATCAAATCTCCATGGCCAATCCGAAGCCCTGTTGAGCAGAAGCCCCGCCTCTGACCTGGCAGATAGTTCTTCGGGAAATTCACAGGACTTGATAGACCAATCATTGTGCTGGGGACGTCGCGCCGGGGACGCTCTAGGACTCACGATAAAACTCTATGGTATCATAGAGTTCTACCGTGATTCCTAGAGCGTCACACCAGAAACACTCTAGGATTTGCGGTTAAAAACTCTATGGTACCATAGAAATTTTAGCGTGAGTCCTAGAGCATCTCCAGCAGTCCGACGTCACTTCTGGGTGACATCGTGTCAGGGACGGCACGCACCAGCAGGGCTCTTCGGGGGCGGGGACCCCCCTGGCGGCCTGCTCCCTGCAGGTGGGTTGGGGGCCCCCAGGTGTGGAATCGGCCCCATCCCTGGCAGGAGCTTGGTTGCTCTAGCCTTTCTGTTGATAGTGGAGGACAGGACTCATAAGAAGTTTAAATTACAGGTGAGGAGATAACAGGAGGATATTAGGGGAAAGCTTTTTAACAATAAGGGCAGTTCAGTGGTGGAATCAGTTGGGCAGGGATGGTGTGTGGATTCTCCCTCCTTGGTGATTTTTAAGCCGAGATTGGACAATTATTGGTCAGGAATGCTTTTGGTCATCCTCCATGGTGGACGAGATTGGAATGGATGGTTCTTATCCTCCTTCCAACCTTTTGATTTTGTTAATCTATGAAAATAAGATCCAAGAAAGTGCAGGAGGAAAGCCCACTTGAGCAACAGGAAAAGGGTAGAGTTGCCAACTGTACTTTGAAAAATTCCTGGAGATTTGGGGGGGGGGGGAGATGGAGCTTGGGGGGGGGCAGAATTTGGAGAGGGGATGGACTCAATGTCTACAATGCCATAAAGTCCACCTTCCAAAGTAGCTATTTCCCCCAGGGAAACTGATCAGTGTCGTCTGGAGATCAGCTGTAATTCCAGGAGATCTCCAGGTATCACCTGAAAGTTGTCAATCCTAGATTGCTGAGGTAGCACTCTGAAGGCAAGGTGCCACACCAGAGAAGTCTCTGTCCCTCTGAGCCATCTATGATGCTTCCTCAGCAGGGCCCCCGCAAATGGACTCAGCTGGTGAAGAATTTTGTCTGGGGACTGTAGATCAGTGGTAGAGCATCCGCTTGGCATGCAGAGGGTCTCAGATTCAATCCCCGGCATCTCCAGCTGAAAGGATCTGGCAGTAGGTGATGTGAAAAACCTTCTGCATGGGACCACGCATGGAGAGCCACTGCCAGTTTGAGTGGTCAACTGGGGTTGTTTTGTAGAAATTGTAGAGTGGCCTCATCTGGGGTTGTTTTGTAGAAAAATAGGTGGTAAGCTTATTAGCATAACTCATTAGCGTATGCTGCCATCCTCCGGCCAAAAGCAACCTAATGCATGAAAGGAGAGCCCCGGGCAAGCGAGGCCTGCTTGGGCTGGTTAGAGATCCAGCCAGACTATGCAGGCCTCGCTCGCCTGGGGCTCTTCTGGGCCACACACCCCCCCCCAGTCGAAAGGCCAGCAAGCCACCTGCCACCCAAAATCACAGAAGAAGTGGAGAAAAGGTGGTGCAGGCTTCTCCAGGGGTTAATGAGGGCTGTTGGGGGTGTGGCAAAGCTCCCTGGTGGCTGGCTGGCCGCCCGCTCTCCTAATCCAGGGATTGTTATGCAGCTGCACCTCCTAGTCAATGGACAAGGTAGGTGGGGAGAAAGAGGGGGAGCCCTCAAAAAGGTTCAGGAGTTGCGCTTCTGTGAGCTCCTGCTGAATCTGAGGCCTGGGTCTCATGCAGTTATAAGGCACACTTCATCTGTGCTCATGTGCAGAGGCCTAGTTTATGAAACTCAACCTCCAGAGATGTGTGTATGTTTTTTTTTTTTGTTTAAAAGTGCAGATTGGATTAGGAGTGGAGAAACTCATTCTTGACAATGACATGGAGATTTACACCTCTTAGCGTTGGGACCAACCATCACAATTCATGCCTTTGTGTTCTGCTTTGTGTTTCATCTTGCTTATTTTTTAAAAAATATGCACACGGAAATAATTTATTGACACCACATTTGGACAGGCGTTAGGGCCGGATGTTTAGTTTGCTGGCCAGTTTCCACACTCCCCCCCCCCTCCAGTTTCTCCTGACACTGTTCAGTTAAAAATAACTCCTAAAAACCTTCAGATGCTCCCTTTAAGGAGCCCAAGATTTCAGGAAGTTGTGACTATAAGAACATAAGAGAAGCCATGATGGATCAGGACAATGACCCATCCAGTCCAACACTCTGAGTCACACAGGGGACAAAACCCAGGTGCCATCAGGAGGTCCACAAGTGGGGCCAGAACTCTAGAAGCCCTCCCACTGTTGCCACTCCATCCACCAAGAATACACAGCATCACTGCCCCAGACATAAAAACATAACAGAAGCCACATTGGATCAGGCCAACGGCCCATCCAGTCCAACACTCTGTGTCACATAAGAACATAAGAGAAGCCATGTTGGATCAGGTCAATGGCTCATCCAGTCCAACACTCTGTGTCACACATAAGAGAAGCCATGTTGGATCAGGCCAATGGCCTATCCAGTCCAACACTCTGTGTCACATAAGAACCTAAGAGAAGCCATGTTGGATCAGGCCAGTGGCCCATCCAGTCCAACACTCTGTGTCACATAAGAACATAAGAGAAGCCATGTTGGATCAGGCCAGTGGTCCATCCAGTCCAACACTCTGTGTCACATAAGAGAAGCCATGTTGGATCAGGCCAATGGCCCATCCGGTCCAACATTCTGAGTCACATAAGAGAACCATGTTGGATCAGGCCAGTGGCCCATCCAGTCCAACACTCTGTGTCACGTAAGAATATAAGAGAACCATGTTGGATCAGGCCAATGGCCCATCCAGTCCCAACACTCTGAGTCACATAAGAGAAGCCATGTTGGATCAGGCCAATGGCCCATCCAGTCCAACATTCTGAGTCACATAAGAGAACCATGTTGGATCAGGCCAGTGGCCCATCCAGTCCAACACTCTGTGTCACAGAAGAACCTAAGAGAAGCCATGTTGGATCAGGCCAATGGCCCATCCAGTCCAACACTCTGTGTCACACAGTGGCAAAAAAAAATTTATATATACACACACACTTTGGCTAATAGCCACTGATGGACCTCTGCTCCATATTTTTATCTAAACCCCTCTTGAAGGTGGCTATGCTTGTGGCCGCCACCAGAACTCAGAAGCCCTCCAATTTGGACCAGAACTCCAGAAGCCCTCCCACTGTTGCCCCCCCCCCCCGCACCAAGAATACAGAGCATCACTGCCCCAGACAGAGTGTTCCAGCTATACCTTCTGGCATAAGTAGATGGAGGTTAAATGTTACCCAACTCAAAAAGCCGATCTCACCTCTACAGTTGAGAATTTTTTTAAAAAAAATTATTTTATTTTAATGTATTTTATTTTTAATTTATTACTTTTTTAATGTTTAAAAAATGACTTAATTTATATCCCGCCTGTCTCTCAATCGGGACCAAGTGTGACTTTCATCACTCTCTTCTCCCCCACCCTGTCCGCAAAACAACCCTTTGAGGTAGGTGAAGCTGAGAGTCAATGACTGGCCCAAGGTCACCCAGACAGCTTCCACGGCACATGGGAATTTTAATGTATATTGTTACTGTGGCAAGAATATTATTTGCTAAATACTGGAAGACGCCTCAAATCCCTTCTAGGGAAGAATTTATTGTTAAACTTATGGAAGCTGTGGAGTTAGACTTAATGACTACAAGACTCCGTGAAGGTAATCTACAAAAATGTAAAGAGACTTGGGAACCAATATATTGTTGGGTAAAAAGTAAAGGACTAATATTGGAACAATAGAAATATTACAAATACCATATATAAATCTCTGTTCGTACCCGGGATGCCTGGGAGTATGCTTGTGGGGTGGAGGGAGTTTGGATTTATTTGGAGGATGTATGGAATGTGTATGTAGATGTATTATATGTATTGTATGTATCTGTATTTTTACCTGTTGTATTTGTGTTTTCACTTGGGTGTAATAAATGTGTTTAAATTTAAAAAAAAAAAAAAAAACATGGGAATTTGAACCTGGGTCTCTCACATCTTAGTCTGGCACTCTAACCTCTACACTGTACTGCACCAAACTGCCAAAAGAGAGCCGGTTTGGTGTAGGGGTTAAGTGCGCAGAACCGGGATCTGGGAGAATCGGGATTGATTCCCCACTCCTCCACTTGCAGCTGCTGGAATGGCCTTGGGTCAGCCATAGCTCACGCAGAGCTGTCCTTGAAAGGGCAGCTTCTGTCAGAGCTCTCTCAGCCCCACCTGTCTCACAAGGTGTTTGTTGTGGGGGAGGACGATAAAGGAGATTGTGAGCCTCTTTGAGACTCTGAGTGGAGGGCGGAATATAAATCCAGGGTCGTCTCCTCTCTAATGTTGCACACACTCCTACGACTGAACACTGTCCCAAATGAGGGTGTGGAGGGGGCTATTCATTCAATTTGCAGATGACACCAACTTGGGAGGAGCAGCAAACACACCAGAAGACAGAGAGAGAATTCAAGGAGATCTGAACAAGCTGGAAAAGTGGGCAGAGTACCACGTTCTACATCTGGGTAATGAAAATGAGCAACATGAATACCGGATGGGGGATATACTTCTGGGTAGCAATGTTTGTGATCAAGATCGTGGGATATAGGTGGACCATAAGTTAGATATGAGCAGCCAGTGTGATGCAGCGGCAAAAAAGGCTAGTGTGATCTTGGGGTGTATTGATAGAGGCATAATATCCAAATCACCAGATTTTTTTGTGTGTTAAAATAATTTTATTTGGTAACATATGGTAACAAATTATATTTCTTGCATCATTAATAACTTCTTTTATCTATCCCATATATTACTTTCTACCACCCCTCCCCCCGTTACTTGACCACCGCCGGTGTTATTTACTTACAATACTAATGTTTAAAGGTACCCTTAGCTAATAAAAACAAAAATTAATATTCTTCTTTTTTCTAAGACTTAATCATTATCAAAAATTGTCCAATGTCCTTTTATTTTCCACTCTTTTTCTACATATCTTCTGCTCCATCTTAAAAACTTCTAAATCAAAGTCTCTTAAAATTTTTGTTAATTTGTCCATTTCACCCCATGTCATAACTTTTACAATCCAATCCCATTTCTCTGGTATTTTTTCTTGCTTCCACAACTGCGCATATAATGTCCTAGCAGCTGGAAGCAAGTACCAAATTATAGTTCTATCTTCTTTTGGAAATTTTTCCGTTTGTAATCCCAACAGAAAAGTCTCTGCAACTTTCTTAAATTCATATCCCAAGATCCTAGAAATTTCTTGTTGAATCATCTGCCAATACTTTTTTGCTCTTTCATAAGTTCACCACATATGGTAGAAAGAACCTTCATGTTTTTTATATTTCCAACATCTGTCTGGCATCTTATTAGTCATCTTTGCCAATTTCTTAGGAATCATATACCATCTATACATCATTTTTAAACAGTTCTCTTTAATACTATGACACGTCGAAAGCTTCATAGAGTTCTTCCACAAATATTCCCAAGTTTCCATCTGTATTTCTTTATTTACATTAATTGCCCACTTAATCATTTGAGATTTCACTACTTCATCTTCCGTAGACCATTTTAAAAGTAATTTATATAATTTTGAAATTAATTTTTCATTGTCTCCAAGCAGAACTTTTTCCATTTCTGTTTGCTCTTTTCTTATTCCTTCAGTTTTAATGTCATTCTCCACCAAGCTCTTTATTTGTTGCATCTGAAATCAATCATATTTATTATTCAACTCTTCAGCAGTTTTCAATTCTATTTTGCCACTTGGTATTTTTAATGGTTGATTATATAACCACTTTTCTTCACCCGTCTCAGCTGTTATTTTTATCACTTCTGCTGGCACTATCCATAACGGTTTTCTCTCATCTCCATATTTCTTATATTTCATCCATGTATTTAGCAAGCTGTTTCTTATATAATGGTGAGAGAAAAAGTCGTCTATCTTTTTTTCCCCATAATACATATAAGCGTGCCAGCCAAATTTATTTCCATGACCTTCCAACGCTAAGAGTTTTTTGTTTAACAACATTATCCATTCTAAGCAAACTGCTTCATGATATAATTTTAAGTCTGGTAATTGAAAACCAACACCGGTCTTGTATAGCTTTAGATGTTTAGCAGTCTCAAAGAAGGTTAGGATCCTGTTGAGCTTATGTCAAATAAATGACTCTGGAAACTTCTGCAGATGATGAATATGCAACTCGTCTCCGGAGACCCCTCAAAGCCTCAAAGGAGCCACCTCCTGGGACTCCCTTTAAGCCAAGGTAAATCTCCTCAGAGTTTCCTGTGCATATCTTGGACTGATCTCTGACTGAGAAAAGTAGGCAGTAGGCATTAAGTTGCCCTCCACTACCCCGAACAGAAGCCCCAGCCTGCTCCCCTTCTGAGAAGTGATTCAGCTCGGCATTTTCCAACCCCGGAAGTCCTCCAAATAACCAGATTTTTTTAGCCCCACTTGTACACTGCACTGGTCAGGCCACACTTGGAGTCTTGTGTGCAGTTCTGGAGGCCTCACTTCAGAAAGGAAGTGGACAGAATGCAGCAGGTGCAGAGAAGAGTGAGAAGGAGACCAAGCCCTAGGAGGAAAGGCCGAGGGACTTGAGAATAGTCCGTTTGATGAAGAAGAGGCGGGATGGGGGAGGCGGCATGATTGCTCACTCGAGGTCTTTGAAGGGCTGTCACTTCGAGGAGGGCAGGGAGCTGTTCCTGTTGACATGCATACCGGATGGGGGATATATTTCTGGGTAGCAATGTATGTGATCAAGATCTTGGGGTATGGCTGGGCCATAAGTTAGATATGAGCAGCCAGTGTGATGCAGCAACAAAAAAGGCTAATGTGATCTTGGGGTGACACTTTGAAGGGCTGTCTTTGAAGGGCTGTCACTTCGAGGAGGGCAGGGAGCTGTTCCTGTTGACAGCAGAGGAGAGGACTCACAAGAATGGGTTTAAATTAAGGGTGGGAAGCTACCGGCTGGACATTAGGAAAACCTTTTTTACATTGGGAGTTGTTCAATAGTGGAATCAGCTACCTAGAGAGGCAGTGAGCTCCCCTTCACTGGCTGTCTTTAAGCAGCGGCTGGTCAGGGATGCTCTAGGTCGATCCTGCATTGAGCAGGGGGTTGGACTTAGATGGTCTGTATGGCCCCTTCCAACTCTGTGATTCTATTGTTTTAGTATCCTCTGCTGCCCTTGGCTTGGCAGGCTGGGCAATAGCTAGCTAGGTCTGAGGTTTAAGGAACTGATAGACAATAGCTTTGCAGGCTGTGCAATAACTAACTGGGTCTGAGCTTTAAAACAGGAACTGATAGGCAATAGCCTGTTGTGCTGGGCAATAGCTAGCTGGACCTGAGAATTACAGAACTGATGGGCAATAGTTTGGCAGTCTAGGCAGTAGCTAACTGAGTCTGAGCTTTCAGGAACTGATGGATGATAGCTTTGTGGGCTGTGCTATAACTAACTGGGTCTGAGCTTTAAAACAGGAACTGATAGGCAATAGCCTGTTGTACTGGGTAATAGCTAGCTGGACCTGAGAATTACAGAACTGATGGGCAATAGCTTGGCAGGCTGGGCAATGGCTAACTGGGTCTGAGTTTTAAGGAACTGATAAGACAATAGCTTTATGGGCTGTGCAATAACTAACTGGGTCTGAGCTTTAAAACAGGAACTGATAGGCAATAGCCTGTTGTACTGGGTAATAGCTAGCTGGACCTGAGAATTACAGAACTGATGGGCAGTAGCTTGGCAGGCTGGGCAATGGCTAACTGGGTCTGAGTTTTAAGGAACTGATAAGACAATAGCTTTATGGGCTGTGCAATAACTAACTGGGTCTGAGCTTTAAAACAGGAACTGATACGCAATAGCCTGTTGTGCTGGGTAACAGCTAGCTGGACCAGAGAATTACAGAACTGATGGGCAATAACTTGGCAGGCTAGGCAATAGCTAACTGGGTCTGAGGTTTAAGGAACTGATAGGCAATAGTTTCGCTGGCTGTGAAATAACTAGCTAGCTGGGTCTGAGCTTTGAAAAAGGAACTGACAGGCGATAGTCTGTTATGCTAGGTAATAGCTAGCTAGAATTACAGAACTGATGGGCAATAGCTTGGCAGGCTGGGCAATAGCTAGCTGTGTCTAAGCTTTAAGGAACTGATAGGCAATAGCTTTATGGACTGGGCAATAACTAGTCAGACCTGCAACTGGATGAGAGATAGTGAACTGTGAAAAATGCCCTCATTATGCAATGCAAAAAAAATATCTGTAGGGAGGCAAAAAAAACATCTTTGAGGGGAGGAAAAAACCCGAGACCGAGCACATCTCTGACAGCTGTTTATCATTTTTCACTTAGATTTATTTCTAGCCTCCTCCTCCAGTTTACATTGCTACTGGCAAAAAAAAAGTTCAAATGCGAAAACAAACAAATGTTAAATGACAAAATCAATCATAAACAGTGTTAAAAGACGGCCATAAAAATGTCTAAACATGACTCCCCATGACCAAGATGTTTAGAGTTACCCAGACAACAAGGTTCTACAGTCTTTCGGGATGTGATGACAACAGCCCTTATCTAAGTCTTCCTTCCTCCTCACCTCTTGAATCTGACCTGGGGAACTTTGACTCTCAAAAGCTTGGACCCAGGGCTTTTTTTTGTTGTTGTTGTAGCAGGAACTCCTTTTACATATTAGGCCACACAGGGCCGGCTCGCCCACTAGGCAAACTAGAAGGTTGCCTAGGGCACCGGGAGGGCTCCCCCCCTCCCAGTGCCCAAGACAACCGCCTAGTTTGCCTCTCCTCCCCCCTGCTGCTGCCGCCACCGCTGCTGCCACCACCAGCCCCCTCCCTTCCGCCATGCTTCCCGCCCCCCCCCGCCCACCACGACGAGTCTGAGCCCTAGAAGAAGAAGATGAAGAAGAATTGCAGATTTATACCACGTCCTTCTCTCTAAATCAGAGACTCGGAGCGGCTTACAATCTCCTATATCTTCGCGGCAGCTGCACGTTTTTTGAAGCCAGCGCTGGAGGTGACTTTGCTCCCCTCACTTCCAATTCCGGAAAGGAGGGAGTAGAAGCCTCCTCGCGTGCTGGCTTCAAATAACGTGTGGCTGCCTCGAAGCCGGTAGGGCCCAGCCTCGTCGCTGCGAACTTGGGGAGGGTGCGTGCGCACGATAGATTGTGGCTTGTCGGAGAGAGGAAGTGTGGCAGTGGGGGGGCACCAGACAATCCTCCTGAAGCTTACAGTAGGCCCTGTACGAAGAGCCCTGGAAGCTCTTGGAGGATTGGCTACATCAGGGGGTGGGGCCTAATATGCGAAGGAGCTTCTGCTACAAAGAAAAGCCTTGCTTACACCCTGAAACTCTTGTTGGTTTCTATAGTGCTACTGGACTGGAATCGATCTGTTCTACTGCAGAGCAGCGTGAGTACCCTCTGAAACATTTATTCCCAGCACCCGTTGAGAGAAACGCTGCCACTGAACCTGGAGGATCCATTGAGCCATCCAATCTGATATCTCTTGGTAGGACTTTCCATCGTCAGTTCATGAGAGCCAGTTTGGCGTAGTCGTTAAGAGCGGCAGACTCTAATCTGCGAAAACCGGGTTTTGATTCCCCACTCCTCCACATAAAGTCAGCCGGGTGACCTCGGGTCAGTCTCAAGTTCTTTCAGAGCTGAAAGTACTTCTTCCTTTGGGTGAAGAAGTGCTAACATTGTTTCACACAGGGCTTTTTTTGTAGGGAAAAAAACCCAGCAAGACCTTATTTGTATATTAGGCCACACATCCCTGCTGCCAAGCTAGCCGGAACTGCTGCTCAGAGAAAGGCCTGAGTAAGCGAATAAATCAATTCATCCATCCCTGTCTGTTGCTGTCTTCCCCCAGCGGGTGAAGACTTCTTTTGTCTTGTTTGGTCTTCCCTCAGTGATCCCTCCTGCCTTAATGGCTGTTTTTAATGTCTTTCTATGGATTTTAACTTTGTTTTTAATTTGATTTCATAATGTTGATGTGTGTTTTTTGGGGGGAGGGGGGTTTTGACTTTAATGACTTCAAAATGTGACTCGAGCAGGTGTGTTTTAAAACATTAGCTACCTTGGTGGTCCTTGTGAGGACAGAAAGACCAACTGTAAGCATCATCCCTAATTTGTTCGGGGGGAGGGGGTTGCTCACATAAGAACATAAGAGAAGCCATGTTGGATCAGGCCAGTGGCCCATCCAGTCCAACACTCTGTGTCACAGAAGAACATAAGAAAAGCCATGTTGGATCAGGCCAATGGCCCATCCAGTCCAACACTCTGTGTCACATAAGAACATAAGAGAAGCCATGTTGGATCAGGCCAATGGCCCATCCAGTCCAACACTCTGTGTCACAGAAGAACATAAGAAAGCCATGTTGGATCAGGCCAATGGCCCATCCAGTCCAACACTCTGTGTCACACATAAGAACATAAGAGAAGCCATGTTAGACCAGGCCAATGGCCCATCCAGTCCAACACTCTGTGTCACAGAAGAACATAAGAGAAGCCATGTTAGATCAGGCCAATGGCCCATCCAGACCAACACTCTGTGTCACAGAAGAACATAAGAGAAGCCATGTTAGATCAGGCCAATGGCCCATCCAGTCCAACACTCTGTGTCACAGAAGAACATAAGAAAAGCCATGTTGGATCAGGCCAATGGCCCATCCAGTCCAACACTCTGTGTCACACATAAGAACATAAGAGAAGCCATGTTAGACCAGGCCAATGGCCCATCCAGTCCAACACTCTGTGTCACAGAAGAACATAAGAGAAGCCATGTTAGATCAGGCCAATGGCCCATCCAGACCAACACTCTGTGTCACAGAAGAACATAAGAGAAGCCATGTTAGACCAGGCCAATGGCCCATCCAGTCCAACACTCTGTGTCACAGAAGAACATAAGAAAAGCCATGTTGGATCAGGCCAATGGCCCATCCAGTCCAACACTCTGTGTCACACATAAGAACATAAGAGAAGCCATGTTAGACCAGGCCAATGGCCCATCCAGTCCAACACTCTGTGTCACAGAAGAACATAAGAGAAGCCATGTTAGATCAGGCCAATGGCCCATCCAGACCAACACTCTGTGTCACAGAAGAACATAAGAGAAGCCATGTTAGATCAGGCCAATGGCCCATCCAGTCCAACACTCTGTGTCACAGAAGAACATAAGAAAAGCCATGTTGGATCAGGCCAATGGCCCATCCAGTCCAACACTCTGTGTCACACATAAGAACATAAGAGAAGCCATGTTAGACCAGGCCAATGGCCCATCCAGTCCAACACTCTGTGTCACACAGTGGCAAAAAAAAAATTATATAAAAATTATATTTAAAAAATTATATATATATATATAATTTATATATATATAAAATTATATATATATAATTATATATATACACACACACACACACTGTGGCTAATAGCCACTGATGGACCTCTGCTCCATATTTTTGTCAAAACCCCTCTTGAAGGTGGCTATGCTTGTGGCCGCCACCACCTGTGGCAGTGAATTCCACATGTTAATCACCCTTTGGGTGAAGAAGTACTTCCTTTTATCCGTTTTAACCTGTCTGCTCAGCAATTTCATCGAATGCCCACGAGTTCTTGTATTGTGAGAAAGGGAGAAAAGTACTTCTTTCTCTACTTTCTCCATCCCATGCATAATCTTGTAAACCTCTATCATGTCACCCCGCAGTCGACGTTTCCCCAAGTGTTTTAACCTTTCTTCATAGGGAAAGTGTTCCAAACCTTTAATCATTCTAGTTGCCCTTTTCTGCACTCCTGCCAATGCTATAATATCCTTTTTGAGGTGCGGTGACCAGAATTATACACAGTAATCTAAATGAGACCTCACCATTGATTTATACAGGGGCATTATGATACTGGCTGATTTCAATTCCTTCCTAATAATTCCCAGCATGGCATTGGCCTTTTTTATTGCAATCGCACACTGTCTTGACATTTTCAGTGAGTTATCTACCACGACCCCAAGATCTCTCTCTTGGTCAGTCTCTGCCAGTTCACATCCCATCAACTTGTATTTGTAGCTGGGATTCTTGGCCCCAATGTGCATTACTTTGCACTTGGCCACATTGAACCGCATTTTTTTCCCATTCATTTCAATGGCCTCACTTCCCATGTATGTGTTTAGAAATTTTCTCTTTATTTGCCTTTTTCAGTAATATATCCCATGAGCACATGGTTATTTATTTCTGGCATATTTATTGTCCTGTGGTACCTTATTTTGACCACTGGTCCATTACAAGGCTAGTGCATCTTTGTCTATGTCAGGGGTGGCCAAGGGCAGCTCTCCAGATGTTTTTTGCCTACAACTCCCATCAGCCCCAGCCAGCATGGCCAATGGCTGGGGCTGATGGGAGTTGTAGGCAAAAAACATCTGGAGAGCTACCATTGGCCACCCCTGGTCTAAGTTAGCGCTATTTTTATTATCACCCAAGGCTACCCTATTTGCAAGTTTGTTTATTATGTTGAGATGCTCCTTTCCCTTTGTCTAATTGCATATTTTGCTTCCTACCTTTTGTTAATTTTTATTCTATTGTTATGATGCTTTTTGATTAAAGAAAGTTTATTTTTTAATTTAAAAAAAAGAAAAAGAAATTTTAATCTTCTGATGTATTTTACTTACGGTAGTTAATTCACTGTGTGTTGGACTGGATGGGCCATTGGCCTGATCCAACATGGCTTCTCTTATGTTCTTATGTCTGGGGCAATGATGCTCTGTATTCTTGGTGCTTGGGGGGGCAACAGTGGGAGGGCTTCTAGTGTCCTGGCCCAACTGATGGGTCTCCTGATGGCACCTGGTTTTTTTGGCCACTGTGTGACACAGAGTGTTGGACTGGATGGGCCATTGGCCTGATCCAACATGGCTTCTCTTATGTTCTTATGGGGCATTGATGCTCTGTATTCTGGGTGCTTGTGGGGGCACAGTGAGAGGGCTTCTAGTGTCCTGACCCCACTGGTGGACTTCCTGATGGCACTTGGGGTTTTTTTTTGCCACTGGGTGACAGAGTGTTGGACTGGATGAGCCATTGGCCTGAGCCAACGTGGCTGCTCTCATTTCCTTATCTTCGCAATGAAAAAGTGGCGAGTTTTTGTTTGAGGCAGCAAACAAAATGCCTCAAACAGTGTGTCATTGCTATTTCATATTTCTTCGACATCTTGGGTGCCGTTTGATGGAACAGCGCTTGAGGAATTTTTATAAATCGTTAAGTTCGGCACACGTCACCCTTACGGAGCTCTCCATCGGAAAGTGAGGCAGCAGGGACATGCCGTCCAGCTGTACTGGCAGAGAGTTCGGCCATCTGCTCCTTTGATCCCACCCAGATTGGGGCAAGCCTAGAAGAGAATAAGGAACAAGTGAGGACCTGCAGGAAACCTGCAGGAAAGATGCTTTCTTCCTTCACCCCCCTTCTCTAACAACCTTGGCTTGGATAAACATCTGGAGAAGAGGTCCATCGGTGGCTATTAGCTATAAGGCATAGATGGAACTCTGTCTGGGGCATGTGATGCTCCTTATTGTTGGTGCTTGGGAGGGCAGCAGTGGGAGGGCTTCTCGTGTCCTGGCCCCGCTGGTGGACCTCCAGATGGCACTTTGGATTTTTTGGCCACTTTGTGACACAGAGTGTTCGACTGGATGGGCCACTGGCTAGCCTGATCCAACATGGTTTCTCTTATGTTCTTAAACTTCTCCCTCTTTCTCCCCCTCCCCTTTTCTGGCAACCTGCCCCTCTCCTCTTCTCCTCCCTCTTTCTCTCCAACCCCTTATCTCTCAACCTACCCCCTCACTCCTGCTCCCATCTCTATCAACTCTATCCCTCAAGTTTGCAGGGGCGGGGGGGAAGTCCGGCATCTGGGATTACGGTTGGCAACTACAGGTTGGGAAGTTCCTGGAGACTGGAACTTGGAGGGGGGGGGATTTCAGCAGGATGTCATGCCCTAAAGTCCACCTTCCAAAGCATCCATTTTCCCCAGGGGAACCAACCTCTGTAATCAGTTATCAGTTGTAATTTCAGGAGATACCCAGGCCCTACCTGGCGACTGCCATCCCTAACAGCAAGGGTAGAATTCTTTATTTTATTTACTTTCAATTTATATGCCACCCACTCCACATGCGGACTCTGGGCGGCTCACAGTCATAATACGACAATAACAATACCTTATAATAATAAAATCAAAACACATATAAACAACTTATAATTTAAACTTTAAAATGGTGCTATAAAATTTCCTGCATAGGCGGTCTAGCTTCATTTTAGTTCTTAATTCTCTGTAATTGCTCTATTAGGTGTCTTATAGATGGATGGTAGTAACAACTGATTGGTTTAGAATAGGAAAAGGAGTTCGACAAGGATGTATATTGTCACCCTGCTTATTTAATTTATATGCAGAGTACATCACGCGGAATGCTGGCCTGGATGAAGCACAAGCCGGAATTAAGATTGTCGGGAAAAACATCAACAACCTCAGATATGCAAATGACACTACTCTAATGGCAGAAAGTGAGGAGGACCAAAAGAACCTCTTCTTGAGGGTGAAAGAGGAGAGCACAAAAGTAGGCTTGAAACTCAACATCAAAAAAACTAAGATCATGGCATCTGGCCCCATCACACCTTGGCAAATAGAAGGGGAAGACACGGAAGTAGTGACAGACTTCACATTTCTGGGATCCAAGATCAGTGCAGATGGTGACTGTAGCCATGAAATCAAAAGACGTTAACTCCTTGGGAGGACAGCTATGGTGAACCTGGGCAGTATAATAAAAAGTAGAGACATCACCCTGCCAACAAAAGTCCGTATAGTCAAAGCGATGGAATTCCCAGTAGTGATGTATGGCTGTGAGAGCTGGACCATACGGAAGGCCGAGCGCAGAAGAACAGATGCTTTTGAGATGTGGTGCTGGAGAAGACTCTTGCGAGTCCCTTGGACTGCAAGAAGATCCAATCCGTCAGTCCTAAGGGAAATCGACCCTGACTGTTCCCTGGCAGGTCAGATGCTGAAGCTGAAGCTTAAATACTTTGGCCACCCAATGAGAAGGGAGCACTCCCTGGAGAAGACTCTGATGCTGGGAAAGACAGAAGGCAAAAGAAGAAGGGGACGGCAAAAGATGAGACGGCTGCACAGCATTACTGATGTAAGAAACACAAATTTGAGCAGACTTCAGAGGATGGCGGAAGACAGGAGAGCCTGGCGTGACTTTGTCCATGGGGTCGCAAAGAGTCGGACTCGACTGTGCAACTGAACAACAACAACAGTATTCAGCGACATAACAGTGGCAGCTCCTCCTGCATATGTCACTGTAGACCTGCTGAAAAAGGTCGGTTTTGCAGACCCTGCGGAATTAGGAGAGATCCCGCAGGGCTCTCATGGCCTCTGGGAGTGCATTCCATAAAATCGGTGCTGCCACAGAGATATTCTCGCAGGAGCTCCTTTGCATATTAGACCACGCACCCCTGATGTAGCCAATCCTCCAAGAGCTTGGAATTCTATCAAGAGCTCCTTTGCATATTAGGCCACACACCCCTGATGTAGCCAGTCCTCCAAGAGCTTAGAATTCTAGCCAGAGCTCCTTTGCATATTAGGCCACGCACCCCTGATGTAGCCAATCCTCCAAGAGCTTGGAATTCTAGCAAGAGCTGCTTTGCATATTAGGCCACGCACCCCTGATGTAGCCAATCCTCCAAGAGCTTGGAATTCTATCAAGAGCTCCTTTGCATATTAGGCCACGCACCCCTGATGTAGCCAATCCTCCAAGAGCTTAGAATTCTAGCAAGAGCTGCTTTGCATATTAGGCCACGCACCCCTGATGTAGCCAATCCTCCAAGAGCTTGGAATTCTATCAAGAGCTCCTTTGCATATTAGGCCACGCACCCCTGATGTAGCCAATCCTCCAAGAGCTTAGAATTCTAGCAAGAGCTCCTTTGCATATTAGGCCACGCACCCCTGATGTAGCCAATCCTCCAAGAGCTTAGAATTCTAGCAAGAGCTCCTTTGCATATTAGGCCACGCACCCCTGATGTAGCCAATCCTCCAAGAGCTTACAAAAGTTCCACAAGGCCTGCAAGACCACTCTCTTCCTGTTGGCTTTCAATTGACGCGGAGCCTATATCGTAGGAAACTGAAGAAATACCGTCGCCACTGAAAAACATATAGCATCAAAGAGATTGGCACCAAATTAATTTTGATTGTTTTAACTACAGAATGTGTCATTTTTACGATATGTATTGATTTTAATTGCCTGTTGCGATTCTATACCGTGAGCCACCCTGAGCCTGCTTCAGCGAGGAGGGCGGGATATAAATCAAATCAAATAAATAAATAAAAAGCCTTGTCAGCTCTTGGAGGATTGGCTACATCAGGGGGTGTGTGGCCTAATATGCCAATGAGCTCCTGCTAGAATTCCACCGCTGCCTAAGAGCAACGCAGAAGTTTTCAAAGCGCAAAGCTAATCTAAGATGACCGCTGTCAAAAACTTGGATGGATTGCATCCGGGAATTACAAGCTTTCACAGGGAATGTGTGGAGGATATGGGAAAGTGAATCTGTGGTTTCCTGCATCTTTTCTGCCTCCAGGCTCAGCCTTATTTTCTCTGCATCTCTCAGGGACTCGATACATTCTGAATCCTGAATTCCCTCAATCCTTGCCCGGTGTTGTACAACATGAAGTGCTTGAGCCCCTTGACCCACCCCTTTCTTGTTTTCATCCTCAGTCCCCTCTTTTTTCTCTGACCTTTCGGCATTAGTTCTTCCCCAGTTTCGAGGAATCTGCTATCCTCGCTCTGATCAAATGGCTCTGGTTCATTTTGAAAAGGGGGAAGAGCTCCTTTCTCCCACTCGCTTCCCTTCTCTGGCCTTGAGGATAATTGTACGAAGCGCAGAGGGAAGCAGTCTCCCCTCTTCCACTCATAAAACTGGATTTACTGCCCCCTCGCCGTCTGCCTGCTGGAATTTGTCCATAATACGCTGTTCCAACCAGACTGGGGATCCAGAAGTAGGCTGCAAAAAGGACCGGCTGAAAGACAAGGTTCCTGGTCTCCAGGCAGTAGCTAGAGATCTCCTGGAATTACAGCTGGTCTCTCCAGGCAGGAGTGGCCCTAGAATGTGTAGCACCCTGTTGTTGTTGTTTTTCAGTTGCACAGTCAAGTCTGACTCTTTACGACCCCATGGACAAAGTCACACCAGGCCCTCCTGTCTTCCACCATCCTCTGAAGTCTGCTCAAATTCGTGTTTGTTACATCAGTAACGCTGTCCAGCCATCTCATCTTTTGCCGTCCCCTTCTTCTTTTGCTTTCTGTCTTTCCTAGCATCGGGATCTTCTCCAGGGAGTGCTCCCTTCTCATTGGGTGGCCAAAGAATTTGGGCTTCAGCTTCCACATCTGACCTTCCAGGGAACAGTCTGGGTTGATTTCCCTTACGACTGACTGATTGGATCTTCTTGCAGTCCAAGGGACTCTCAAGAGTCTTCTCCAGCACCACAACTCAAAAGCATCTGTTCTTCTGCGCTCTGCCTTCCTTATGGTCCAGCTCTCACAGCCATACATTACTATTGGGAATTCCATAGCTTTGACTATACGGACTTTTGTTGGCGGGGTGATGTCCCTACTTTTTATTATATTGGTTCGCCACAGCTGTCCTCCCAAGGAGCATTTTAATTTCATGGCTACAGTCACCATCTGCAGTGATCTTGGATACCAGAAAGGCTAATTTTTGGCACCCCCACCCCCATTGAGTAGGGTTACCAAGTCCCTCCACCACTGTGGAGGGAAGTGACATCATTGCACCAGGGACAACATGCGAGGATGCTCTAGGACTTGCACTAAAAACTCTATGGCACCATAGAATTTTACCACAATTCCTACAGCATTTCCGGTGTGATGCTCTAGGAATTCTGGTAAAATTCTATGGTACCATAGAGGGTTTTTTTAGCAGGAGTCCTAGAGTGTCGCCATGCGATATCCCGAAGGCAATGACATCACTTCCGGGTGATGTCATCATGCGGCAGACAGCGGGCACCGATGGCGCACTTCGGGGGTGGGGATCCTCCCTAGCAGCCCGCTCCCTGCTGGCAGGTTGGGGCCCTCTCAGGTGGGAGCTTGGCAGCCCTACCACTGAGCCCAATTTGGGGGAGCCCAATTTGGTGCCCCCAGAAGGCCTGCGACCTAGGCGACTGCCTAGATTGCGTAGCGGCAGGGCCAGCCCTTTCTCCAGTTTCCCCAGAGAATCAGTGTCCCTGGGAAAAATGACTGCTCAAGAAGGCGGACTTAATGGCATTGTGCCCCGCTGAGGTCCCTCCCCTCCCCGAACACAGCCCTCCCAAGGCTCCATCCCCGAAATCTTTAGGAATTTTCCAACCCAAACCTGGCAATCCTCCTAAAAAAAGTAAAGCAGCAAGGGCAAAGTAGTTTATTCCTAAGTGGTGGGAGTCCCAAGAGGTGCTTCGTAGGGTCAACCGCACTCTGAGGGGAGAGCAGTGGGGGCTGAGGCCATTTGGCTTCTTCCCGCTCCCCCCTCCCAAGCACACCCCTCTTTACTTCCTCAGCTTCCTCTACAATCCAGAGCAGCAAACCAACCGTGCCCTAAAGGGATTCCCAGACTCTTCCATCATTTCATTGTCTCTGGACAATTTAGCCGCCATTTTGGTTCCCAGACTGTAGTACCTACTTATGCTCCTGATACGTAGATTCCAAGAGCCCTGCCCAAGATTTGTGAATGAGTGACTTTTTGTTTAGGGGAGGGACGGTGGCTCAGTGGTAGGGCATCTGCTTGGTAAGCAGAAGGTCCCAGGTTCAATCCCTGGCATCTCCAACTAAAAAGGGACCAGGCAAATAGGCGTGAAAGACCTCAGCTTGAGACCCTGGAGAGCTGCTGCCAGTCTGAGTAGACAAGACTGACTTTGATGGACCGAGGGGGGTCCGATTCAGTAGAAGGCAGCTTCATAGATTCTTGACCCCAGAGCACACTAATTTAGGGAGGGACAGTGGCTCAGTGATAGAGCATTTGCTTGGTAAGCAGAAGGTCCCAGGTTCAATCCCCAGCATCTCCAACGAAAAAGGGTCCAGGCAAATAGACATGAAAAACCTCAGCTTGAGACCCTGGAGAGCCGCTGCCATTCTGAGTAGACAAGACTGACTTTGATGGACCAAGAGTCTGATTCAGTAGAAGGCAGCTTCATATGTTCATAAGTATGTTTAGCTGACGTCCATCATCACAGTAGGATATGGCTTACAAAGGTCAGGGTAGTATAAATTGTTCTCCCAATAAAGCCGTATTCTGGGAAAGAGACTCGGTAAAAAAAAGAAATCCAAGCATCAACAGCAAATGTTTAAAAAGGTTTCAAAAATAGACATTAAAATATGGCCCGAAGGATGGAGTTGGAATATCATACAGATATTCCGAACGGTGATTGGTCTTCGTAGTTGCCTCCGGATATGATCAGTTGCCAGGGAATGAAATTCTTGTCAGAGCCAGGATTAACCATTTGCTTAGCTAATGCATTCAGCTTCTGTTTGGGGTGGAGGGAGGAAATGGCCAGGGACTCAAAATCTCACATAAGCGACACACATAGAAGGAAAATGATTGGACAGAGCATCTGAGTGAGGTAGGATTGCCAGTTCTGGCTTGAGAAACACCCTGGGGGTTTTGAGGGTGGATCCAGGGGGCGGGATTTAGAATCAGAGAGTTGGAAGGGTCTGACAGGGGAAGCCCTGCCCCCAACAGCCATGACCCTATGGGATGTCCCCAATGTGATGACATCATGCAGAAGTGACATGCTCATGCTGGGGACACTGCACAGCGATGCTCTGTTTTGGGGACAAAACTGGTTTGAGTCTGATTTTACCATCAAGTTTGCCCAAAAACTAGAGTGTCACCGTGCAATGTCCCCAGTGTGATGACATCATTTCCACATGATGTCAGGGACATCCCCCTGACTCCACTGCTGAAAAGCTTCTTCCCACCCCCTGTTGGCACAAGGTAGGGGCCTTGAAACCGTAGTTCAAGGTCTCCCAGCAAGATTTCATGGCACAAGTTGGGATTCGAACCTGGGTCTCAGGTACCAAGGAGTGGCAAACTGGTATCACACTTGTGCTCTGGCATCACCCAATAAAAACCAGAAGTGATAGCAAAGGACACACTAGGATTTACAAAAACTCTCTGACCGATTTCCCACTCACCATACGCCGCTCTAACGCTCCTCTTCTCAGCGGGGCTTCCCTCCAGTTTCACACTATCTGCCCTGGGCAGATCTTGGGGTCGTGGTAGATAACTCACTGAAAATGTCAAGACAGTGTGCGATTGCAATAAAAAAGGCCAACGGCATGCTGGGAATCATTAGGAAGGGAATTGAAAACAAATCAGCCAGTATCACAATGCCCCTGTATAAATCGATGGTACGGTCTCATTTGGAATACTGTGTGCAATTCTGGTCACCGCACCTCAAAAAGGATATTCTAGCATTGGGAAAAGTGCAGAAAAGGGCAACTAGAATGATTAAAGGGTTGGAACACTTTCCCTATGAAGAAAGGTTAAAACGCTTGGGGCTCTTTAGCTTGGAGAAACGTCGACTGCGGAGTGATATGGTTTACAAGATTATGCATGGGATGGAGAAGGTAGAGAAAGAAATACTTTTCTCCCTTTCTCACAATACAAGAACTCATGGGCATTCAATGAAATTGCTGAGCAGTTGGGTTAGAACAGATAAAAGGAGGTACTTCTTCACTCAAAGGGTGATTAACATGTGGAATTCACTGCCACAGGAGGTGGTGGCGGCTACAAGCATAGCCAGCTTCAAGAGGGGGTTAGATAAAAATATGGAGCAGAGGTCCATCAGTGGCTATTAGCCACAGTGTGTGTATATATATATATATATAAATTTTTGGCCACTGTGTGATACAGAGTGTTGGACTGGATGGGCCATTGGCTTGATCCAACATGGCTTCTCTAATGTTCTTATTTGACACAGAGTGTTGGACTGGATGGGCCACTGGCCTGATCCAACATGGCTTCTCTAATGTTCTTATGTGACACAGAGTGTTGGACTGGAGAGGCCATTGGCCTGATCCAACATGGCTTCTCTAATGTTCTTATGTGACACAGAGTGTTGGACTAGATGGGCCACTGGCCTGATCCAACAGGGCTTCTCTTATGTGACTCAGAGTGTTGGACTGGAGGGGCCACTGGCCTGATCCAACAGGGCTTCTCTTAGGTTCTTTTGTGACACAGAGTGTTGAACTGGATGGGCCACAGGCCTGATCCATCATGGCTTCTCTTACGTTCTGGGGCTGCAACTAGCGTTGGCTTTTTCGCACAGCAAACAGAAACCTTTAAAAACCAGTTTCTGTTTGCTGCACGAAAAAGCCGATGCTAGTTGCAGCCCCGGGGCAGATAGTGTGAAATCGGACGGAAGCCCCACTGAGGAGTATCAGAGCAGCGTAAGGCGAATGGGAAATCAGTCTCTGTTAAAACCATGGAGTTTTTGGAAATCCTAGAGTATCTGTGACATCACTTCCGGGTTTTTCAGAAGTGACATCAGCATGTTGCTGGCACACCCCTCTGTCCAACCCCCATTTCCTCCCACCACTATTTCAGGTGCCAGCAGGCAGGAGAAAGCTTCACTAGGAGATCTCCTATTCCAGAGGCAAGATGATGTCCACATAACAGACCGTTCCAGAAACACACCCTTCTCTGCTGTTGTCTGCTTTGGCTGGAAGCTGGTGGCCAAAAATTTCACTGTCTGGAGGAGAACTTCCTTTTCAATAGGTTACGATGACCCTGCCTGAATGAAAACGAGAGATCAGACTTGCGGGGCAGGATGCCACAACCATTCCTAAAGCGGAGAAGACAGACTTGCCTAGAGAGATTTTTTAAAAACCCGTTCCCTCACCGTTTAGCTCCTTCTGCCGACTCTCCCACATAATCTTGGCTGACTCCCCCGCATATATTATTGGGGGGGGAGGGGGTTTTTTAAAAAAAAAAAAAATCAGTATTCTTCCAAAAGGGCAAACGTTGTACTCAGTCTCTAAGTCAGGGGTCCCCAAATGTTTTGAGCCTGTGGGCACCTTTAGATAGAGAGTCAGTTTGTAGTGGTTAAGAGCACAGACTCTTAATCTGGGTTTGATTCCTCACTCCTCCACATTTAGCTGCTGGTGTGACCGTGGGACAGTCACAGTTCTCCCAACGCTATTCTCTCAAGAGCTCTCTCAGCCCCTCCTACCTCACAGGGTGTCTGATGTGACAACAACAACAACAAAATTTTATTTATATCCCGCCTTCCCCGCCGGAGCAGGCTCAGGGCGGCTAACAACACAATTCAAGTTTAGCTATACAGATAGATAAAATTACAGTTAAACAACATGAACATTTAATTAAAAATCTGCTTAAGTTTTAAAATTAAATTAAATTAAATTAATAAAAGTGCTAATGCTATGTTTACTTTATGTTTGCTTTTATGATGGCGGTTTCCTTAGCAATTTCCATTTTCATCAGCGAAAGCCAGTCGGAAGAGGAAGGTCTTGCAGGCCCTGCGGAACTGTTCAAGGTCCCGCAGGGTCCGCATTTCCTCTGGAAGTTGGTTCCATAGGCTCAGAGCTATAGAGGAGAAGGCCCGATTGCGGGTACATTGCAACTTCACCTCTCTCGGTTCGGGAATAGTCAACAGGTTTTTCCCGGCTGACCTCAGTGCTCTCTGGGGTTCATATGGGGAGAGACGGTCCCTAAGGTAGACAGGTCCTCGACCATATAGGGCTTTAAAGGTAATGACCAGCACTTTGTAACGGACCCGGTATATAACTGGCAGCCAGTGCAGTTCGCGCAGCCCAGGCTGTATGTGTTCCCATTTAGGAAGCCCTAACAACAGTCTGGCCGCTGCATTCTGCACCAGCTGCAGCTTCCGGGTTCGGTACAGAGGCAGCCCCATGTAGAAGGCATTACAGTAATCCAGTCTCGAGGTGACCGTTGCATGAAGCACCATTGCCAGATCTTGGCGCTCTAGGAAGGGAGCCAACTGCTTTGCCTGCCTTAGGTGGAAAAAGGCTGACTTGGCAGTGGCTGCAATCTGGGCCTCCATTGATAGTGCAGGCTCCAGTAAAACTCCCAGGCTCCTAACCCGGTGCGCCGCTTTTAGCGGCGCCCCGTCGAAGACAGGGAGAGGTATTTCCCCTCCCCGAGCGCCCCGACCTAGACAGAGGACTTCTGTCTTCGCTGGATTCAATTTCAGCCCACTCCTCCTCAACCAAGTTGCCAAATCCTGCAGGGCCCGGTCTAAATTCTCTGGGACACAGTCAGGCCGGCCGTCCATTAGCAGATGTGAGGAGAGGAATGGAAGGGAGATTGTAAGCCACTCCAAGTGAATGATGGGGTAGAAATCCAATTTCTTCTTCTTCAAGAACACAAGAACATAAGAGAAGCTATGTTGGATCAGGCCAATGGCCCATCCAGTCCAACACTCTGTGTCACACAATGGCCAAAAAAACCCCAAGTGCCATCAGGAGGTCCACCGGTGGGGCCAGGACACTAGTAGCCCTCCCACTGTGCCCCCCCTCCCAAGCACCAAGAATACAGAGCATCACTGCCCCAGACAGAGAGTTCCAATGATAAGCTGCGGCTAATAGCCACTGATGGATCTCTGCTCCATATGTTTATTCAATCCCCTCTTGAAGCTATGTTTCTAGCCGCCACCACCTCCTGCCCTTCTTCTTCTTCTTCCTTTTCACCAGGCTCCATCACTTTCTGGAAAGACTCGTCAAATTCCAGTAAGGTGTTGGTGGGGACCACATTGGGAATGCCCGTTCTAAGTTCCATTTGGGATCAGAAATACAAAGTTTAATTGATATGTGTGCGTGTATGGTGTGTGTGGCAGTGTACAAATATATATACACTCACTGTAGTGTCTGGCACCCAAGAACTACAAACAACAACACCGAGTTGTTGTTTACGGAACAGCTTTATTGGCAAAGACGAAACACCACAGAGACCCTCCTATTTAAAGGCACATACATCACAGGAGGCTGGCATCCCAAGTTTTCATCTGCAATCCTCTGTGTTTAGGAGAAATGCAGAAGGTAAAAGCCATGTGTCTTTTATCGTAGTCGAGGAGAGAAAGTGAAGCCGTTTTGTCTTGACAGCTAATGACCTCTACCAGTGCTCTTCGATAAAAGATTTGGCTCCCAGCCTGCCCTTTTGAACTAACCCCCCCCCCCACACACACACACACAGACTTCCCTACTTCTTCCTTGAAATCCGCAAAAGGATTAGTAACA
Source organism: Heteronotia binoei (assembly GCF_032191835.1). Lineage (NCBI taxonomy): Eukaryota > Metazoa > Chordata > Lepidosauria > Squamata > Gekkonidae > Heteronotia > Heteronotia binoei. The sequence continues at coordinate 10,492,203 of NC_083229.1, forward strand.
TAACTTTGCTTAACAATCACAAAATATTCATTTATGCGTAAAATGTTATTACTAGGAGGAACTTGTAGAAAAATTAGGGACAGAGAAAGAGGCTTCCTTTCTGAGTCTCCCTCCTTGCTTTTTCATTGCTTGGCTCATAGCTAGAACTTGACGGATGGATGACCCAAGTCGAAAGGGGGCCAGCTTGACCGGAGGAGAGGAGTGTTGGCTGAAGAGCTCATTTGTTTCTGCCTGAGCTCTACAACCCCACACCAAAGTTCAATTGCGAGGTATCAGCTAAGCCCGGGCTGTGCAATAGGGTGCAAAGTTCCCACCAGGGACGGGGAATCCCCTGTCTGGAGGGCCCCAATCCGCTGGCAGGGAGCAGGCAGCTGGGGGGATCCCTGCCCCCCCAAAGACCCCTGTCAGTGTGTGCCATTTTACTGTGAATCCTAGAGCGTTTCCAGTGTGACACTCTAGGAATCACGGTAAAACTCTATGGTACCATAGAGTTTTATCCCGAGTCCTAGAGTGTCCCTAGCTCAATGTTCCCAGTGCAATGACATCATTTCCAAGTGACGGTGGTGGAGGGCCTTGGCAACCCTACGTGAGACCCAATGGCATTGCTAGCTTCAGTGTAGGAAAAGTGTACGTATCTCCACCTCCTCTTTCTCCAACCACCCCTGAAGGGAGCTGTGGATAAGGATGCATACATCTCTAAATGTTTTGGTCCTTTTAGGATTTGCTGTCATTCCAAGAATCCACAGCTTCCTCCCTGAAATCTGTGTTTTAAAACAAAGTTTGCATCCACTGTTACCTTTAAGACCAACGAAGTTTAATTCCGGCTGGGTATTAATCTTCCGCGTGTATCTGAAGGAGACCGCATGTACACACAGACTAACTGTCCTGTGCGCATGTACACACAGGACAGACTAAGCCCCAGACACGTGCTTTCCTTTGAACCTGACATTTCCAAACCATTGCATTCCTTTCCTTCCTGAAGCCTCAAATGGTTTCTAGAATGACTGTAAAACCTTATCGTAACAATCAGGGGGTTTTCTCCAAATGATTAACAAGCATTTATTAAACATCTGCAGATCATTCTGAGTCATTAACATGACAAAGGAAAGGACCACCAACTGAGCCGCAGGTTAGAAACAAAAGTTAGGCTTAATTCCAACGCCTGGAACAACAGGCATCAATATAAAATAGAGGGGGAAGACGTGGAAGTAGTGACAGGCTTCACATTTCTGGGTTCCCAGATCACTGCAGATGGTGACTGTAGCCATGAAATCAAAAGACGTTTGCTCCTTGGGAGGACAGCTATGGTGAACCTGGGCAGTATAATAAAAAGTAGAGACATCACCCTGCCAACAAAAGTCCGTATAGTCAAAGCAATAGTATTCCCAGAAGTAATGTATGGCTGTGAGAGCTGGACCATAAGGAAGGCCGAGCGCACAAGAATAGATGCTTTCGAGCTGTGGTGCTGGAGAAGACTCCTGAGAGTCCCTTGGACTGCAAGAAGATCCAATCAGTCAGTCCTAAGGGAAATCAACCCAGACTGTTTCCTGAAAGATCAGATGCTAAAGCTGAAGTTCAAATACTTTGGCTACCAAATGAGAAGGGAGCACTCCCTGGAGAAGACCCTGATGCTGGGAAAGACAGAAGGCAAAAGAAGAAGGGGACGGCAAAAGATGAGACGGCTGGACAGCGCTATTGATGCAAATAACTTGAATTTGAGCGGACTTTGGAGGATGATGGAAGACAGGAGGGCCTGGCGCGACTTGGTCCATGGGGTCGCAAAGAGTCGGACTCGACTGTGCGACTGAACAATATTCCTGATATCAGTAATAACTCAGGGCTTGCATTTACCTTTACCTTTATTCCAGTTAAAGTGTGTCTGGAAGTTCAAACATGCATGTTTAGGCCCAGGGTTAAAGGAATACCCTTGAATCGGAGAAATTACAAAATCCTTCTACAAGGTTGTCTGCAATTTTTCTGCAAGAGTGGATTGCCTTCCCCGTAAGTAGCAGACCCCTCCCCCCCACCATGAGGTTTGCATTATCAGCCTCTGCCAATCGATCCTGTGGATTACCAATATGTATACAACGTTGCATTTGAAATGCTTTCTGCTTGTTTATCTGCAGATGTTCAAAACCAGCCCGAAATACTGAGCTTCTGGGAATGGTTCCGCCCCAGCTGTTGGCAGATATTCAGATGGAACAACGTGTACCATGATGGGACGGCCACTGCAATCCCCTTTTGGTGTTCTTTTGCATGTTCTAATGGAGTAGGCAAAGTCTTTAAAAACTAGCAGGGAGATAAATAAGAGGCTTGACGTGCCAAAGCTGTCGAGAACTTTAAGGAAAACGCAAAACTAGCAATGCCGCTAAGCATTTGTATACTATCAAAGATTTCAGGTTTTCACGGCTGGCATCATCATTAGGGTTTGTAGAATCTTTCAGGCTCAAGTGCCATGTTCTACTGGAGAAAGTTTTTCTTCCAGACATTTCGTTCTCAGCTGTGGAGAACATCCTCAGTGGCGTTGCAGTCGGAGCAGGCGCTCTGACCTTCTTGGCTGCTGTGCATTGAGTGAGGCCAGGGCTGCTGGAGAGCTGCTATTTCTAGGCTGGAGGGGGTGTGGTGAGAGGGCAATTGGTTTGTGAATGTACCCATTGTTTGGTGGGGCTTCCTGGAAGGGTGGTGATAAGGAAACTGGCTGTGGAATGTGACCATTGTTCTGTGTTGATTGCTGGGAGGGTTGGAAGGGGTGTGAAGATAAGGAACATGGTTGTTGATTGTGCTGATTGTTCTCTGGAATGTGCTGGTTGTTCTGTGACCTTCTGCAATTTGTAGTCTGTAGGGTGTTTTGCAAAGCTGGATACCAAGAATGGTGGATGGAAATGCCTTCTTCCTTTCTGTTAAAGTTGTGCTGGTGTTTGTAAATCTCAATAGCTTCTCTGTTCAGGCGGGTGTGATAATGTGAGACCGTAGAAAGGACTTCAGTTCTTTCAAAGTGGATGACGTGGTCTCCTTCTTGAAGTGCATGTTCAGCGACAGCTGATTTCTCGGGCTGAAACAAGCGACAGTGTCTCTTGTGTTCGGTGAGGCGGGTGTTGATACTGCGTTGGGTAGTGCCAACATAGACTGCACCACAGGAGCAGGGTATTTTGTAGACTCCAGGGGTTGAAAGTGGATCTCTCATATCTTTGGCAGAGCGCAGCATGTGGCGGATCTGTTGTGTGGGCTTGAAGACTGTGTCCACATTGTGGCGTTTGAGAATTTTGCCAATGCAGTTGGTGACAGATTTTATGTAGGGCAGGAAGGCTGTACCTACATTTGTGTGTGGCTCGGGATTTGGTGTGGATGGTCTCCTGGGATGGAGGGCTCTTCTGATTTCTTGTTGGGAGTATCCATTGGCCTGCAGTGACTGGTTGAGGTGGTGTAGCTCTTGTTGGAGTTGGCTTGGGTCACAGATGCGTGATGCTCGATGGATGAGGGTTTTTACAACTGCACGTTTTTGGCGAGGATGATTATTGGAATTCTTATTTAGATAGTGGGCAGGATACAGCTGTGATTAAATGCTACCAGGGGTGTCGAACTCATTTGTTATGAGGGCCAGATCTGACATAAATGAGATCTTGTTGGGCTGAGCCATGTCAGGTTGGGCCGGGCCATGTGTGTACCTATTTAAGATTAGGTAGCAGAGTGATACATTTTGTAAAGAACACAGACAAACAAATATATATTTTTTCAAAACTTAAAACATGCTTAAAACGTTAGCACTCATGGGTCTTAAAGATGCTTTCTTTGTATCTCCCATGGGATCCAGGGAACTGGGCAAAGGAAGCTCTGGCGCTTTCCTTCCTTCCCTAGGGGACTGGGGGGAGGAGCCTCAGCCAACAGAAGGAAGAGAGGCTTAGCTCAGCAGCTCCGCTGTGCGATTGAGAGAGCCTGGCAAAGCAAGCTATTCCTTCTCCCTTCCTCCCCAAGGGAGGAGCCTCAGCCAATGGAGAAAATAGAGGTTTTGCTCCGTGGCTCCTGTGCAATTGAGCAAAGTCTTGCAAAGCAAGCTGTTTTGCAGAAGGAAGCCAGAGAGAGGAAGAAGGAAGCAGATGACAGCCAGTTGCTTGGAGGCCTGATAGGAGTCCTCCAGGGATCTGATTCGGCCCCCTAACTGCATGTTTGACACCTCCGTGCTACAACTTCCTTCCTTCCTTCCTTCCTCCCTTCCCATCTCCCTCTCTCTCTCTCTCTCTCTCTCTGTGGCCACATGTCTGCAAATCCCTTGTTTTTACTCCATCTCCTCTTGCGCAGGAAGACAAGAATGTGTCTGTTCTCTGTTTATTCAAGGCACGGGGAGACTCATCTCAGCAGAGATTACAGCCAAAGCGAGGCTTCGGACAGATGACACCAAGCAAAAAGGGGGCCCTCGCTTTGTCGTTCTTGCGGTTAATCTGTATAAACCATGTCAGCAGCTTTACAGATTCCCCGTCCAAAACAAAACAAACTCAAGCTGCCTGAGCTGAGAGGAGACCGCGGCGGAGGCTGTGTGGGGTTTCATGAAGGAGCTGGAGGAGCGAGGCCTACGGGGGTTTGAAAAAAAACGAGTCTGTCTTTTAAAAAAAAAGGCTGTAGAAACCTCTGGTCCGATCCTTCTGAAACTTGGGAGGTGTTTTGAGGAATGGCACTGGATGCTATGCTGAAAATTTGGTGCCTCTACCTCAAAAAACAGCCCCCAGAGACCCAGAAACCCATGGATCAATTATCCATTATACCCAATTGTCAGACACCGGAAAGCTTTCATGATATGATATGATGCTGTGTTCAAACTGCAATGTATTGCCTGACCTGACCGACTCCGTTTTCTAACATTTGCTACTAACCCCAAATAGAAGCCTTGCATATCAAAGTAGAAGTGAAGCCGTTACTAACCCCGCTGTGAATTCCTGTCCTTGATACTGACAAAGGCAACAACCCTTTGAAGATAAAATGCCTCGGGGAAAGCCAGCAGAGCTGCTCCTGTGAGGAGGAGGAGGAGGAGGAGGAGGAGGAGGAGGAGAAGAAGAAGAAGAAGAAGAAGAAGAAGAAGAAGAAGAAGAAGAAGAAGAAGAAGACTGCAGATTTATACCCCGCCCTTCTCTCTGAATCAGAGACTCAGAGCGGCTTACAATCTCCTATATCTTCTCCCCCCACAACAGACACCCTGTGAGGTGGGTGGGGCTGAGAGGGCTCTCACAGATGTCGCCCTTTCAAGGACGGTCTCAGAGCAGCTTACAATCTCCTTTCCCTTCCTCCCCCACAACAGACACCCTGTGAGGTGGGTGGGGCTCAGAGGGCTCTCACAGCAGCTGCCCTTTCAAGGACAACCTCTGCCAGAGCTATGGCTGACCCAAGGCCATTCCAGCAGGTGCAAGTGGAGAAGTGGGGAATCAAACCCGGTTCTCCCAGATAGGAGTCCACACACTTAACCACTACACCAAACTGGCTGGGAATGGGAACCACAACGAGATAAGAGAAAGTCAATGTGTGAAATGTATCGCTCTATTGTGGGAATGTAGATTTGTTTAGAAAACCTTTGACGTGCATTTAGTTAAAACACCTATGCTCCGTTCCAAGGGCATCAGTTCCAATGTATCTATGCTCAGAAACGATGAACTATCAAATAAAGTCTTAACGTTGTAACAAATGGAAGTCTGCCTACTTTGAAGTTCCATTGTCTGACACCAATGAGGATTGGTCTCCATAGGGAACAATGGAGTGCCTAGCAGACATTTCCCTCCCCTTCCCCCCTTTTCTGATGACCCTGAAGAGGGGGGGAGGACCTCCAAATGGGGGAACCCCCTGCCCCCACCTGGGGATTACAGCAATAAAGAACCACAGTTTCACATAGACGGGAAAAAACAGCAAACTGTGCAGCGCTATACTAGCAATAATATTGTAACAACAACAAAGCCCTTAAAGGGAAATGTCCATATCCGATTAGAAATACATATTGTCTGTCAGCCCGCACAAAAGATGCAAAGATGCCGTCTTCCTGAGCTAGTAGATTCTCTGGTGTGAGGTATTCCAAAATGTTCCCTCATTTCATCACGATGATCATGTCTGCTGTCAGGATGGTGTGAACCCGATGCTACAATTAGCATAGGTATCTACTACCTTTGGAGGGGTCAAAGCCAGGAAAAAATAGCAAACTGTGCAGCACTATAATAGCAATTATATTGCAGCAACAAAGCCCTTAAAGGGAAACGTCCATACCCAATTTTCATCTTGCTGCCTAAAGAGTCTCATTACAAAGGTTGGTGTAGTGGTTAAGTGTGCAGACTCTTATCTGGGAGAACCTGATGTTTTCCTTGAGTTCCCACTCCGGGCCACGCTTTCCCACATTGTTTTGAGTCAAGTCACGATTTTACAATGCAACCAGTGACGCGAGGCAATAAATTAGGATGGCACCAGTGATCCTGCCTCGTCTTTAAATATTCTGACGCTGTTTGGTTCAAACATATATATATATATATATATATATATATATATATATATATATATATATATATATATATATATATATATATATATATATATATATATATATATATATATATTTAAAAGCCACAAGCCTTGAGGTAGAAATCAGGAAAGAAGGTCAAGGGAGTCTCTGGGATGGCACCAAAAAGAATACGAACGCATTGTTAAGAGAGAATCGTAGACAGAGAAGGTGAGAACTTCCTGGAACAATAATAAGAACATGAGAAGCCATGTTGGACCAGGCCAATGGCCCATCCAGTCCAACACTCTGTGTCACACAGTGGCCAAAAATATATACACACACACACACATACATACACACACTGTGGCTAGTAGCCATTGATGGACCTCTGCTCCATATTTTTATCTAACCCCCTCTTAAAGCTGGCTATGCTTGTAGCCGCCACCACCTCCTGTGGCAGTGAATTCCACATGTTAACCACCCTTTGGGTGCAGAAGTACTTCCTTTCATCTGTTTTAACCTGACTGCTCAGCAATTTCATCGAATGCCCACGAGTTCTTGTATTGTGAGAAAGGGAGAAAAGTACCTCTTTCTCTACTTTCTCCATCCCATGCATTATCTTGTCAACCTCTATCATGTCACCCCGCAGCCAGCGTTTCTCCAAGCTAAAAAGCCCCAAGCGTTTTAACCTTTCTTCATAGGGAAAGTGTTCCAGCCCTTTAATCATTCTAGCTGCCCTTTTCTGCACTTTTTCCAGTACTATAATATCCTTTTTGAGGAGCGGTGACCAGAATTGCACACAGTACTCCAAATGAGACCGCACCATTGATTTATACAGGGGCATTATGATACTGGCTGATTTGTTTTCAATTCCCTTCCTAATAATTCTCAGCATGGCGTTGGCCTTTTTTATTGCAATCGCAATGAGTGGCGGCTTGTGGAACAGTCCCATAAATGTGAATGTGCCAAGAAAATATTGTGTGGTAGGGGGTGTTGGCAGCTGCCAGGGCAACACCTCAAACCTTTGGATCCACGCAATGCTGTTGTGTGATGCTACAGTATTCTGGATTCCTTTGGCCAGGTCTGATTCAGTGTCCCCTGTTTCAAGTGCCTCAGTTGCTCCATGGCGCTATTTCTATTACGGGCACCAGAAGTGGTTGACCTGTCACATCCGAGTGATCCAGCGCCCTCTCCTGGCATCAGCCAAAGGTGCAGTGGAATGGAATCACTTGCCAAGCTGCCAAGAAATCCAAGTGGGCAGCCGTGTTGGTCTGAAGCAGCCCTGTAGCCAGAAAAAAAAATTGGGGGGGAGGGGGCCAGGACATAAAAAATTGGGGGGGGGGTCATGGAGTCTTGGCTGCTTCTTCCAGCAGCCAGCCTCCGGGCCCCAGCGCTCTCTCTCTCACGCTCTTGGGGTTGGGAAGAAGAGCCCGGGGAGAGCAGCAGCAGCAAAAACAGGGCTGCAGGGAGAGCAGTGGGGAAAGGAGGGGCCACACAGGTGGAAGTGGGGGTTGGGTGAAGGGGGCGGGCCCCCCCGAGCCCCACCATGTTTCTCATATACAGAAGCATCTTCTACAACCATTTCAGTCAAGATCAGTGCCTGTTCCTCTACACCAGGGGTGGCCAACGGTAGCTCTCCAGATGTTTTTTGCCTACAATTCCCATCAGCCCCAGCCAGGATGGCCAACGGCTGGAGCTGATGGGAGTTGTAGGCAAAACACATCTGGAGAGCTACCGTTGCCAACCCCTGCCCTACACCATTGGCTATAGCTATAACAACAGGACGCTGAACTCTCTGGACGGTGAAACATCCGTAGCCTCCAGAATGACTTCACTCAACCAAGGCAACGATTGGCTCCCCCTGCCTTGGAAACGGTGACAAAGTCAGATTGGGGCCTGCCTAGGCAACAGTCTGGTCTCTTGCATCCTCCAGGTGGATCGTCATGTTGGTATGAAGTTGCAGAACAAATTTTGACTCTTATTCCAGACTCTGTGAATCCTGAGGATGCAACCGCATGCTAAGCCGTTTCCGGATCCTGTCAAACCAGATGTGCACTGTGAGTTCCATGGAGATGTGGTTGGGGGGGGGTGGAGTTTACAATGTCTCTTCTGAATGAGAGTCCCAAATTTAATGTCTGGCGTCAGCAGTGAAAAAGACCATGATGTGAAACACCTCGACCAGCGACTTTGGAGAGCTGCTGCCAGTCAGAGCAGACAATACTAACCCTGATAGGCCATGGGCCTAATGCAGTATACAGAGCAGCTTCTTGGAGCTACCATGTAGGGTCACCAATTCTCCCACTAGGCAATCCCTAACCCCCATCACCATTTAGTAGGTTGCGGAGAAATGAAGGTGTTGTGCATGTGGACTCAATAGAAGACTGAATTGAGTATTCCTGCCTGGCTCATTGAAGCCATCTGATTGGAGCTTGGGGACTTCGGAACAACGGGCAGCAGGATCCAAATCCCTGCTGCCCTACACCAATCACAAGCCCCTGCTGGTTTGAATGACCCAATAACGTGCTTGCATGGGAACCCTGAGTTGTATATAGTTGGCGCAGTCGGCCCAGTTCTCCAGTCTTCGAAGGACAGCCACTGACCATGCTGTACCTAACAAATAGCTGTTTATCACGACCACCTCACCTCTTCAATGCATATCAGGGGTGGCCAACGGTAGCTCTTCAGATGTTTTTTTGCCTACAACTCCCATCAGCCCCAGCCAGCATGGCCAATGGCTGGGGCTGATGGGAGTTGTAGGCAAAAAACATCTGGAGAGCAACCGTTGGCCACCTCTGCACTATATTATAGAAGGGGAAAACATTGTTGCAGTGTTGACATAATTTCTCAGCCGAATTTGGAAATGACATCCCACTGTTCTACGATTCAGTGGGAAATCTAGGGTAAGACATCCTGCCATCCATACCCGACCCTAACCTGAGTTTCCCAGTAATTTTTATTGAACTTCATTCTCAGAGTATTAAGACTGATGGTTCAGAAGTAACTTTGGGTCCTGCCTTCAGTATTCCACCAGGACTGTATTGCAGGGATATGGCCAACAGTAGCTCTCCAGATGTTTTTTTGCCTACAACTTCCATCAGCCCCAGCCAGCATGGCCAATGGCTGGGGCTGATGGGAGTTGTAGGCAAAAAAACATCTGGAGAGCTACCGTTGGCCACCCCTGCTGTATCGCAAGACATGGCTTTTCAAAATGGAATAAATGTTCCTCTCTTTCACAAAGGGGATCTGGAAAGAAATTTCCCGAAAGCTCGTGTGTGGTGCAACTGCCAAGACACTCATGGTTTTTAACTGTCACTTGTCCCTAGGGGAAATACAATGGGAAATTCCACAGTAGAGGAGAAGGCGGGAAATTCTGAGGCGATGTTCATGAAGGGACAAATAACAGAATCTCACGGCATCTTAAAGACTGACAAATCGAGGGCTTTTTTCCTTTTTGTAGCAGGAACTCCTTTGTATATTAGGCCACACACCCCTGATGTAGCCAATCTTCCTGGAGCTTACAGTAGGCCCTGTACTAAGAGCCCTGTAAGCTCCAGGAGGACTGGCTACATCAGGGGTGCGTGGCCTAATATTCAAAGGAGCTCCTGCTACAAAAAAAGCCCTGGAGAAATCAATTGCACTTTCATAGACTTTCATGCCCATTTTGTAGGATCAGTGCAGAGTAGATTAACTAAGAACATCCAGGGCTTTTTTTGTAGCAGGAACTCCTTTGCATATTAGATCACACACCCCTGATGTAGCCAATCCTCCAAGAGCTTACAGTAGGCCCTGTAAGAAGAGCCCTGTAAGCTCTTGGAGAATTGGCTACATCAGGGGTAGATCCCAGTGGGCAGCTGTTTTGGTCTGAAGCAATAGAACAAAGTAGGAGTCAAGTTGTACCTTTAAGCCCAATAAAGTTTCATTCAAAATGTAAGCTTTCGTGTGCTAGAAGCGCACTTCATCAGACAATAGGAGGAAGTGTGGTTCTAGTACACGAAAACTTACATTCTGACTAAAACTTGGTTGGGTTTAAAGGTGTCACTTGACTCCTACTTTGTTCTATATCAGGGGTGTGTGGCCTAATATGCAAATAAGTTCCTGCTACAAAAAGAGCCCTGAGAACATCTAATTTTTTAATTCATCTACCTGACAATGGATTTCCTGGCTATGTAGCCCCAGGAGGGATGGATTCCCTTCCATTCACAAGCCTCATTGCTTCCTCTTTTAGCATCCATCTCTCTGGGTTCATGGAATCGTGGCATTGCCCTCAAATGAAAAGGTCAACATGCCCCCCCTCTTCTCCATGAGTTTCTGCTCCTTCTATTTGCACCCACCAAGCAATCAATTAGTTTCTTTTTCCCAAACAACTGTACCCAAGCAACGGAGGAGAGCTTGGGAAAGAAATGCTAATTTATACCATTCCATCACTCTTGCATCAGAATGTGACTGATTTAAGTTGAATCCAGGCATCTGTCTTTCATTGAGATCAGGCAGAGTGTGTGAATTTGCTGTCCAGCAGAGGGAGAGACGTTTCCAAGCGATGTATGAAAAGCAGAGTGACGACTTCCTCCTTTTTTCCTTTGATTAGATTCTCCAGCTTACCTTTCAATTTGATCCATTTCAGAGATAAGGACATTAGAAAAGAGCCCAGCTGGGTCAGATTGATGGGGCATCTAGTCCAGAATCCTGTCTCAGACAGAGGCCAACCGGTTCTTCTGGAGGGCCAACAAAAGAGCATAGAGGCCAAGGCCTTCCCCTGATAAGAACATCAGAAGAACCCTGATGGATCAGGGCAGTGATTCCTTTAATCCAGCATCCTGTCTCACACAGGGACCAACCAGTTCCTCTGGAGGGCCAACAACAGGGCATAGAGGCTGAGGCCTTCACCTGAGAAGAACATCAGAAGAATCTTGATGGATAAGATCAGTGGTTCATCTAGTCCAGCATCCTGTCTCTCACAGTGGCCAACCAGTTCCTCTAGAGGGCCGACAACGAGACTGAGGCCTTCCCCTGAGAAGAACATCGGAAGAGTCCTGTTGGATCAGACCAGTGGTCTATCTAGTCCAGCATCCTGTCTCTCACAGTGGCCAGCCAGTTCCTCTGGAGAGTCAACAACAGGACACAGAGGCCAAGGATTTCCCCTGATAAAAACACAAGAAGAGCCCTGCTGGATCAGACCAAATGCAGGGCTTATTTTGTAGCAGGAACTCCTTTGCATATTAGGCTACACCCCTCCCCAATGTAGCCAATCCTCCAAGAGCTTACAGTAGGCCCTGTAAGAAGAGCCCTGTAAGCTCCAGGAGGATTGGCTACATCACAGGAGGTGAAGTCTATTATACAAAGGAGTGCCTGCTACAAAAAAAAGCCCTGCCAATGAGGGTCCGTCTAGTCTGGCATCCTGTCGCACACAGTGGCCAACCAATTCCTCTGGAAGGCCAACAACAGGGCATGGAAACTGAGGCCTTCTCCTGTTGTTGCCTCCTAAACGCTTGGGGCTCTTTAGCTTGGAGAAACATCGACTGCGGGGTGACATGATAAGAGGTTTACAAGATTATGCATGGGATGGAGAAAGTAGAGAAAGAAGTACTTTTCTCCCTTTCTCACAATACAAGAACTCGTGGGCACTCGATGAAATTGCTGAGCAGTCGGGTTAGAACGGATAAAAGGAAGTCCTTCTTCACCCAAAAGGTGATTAACATGTGGAATTCACTGCCACAGGAGGTGGTGGCAGCTACAAGCACAGACAGCTTCAAGAGGGGATTGGATAAAAATATGGAGCAGAGGTCCATCAGTGGCTATTAGCCACAGCATATTTTTGGGACTGTCTGGGGCAGTGATGCTCTGTATTCTTGGTGCTTGGGAGCAGGGCAAAGTGGAAGGGCTTCTAGCCCCACTTATGAACCTCCTTTTTTTTTTGGCCACTGTGTGACACAAAGTGTTGGACTGGATGGGCCATTGACCTGATCCAATATGGCTTCTCTGATGTTCTTATCTGACACAGAGTGTTGGACTGGATAGGCCATTGGCCTGATCCAACATGGCTTCTGTGATGTTCTTATGTGACACAGAGTGTTGGACTGGATGGGCCATTGGCCTGATCCAATATGGCTTCTCTTATGTTCTTATGTGACACAGAGTGTTGGACTGGATAGGCCATTGGCCTGATCCAACATGGCTTCTCTGATGTTCTTATGTGACACAGAGTGTTGGACTGGATAGACCATTGGCCTGATCCAACATGGCTTCTCTGATGCTCTTATGTGACACAGAGTGCTGGACTGGATGGGCCATTGGCCTGATCCAACATGGCTTCTCTTATGTGACACAGAGTGATGGACTGGATGGGCCATTGGCCTGATCCAACATGGCTTCTCTTATGTGACACAGAGTGTTGGACTGGATGGGCCATTGGCCTGATCCAACATGGCTTCTCTGATGTTCTTATGTGACACAGAGTGTTGGACTGGATGGGCCATTAGCCTGATCCAACATGGCTTCTCTGATGTTCTTATGTGACACAGAGTGTTGGACTGGATGGGCCATTGGCCTGATCCAACAGGGCTTCTCTTATGTTCTTATGTGACACATAGTGTTGGACTGGATAGGCCATTGGCCTGATCCAACATGGCTTCTCTGATGTTCTTATGTGACACAGAGTGTTGAACTGGAGGGGCCACTGGCCTGATCCAACATGGCTTCTCTTATGTTCTTATGTGTGACACAAAGTGTTGGACTGGATGGGCCATTGACCTGATCCAACATGGCTTCTCTTATGTTTTTATGTAACACAGACTGTTGGACTGGATAGGCCATTGGCCTGATCCAACATGGCTTCTCTGATGTTCTCATGTGACACAGAGTGTTGGACTGGATGGGCCATTGGCCTGATCCAACATGGCTTCTCTTATGTTCTTATGTGACACAGAGTGTTGGACTGGATAGGCCATTGGCCTGATCCAATATGGCTTCTCTGATGTTCTTATGTGACACAGAGGGTTGGACTGGATAGGCCATTGGCCTGATCCAACATGGCTTCTCTGATGTTCTTATGTGACACAGAGTGTTGGACTGGATAGGCCATTGACCTGATCCAACATGGCTTCTCTGATGTTCTTATGTGACACAGAGTGTTGGACTGGATGGGCCATTGGCCTGATCCAACATGGCTTCTCTTATGTTCTTATGGAAGTTGGTCTAGATCTCAACTATGGAGAGGAGACAGGTAGAGCGTGACAACCAGGTCTCAGTAAGTTACTCTTAGCACTCCACAATTAGGAATGATATATATTTACATATCTCCAATTCTGACATATTTATTTACTCCACTCTTTTCCTGCACAACTAAATCCAAACAAATGGTGACCTTATAAACTTGGCTTGTTATTCCTGCTTGCATCTGTTAAAACAGCTTCATTATGTTGCATACTAATTTGCTGTTCAACCACTGCTTTATATGAGATTGAGGAGATTGGATTTATACTCCACCCTTCACTACCTGAAGGAGTCTCAGAGCAGCTTACAATCTCCTTTCCCTTCCCCTCTGCACAACAGACACCCTGTGAGGTAGGTGGAACTGAGAGAGCTCTGACAGAAACTGCCCTTGAAAGGAACAGCTCTGTGAGAACTTGTGACTGACTCAAGGCCACATCAGCAAGTGCGTGTGGGGGAGTGGGGGAATCAAACCCAGTTCTCCCATATTAGGGTCTGTGCACTTAACCGCTACACCAAGCTGACTCACACAAAAGCTCAAACCTGAATAAATGTTTGTTGGTCTTAAAGGTGCCACTGGACTCAAACTTTGTTCTGCTGCTGCAGACCAACATGGCTGCCCACCTGAATCAAACATGGGGATGGTGACTGAAAAGAGAAAAGGGGTTTGAGGAAAGAATAAGTATCGGCTTCCTATGGGAGCCAAGAACAGTGGGAAGGTGGCTGTCAGCGATAGCATGATATCACTTCTGCAGGGCTTTTTTTTGTAGCAGCAGCTCATTTGCATATTAGGCCACACACCCCTGATATAGCCAATCGTCCAAGAGCTTGGAATTCTAGGAAGAGCTCCTTTGCATATTAGGCCACACACCCCTGATGCAGCCAATCCTCCAAGAGCTTGGAATTCTAGCAAGAGCTCCTTTGCATATTAGGCCACACACTCCTGATGCAGCCAATCCTCCAAGAGCTTGGAATTCTAGCAAGAGCTCCTTTGCATATTAGGCCACACACCCCTGATGCAGCCAATCCTCCAAGAGCTTGGAATTCTAGCAAGAGCTCCTTTGCATATTAGGCCACACACCCCTGATGAAGCCAATCCTTCAAGAGCTTGGAATTCTAGCAAGAGCTCCTTTGCATATTAGGCCACACACTCCTGATGTAGCCAATCCTCCAAGAGCTTACCGGGCTCTTAGTACAGGGCCTACTGTAAGCTCCAGGAGGATTGGCTACATCAGGGGTGTGTGGCCTAATATGCAAAGGAGTTCCTGCTACACAAAAAGCCCTGCTTCTGAGAAAAACCCAGAAGTGTTGTCAAGTCTCCTGTCACGTTCTCCAGGTGCAGGCAGGCAGGAGTCCAAAGCCAGTCCAAGGTCAGAATCCAGGAAGTCAAGCAGGAGCCAAGTCACCAATGCAGAATAACAAACCGGAATCAGAAGTCAATGTCCAAAAGCTACAAGGTCAGGGTGCCAAGGAAATCAAGCAGGTCAGGATCAGGAAGGAGCGTGGATGCAAGCCAGAGAATAGAGTTGTTGCTTCCACAAGGTTACCAGGTCCTGGGTGGGAGCTATATGGGAGTCTCAATCAGCCTGCTCCCTGGGTGACAGTGACTCTGCTAGAACTCAAGGCTGAGAGATCTGAAGCATTGGTGTGCCTCATGTCTTCGCTCTGAAAGTTCTTTCCGAAGCCTGCTTCGAACTCTTGAGATGGGAAGAGGAGAGCTTGGAGGAGAATGATCGTCAACAGCTGACACTGGTGCCTGGAGAGTGATTGATGGGCCAGCTGCTGTTTGTTCAGCTGAGGAACTGGCTGGCACCTCTTCCAGGTCTGTTAACCCTTCCAGCTCCCCCTCGTCAGGGCTCATGACATCTCCCTCAGAATTGCCAAAAGCTCTATGGTTCTGCCCCATGGCGCAGAGTGGTAAAGCAGCAGTACTGTCCATGACCTGAGTTCTATCCCAGCAAAGCTGGTTCAGGTAGCCAGCCCAAGGTTAACTCAGACTTCCAGCCTTCCGAGGTCGGTAAAATGAGTACCCAGCATGCTGGGGGGAAAGTGTAAAAGACTGGGGAAGGCAATGGCAAACCACCCCGTAAAAAGTCTGCCATGGAAATGTTGTGAAAGCAACATCTTCCTTTCCTTTCCTTTCCTTTCCTTTCCTTTCCTTTCCTTTCCTTTCCTTTCCTTTCCTTTCCTTTCCTTTCCTTTCCTTTCCTTTCCTTTCCTTTCCTTTCCTTTCCTTTCCTTTCCTTTCCTTTCCTTTCCTTTCCTTTCCTTTCCTTCCCTTTCCTTCCCTTCCCTTTCCTTCCCTTCCCTTTCCTTCCCTTTCCTTCCCTTTCCTTTCCTTCCCTTTCCTTCCCTTTCCTTCCCTTTCCTTCCCTTTCCTTCCCTTTCCTTTCCTTTCCTTTCCTTTCCTTTCCTTTCCTTTCCTTTCCTTTCCTTTCCTTTCCTTTCCTTTCCTTTCCTTTCCTTTCCTTTCCTTCCCTTCCCTTCCCTTCCCTTCCCTTCCCTTCCCTTCCCTTCCCTTCCCTATCCTATCCTATCCTATCCTATCCTATCCTATCCTATCCTATCCTATCCTATCCTATAGTTCTACCATAGAGTTTCCAGAGGTTCCTCAAGAGGATTGATGTATGTTTCGTTTTTCCCCCCTGATTTCACCACATCACCAATAGCTATTTCTATTTTTTGGAATGCCAGTGGGCAATGGCTGCTGGTGGGGGGGGGGCGTTCTCCTGCCCCCAGCGGACATATGGCAAGCCTAAGCCCTTCCTTCATTCCAGGCTGTTGCGCACAAGCGCCAAATTTTGCAGCTTTTCTCGCTCTGTGTATGAATCCCAGACGGAATTTCCAGGTCGCCCTGAATAATTTACATTACGAACGGCCATTTATCGCAGAGCATTTCAAACCAAAGGCGTGTGTGAAAGAACGGCAGAGATTGATTGAGGAAGAGGAAACAGGAAGGCTTTCCTTTCCAAACACCTGGTCCAGGGTCAAAGCCTAACCTGCCCCTGCCTAGAGAAACAGCAAGTCTTATTCTGGGAGGGATTCGCACAACAGCTAGAGTCAACTCAAGGTCTCCAGGTTGCGGCAATGGAAATAGCTCCTCCTTTACACAAGTTCAGCTGCTCCCTCTGTGATTCAAAGTCCAGCGACCCATCCCGTTCCTCTCCCGTAAGGCCGTTGTCAGCCACTCATGCTTTTCCTCACACTTTGGGCAGGGAAGACCTCCCCATTTCTGTTCTGTGTCTCTGTGACATCTTATCTAAGCAGGAAATGAGAGGAGCCACAACCCTTGGCCTATTCTGGCTGCACACTGTAGGTTGCTCAAAACAGTGAAAGTTCTGCCCTAGACTGACAAATTTCAGCTGTGGCATGGCTGAATTGCTCAGGATACGCCCATCCGTTTGGAATTTGTTTTCTTGCGGCTGCCAGTTGAGCTGTCCAAAACACTGGGCACCTCACTGGAGACCCCGTTTGGTGTAGTGGTTAAGTGCATGGACTGGGGGAACCAGGTTTGATTCCCCACTCCTCCACTTGTAGCTGCTGGAATGACCTTGGGTCAGCCATAGCTCTTGCAGAGTTGTCCTTGAAAGGACAGCTTCTGTGAGAGCTCTCTCAGCCCCACCTACCTCAGAGGATGTTTGTTGTGGGGGAGGAAGGTAAAGGAGATTGTGAGCCGCTCTGAGAGTCAAAGTGAAGGGCGGGATATAATCCAATAACAACTTCTTCTTCAATCAGGAAACAGTTTTCTCTCCCATAGACTCAAAGCTACCTGTTATGGAGCCAGCCCCTGGTCAGCCGTAAGGCTGTCACATAACTTCAGAACTTCCTCTGCGTGGAGATTCTTCTGTCTCCCTCTAATGGTATCTTCTGCCATTGGGTAAAGACTTTTGTATGTTGTGCGGCATATGCCCAATAATGGTTATTGGCCCTGTGAATAAATGTGTTTTTCTTAATTTGGAGGTTTGAAAAGAACAAAATCTCCACTCTGAGTTTTAAAAGCTTCCCCCCACCCTCTGGGCAGAGAACAGGCAGAAAGGGGGGGAAGTCAGTTCAATTGCCTTCCAGACGTAGCTCAGCCCACCTTCATAAATTACTAATAGATCTAGCAGGAGAAATAAGAGTGAGTCAAGCTCTTTCCTCCTCCAAGCAGGGAACAGAGATTTAGAGGAATAAAATTCTAGAGAGACTTCAGGAAGGAACTCCAGGAAGAATCTCCAGGAAAGGCTCCCTGACCTAGCCCAACTTGTTCAGTAAGTGGGAAAACAAATATTACATCGCTTTATGTCCAGAATAACTCCCTGCAGGTTTTTATGCAGGACATAACCAATGTAGCATCAATTTGGCCACTAGAGGGAGCAAAACATATGTAAGATTTAATGGGAACATACAAATCAGAAAAAAACGAGAACGTGGGATTTCTCAGGAATTACAGTGTGTCTTTCATGTCTGCATTAAAATAAAACAGAAAATGTACTGGCACAAATTCCTTTTTTAAATAAAAAAGATAAATAGAACAGTTTCTTCCCTCCCCAACGTCTCCAACCACAATTCCAGTCAATACCCCTCTAAGCTAAGCATTAAAGTTGTGAGCCGCTGCATAAATTAGCTTGCTCTGGGGCCATTATCCCTGAACTAAGACAAAAATATGTGAGCCAAAGGCTAAAAAACTGTGAGCTAGCTAAGCTTAGCGGGAACACTGAATTAGAGGGAATGTCGACTGCGGGGTGACATGAGAGAAGTTGACAAGATTATGTATGGGATAGAGAAGGTAGAAATAGAAGTCCTTTTCTCCCTTTCTCACAATACAAGAACTCGTGGGCATTCAATTAAATTGCTGAGCAGTCGGGTTAGAACTGATAAAAGGAAGTCCTTCTTCACCCAAAGGGTGATTAACATGTGGAATTCACTGCCACAGGAGGTGGTGGAGGCCACAAGCATAGCCACCTTCAAGAGGGGGTTAGATAAAAATATGGAGCAGAGGTCCATCAGTGGCTATTAGCCACAGCATATTATTGGGACTGTCTGGGACAGTGATGCTTTGTATTCTTGGTCTTGGGGGGGGGGAGCAAAATGGAGGGCTTCTGGCCCCACTTGTGAACCTCCTGATGGCACTTGGGGTTTTTTTGGCCACCATGTGACACAGAGTGTTGGACCGGATGGGCCATTGGTCTGATCCAACATGGCTTCTCTTATGTTCCTATGTGACACAGAGTGTTGGACTGGATGGGCCATTGGCCTGATCCAACATGGCTTCTCTTAGGTTCTTATGTGTGACACAGAGTATTGGACCAGATGGGCCATTGGCCTGATCCAACATGGCTTCTCTTATGTTCCTATGTGACACAGAGTGTTGGACTGGATGGGCCATTGGCCTGATCCAACATGGCTTCTCTTATGTTCCTATGTGACACAGAGTGTTGGACTGGATGGGCCATTGGCCTGATCCAACATGGCTTCTCTTAGGTTCTTATGTGTGACACAGAGTGTTGGACCAGATGGGCCATTGGCCTGATCCAACATGGCTTCTCTTATGTTCCTATGTGACACAGAGTGTTGGACTGGATGGGCCATTGGCCTGATCCAACATGAACATAAGAACATAAGAGAAGCCATGTTGGATCAGGCCAACGGCCCATCCAGTCCAACACTCTGTGTCACACAGTGGGAAAAAAAATTATATATACACACACACTGTGGCTAATAGCCACTGATGGACCTGTGCTCCATATTTTTATCTAAACCCCTCTTGAAGGTGGCTATACTTGTGGCCGCCACCACTTCCTGTGGCAGTGAATTCCACATGTTAATCACCCTTTGGGGTGAAGAAGTACTTCCTTTTATCCGTTTTAACCTGTCTGCTCAGCAATTTCATCGAATGCCCACGAGTTCTTGTATTGTGAGAAAGGGAGAAAAGACTTCTTTCTCCATCCCATGCATTATCTTGTAAACCTCTATCATGTCACCCCGCATCGACGTTTCTCCAAGCTAAAGAGTCCCAAGCGTTTCAACCTTTCTTCATAGGGAAAGTGCTCCAGCACTTTAATCATTCTAGTTGCCCTTTTCTGGACTTTCTCCAATGCTATAATATCCTTTTTGAGGTGCGGCGACCAGAACTGCACACAGTACTCCAAATGAGACCGCACCATCGATTTATACAGGGGCATTATGATACTGGCTGATTTGTTTTCAATTCCCTTCCTAATAATTCCCAGAATGGCGTTGGCCTTTTTTATTGCAAACGCACACTGTCTTGACATTTTCAGTGAGTTATCTACCATGACCCCAAGATCTCTCTCTTGGTCAGTCTCTGCCAGTTCACACCCCATCAACTTGTATTTGTAGCTGGGATTCTTGGCCCCAATGTGCATTACTTTGCACTTGGCCACATTGAACCGCATCTGCCATGTTGATGCCCACTCACCCAGCCTCAACAGATCCCTTTGGAGTTCCTCACAATCCTCTCTGGTTCTCACCACCCTGAACAATTTAGTGTCATCCGCAAACTTGGCCACTTCACTGCTCACTCCCAACTCTAAATCATTTATGAACAAGTTAAAGAGCATGGGACTCAGTACCGAGCCCTGCGGCACCCCACTGCTTACCGTCACCGTCCTCCACTGCGAAGATTACCCATTTATACTCACTCTCTGCTTCCTATTACTCAGCCAGTTTTTGATCCACAAGAGGACCTGTCCTTTTACTCCTTGGGCGTTTTCGCACTCACCTTCAAGTGGCGCGACCACCCTCTTCACGCCGGAGGATCTGCAGGGATTTCGCATAAGAAGCGCCGGAGCAGCCAAAAGAGCCGGCGACTTCCGTCGCAAAAGCCGCTCAAACGTTTTCCTGCTTCTTGGCGGTTTCCGTTTGAGCGGGTTTCGCGACGGAACTTTCCGGCTCTTTTGGCTGCTCCGGCGCTTATTATGCGAAATCCCTGCAGATCCTCCGGCGTGAAGAGGGTGGTCGCACCACTTGAAGGTGAGTGCGAAAACGCCCCATGACTCTCAAGCTTTCTAAGGAGCCTTTGATGAGGAACTTTATCAAAAGCTTTCTGGAAGTCAAGGTAAACAACATCTATCGGGTCTCCTTTGTCCACATGTTTGTTCACCCCCTCAAAGAAATGTAACAGGTTAGTGAGGCAAGATCTTCCCTTGCAGAACCCATGCTGAGTCTTCCTCAATAACCCGTGTTCATCAATGTGCCTACTCATTCTGTCCTTGATAATGGTTTCTACCAACTTTCCCGGTATTGAAGTCAGACTGACTGGCCTGTAATTTCCCGGATCTCCTCTGGAACCCTTTTAAAGATGGGGGTGACATTTGCTACCTTCCAGTCCTCAGGAACGGAGGCAGATTCAATGAAAGATTACAGATTTTTGTTAGAAGATCCACAAGTTCAACTATGAGTTCTTTCAGAACTCTCGGATGTATGCCATCCGGACCCGGTGACTTATTAGTTTTTAATTTGTCTATCAGTTGTAGGACCTCCTCTTTTGTCACCTCAATCTGACTCAGGTCTTTCAACACCCCTTCCAAAAGTAGTGGTTCTAATGGCTTCTCTTATGTTCCTATGTGACACAGAGTGTTGGACTGGATGGGCCATTGGCCTGATTCAACATGGCTTCTCTTATGTTCTTATGTGACCCAGAGTGTTGGACTGGATGGGCCATTGGCTTGATCCAACATGGCTTCTCTTATGTTCCTATGTGACACAGAGTGTTGGACTGGATGGGCCATTGGCCTGATCCAACATGGCTTCTCTTATGTTCTTATGTGACACAGAGTGTTGGACTGGATGGGCCACTGGCCTGATCCAACAGGGCTTCTCTTATGTTCTTATGTGACACAGAGCGTTGGACTGGATGGGCCATTGGCTTGATCCAACATGGCTTCTCTCATGTTCTTATGTGACACAGAGTGTTGGACTGGATGGGCCACTGGCCTGATCCAACAGGGCTTCTCTTATGTTCTTATGTGACACAGAGTGTTGGACTGGATGGGCCACTGGCCTGATCCAACAGGGCTTCTCTTATGTTCTTATGTGACACAGAGTGTTGGACTGGATGGGCCATTGGCCTGATCCAACAGGGCTTCTCTTATGTTCTTATGTGACACAGAGTGTTGGACTGGATGGGCCATTGGCCTGATCCAATATGGCTTCTCTGATGTTCTTATGTGACACAGAGTGTTGGACTGGATGGGCCATTGGCCTGATCCAATATGGCTTCTCTTATGCTCTTATGTTCCAGGCCCTAGTCCAGGCATTTTAAGCAAAAGCCTCAAAAACTGGCATCTTCCATCTCACTGTAGCCACTTCCCTACTCATCTTCTCAGGAAAGATTAAGCAGGGCTTGCGGAGGAGATTTATAGGTTGAAAATGATACGTGTGGAAGAGAGAAGGCATAGATGGAAAAGTTGGTCGAGGGGGATACAAAACAATAAAACACAACAGAACGTAGTTTCTGCGAGCCAAGAACATTTGGAACCTTAATCAATAAACTTAAAAGTTCCAGAAAAGCCAAAAGGAAAGGAATGCTTTTCAGCTTTGGGGAACGACAAGGACTCCTTCATCTGTTGTAAAATAGAGTAAAGTCTGAACGTGCGCATACATTTGTCCCTCTGTGGTCCCGAAGCATCACTTGATGGTTTGCACGTGCAAGTGAGTCTCTGCGTGCCAGATGAAAGCTGACAGCCCTCCGTTGGCGCTTTCCACTGTGACGCATCACACGTCGCATAATTAAGTGCTGTTCATGCGTTTTGATCTCATCGGTCAAACTGGAGTCAAGGGACTCGTGCTTCTGTCAAAGCTACAATGCTGAATGGATATTCAGACGGATCACTTTAGATATAGGGTTGCCAATCCCCAGGTGGGGGCAGGGGATCCCCTGGTGTGGGCCCCCCCCCGCCCCGCTTCAGGGCGATCAGAAAGCCGTGGGGAGGAGGGAAATGTCTGCTGGGCACTCTATTATTCCCTATGGAGACCAATTCTCATAGGATACAATGGTGAATTGATCTGCGGGTATCTGGGGCTCTTGGGGGGGGTGTGCTGTTTTATGAGGTAGAGGCACCAAATTTTTAGCATGGCATCCGGTCTCTCCAAAACATCCTCCTCTCCAGGCAGATTACCAGTGTGGTAAAGTGGTTAAAGCAGGGCTGTCGAACTCATGAGGGCCACATCTGACCTTAATGGGGCCATGTCAGGGCAGGCCATGTCAGGCCGGGCCATGTTGGGCTGGGCCATGTGTGTACCTATTTAAGATTAGGTAGCAGAGATATAAACTTTATAAAGGACACAGACAAACATGACTAAATAAACTTAAAATAAAACATGCATAAAACATTAGCACTTGTTGGTCTTAAAGGTGCTCTCTTTGTATCTCTCCCGTGGGATCCAGGGAACTGGGCAAAGGAAGCTCTGGTTCTTTCCCTCCCTCCCCAGGGGATCTGGAGGGGGAGGAGCCTCAGTAGATGGAGAAAATAGAGGTTTTGCTCTGTAGCTCTTGAGCCATTGAGCAAACCTTGCAAAGCAAGCTGAGATGCCGAAGGAAGTAAGAGAGAAGGAGACGGAAGCAGACAAAAAGCCAGTTGCTCGGGGGCCTGAGAAGGAGCCCTCCGGGGCCTAATTCAGCCCCTGGGCCACATGTTTGACACCCCTGGGTTAAAATGTTAGACTGGGACCTAGGAAATCCAGGTTCAAATCCCCACTCTGCCATAGATGCTTGCTGGGCGACCTCGGGCCAGTCACAGACTCTCTGCCTTTCTCCCAGGCTTCAGGTGAGGATGAAACTGAGGAGAGGAGAACGCTATAAGGTTGGAGTCTATTGAGGAGAAAGGTGAGATATACATAAAGACAGTAATAAATAAATAACACCATTTAGAAATGTTTCACAATAAAGATTCGTAATGCCAAGGTGATGTGAAAGGCAGAGGAGGGGACTATCCAGATCTTTTAAGATATTCCTTTGTCCCTCCACACCAAGCCAAGCTCCTTCTGACCCTTGTAGGGAAAGACACAGAATATGAGCGGTTAGGATTGCCAGGTCCAATTCCAGAAATATCTGAGGACTTTGGGGTGGAGCCAGGAGACTCAGGAGATGTTGGGGGTGGATCCAGGAGACTTTGGGGATGGAGCCAGGAGCAAGGGTGTGAGAAGCATAACTGAGCTCCAAAGGGAGTTCTGGCCATCAAATTTAAAAGGACCACACACCTTTTAAATGCCTTCCCTCTATTTGGAATAGTGAAGGATAGGGGCACCTTCTTTGGGGGCTCATAGAATTGGACCACCCCCCGGTCCAAACTTTTTAAAACTTAGAGGTTGTTTTGAGGAGAGGCACTGGATTCTATGCTGAAAATTTGGTGCCTTTACCTCAAAAAACAGCCTCAAAGCCTCAGATACCCACAGTTCAATTCTCCATTATACCCTATGGGAATTGGTCTCCACAGGAAATAATGGAGTGCCCAGCAAACATTTGCCTCCCCCACCCCCATTTTCTGTTGACCCTGAAGCGAGGGGAGGGCCTCCAAACTGAGGGATCCCCTGCCTCCACCTGGGGATTAGATAACCCAATATGAATAGAGAATCACAGATAAATGACTAGCAGGGGAGCCCCTAAGGGTTCTGTGATTAAACCAGCCTCAATGAAATTTTCAGTGAAAATTTGTTGATTATATTGGAGGCTGGTTTAATCACAGAACCCTTAGGGGCTCCCCTGCCCCCACCTGGGGATTGGCAACCCTATGAGCGGTCTCTTTGGGCCCTGAGCTGCCTCGGTCTTTCCCTTTCCATTCTGTTATTTCGACTTCAGTTGTCTAAGCGCCGTGTCCTGAACGGCCACATTCCCACTGGCAGGGAAGCGATGGGAAACTTTCTATCTTGGGCCTAACCGGAATGTGCCCCGGTCGTGTGCTCTCTTGCTGAGGCCCGCCGAAGCTGGCAAATCTGTCCGGCCACGTTCAGCCCCCGATACAGAGTGGGCAGTGGAATCTTTCAGCCAAGATGAAAGGTGCCTTGTCATGGGAGAAACCAAAAATTGGACTTCGGCCATCTTTCCTGCTCATTTCTGGCAGCTGAAGAGGCCCCAAAGGCATTTTGTGTGTGCGTGTGTTTTAAAAGCTGCAATAAATATACCGTGGCATATGAACATATCATGAGTGGACTTAGGGTTGCCAAGTCCAATTCAAGAAATAGCTGGGGACTTTGGGGGTGGAATCAGGAGACTTTGGGGGTGGAGCCAGGAGACATTGGGAGTAAAGCCATAAGCAAAGTTGTGACAAGCATAGTTGAACTCCAAAGGGAGTTCTGCCCCTTACATTTAAAGGAACAGCACACCTTTTAAATGCCTTCCCTCTATTGGAACTAATGACGGATGGGGCACCTTCTTTGGGGGCTCATAGAATTGGACCCCCTGGTCCAATCCTTTTGAAACTTGGAGTGCACTTTGAGGAGTGTCATCCGATGCTATGCTGAAAATGTGGTGCCTCTACCTCAAAAAACAGCCCCTCCAGAGCCCCAGGTACCTCCAGATCAATTCTCCATTATACCCTATGGGAATCGATCTCCTTAGGAAATAATGAAGTGCCCAGCAGACATCCCACCCACCCCTGTTTCTGATTACTCTGAAGCGGGGGAGGGCCTGCTCCCACCCGGAGATTGGCATCTCTACTCACGAGCTGCTGAACTTCCAACTTCTTCAAAGTAACACAGAGTAACCAAAGGTTCAAGTTTATCTTTCCTATGCAAACGACCTCTGAAAAGATTGTGCAACCATCAGAGGGTCTGGGCTGCTTTCACAGCCACTGGGAGCAGCCGTGTTGTTCTGCCTGCTCCCCCCGCCCCCATTCAGCCTTAAAGGCACAGACACACTATCCCAAGAGGAAGCCTTTCCAAGAGGAGTCTGAAGCCTCTGGAGGTGGAAAGTCACATGGTGGCTGTGGGGG
Source organism: Heteronotia binoei (assembly GCF_032191835.1). Classification (NCBI taxonomy): domain Eukaryota; kingdom Metazoa; phylum Chordata; class Lepidosauria; order Squamata; family Gekkonidae; genus Heteronotia; species Heteronotia binoei. Next base: position 10,517,808 of record NC_083229.1, read on the forward strand.
CGGGGCTTACCCCCGCCGGCCAGCTGATTGGGGGCGGGAAGGAGCCTGGGAAAGCGGGAGAACTCCCGCTGGGACCTGGGGATTGGCAAGCCTACATGGACTGCATGTTAGTTGTTTTTTTAAAGGGTAAACCAACATCCTGGAAGACGGCTCTTAGTCATGACAGGTAAAGGGAGCTTCCATGTTCTGAGGCAATGTACCTCAGATGCCAGAAAACCAAGGCTTTTTTGTAGCAGGAGCTACACCCTAGAGTCATAGAGTTGGAAGGGACCTCCGGGGTCATCTAGTCCAATCCCCTACACAATGCAGGAAACTCACAAACACCTCCCCCCTAAATTCATAGGATCTTCATTGCTGTCAGATGGCCATCTAGAGACTCTGCTTAAAAACCTCCAAGGAAGGAGAGCCCGCCACCTCCCGAGGAAGCCTGTTACACCCTGATGTAGCCAATGCTGCTGGAGCTTACATGGCTCTTAGTAGAGGGCCTACTGCCAGCTCCAGGAGGATTGGCTACATCAGGGGGCATGGCCTAAGATGCCAAGGAGCTCCTGCTACAAAAAAAGGCCCCGTAGAAAACAAATGCTAAGGAAGATCTGTCACCTTTGTGCCCTGCTTGTGGACTTCCTGGGGATATCTGTCTGGGACCTGCTGGAAATGGGATACAGTACCAAATGGGTTGCCAGCCTCCAGGGGGTGGTTGGAGATTTCTTGAAATTACAGTTGGTTTCCAGGTGGCAGAGATCAGTTTCCCTGCAGCAAATGGCTACTTTAGAAGGTCGCCTGTATGGCGTTACACTAGGGTTGCCAAGTCCAATTCACAAAATATCTGGGGACTTTGGGGGTGGAGCCAGGAGACTTTCGGAGCGGAGCCAGGAGCAAGGGTGTGACAAGCACAATTGAACTCCAAAGGGAGTTCTGGCCATCCCATTTTAAATGCCCTCCCTCCTTTGGAAATAATGAAGGATAGGGGCACTTTCTTCTGGGGTCATAGAATTGGACTCCCCGGTCCAATCTTTTTGAAACTTGGAGGGTGTTTTAAGGAGAGGCACTGGATGCCAAGCTGCAAATGTGGTGCCCCTGCCTCAAAAAAACAGCCCCTCCCAGAGCCCTAGATACCTGTGGCTCAATTCTCCATTATACCCTATGGGAATCGATCTCCATAGGGAATAATGGAGTGCCCAGTAGACATTTCCCCTCCCCCCCCTGCTTTCTGATGACCCTGAAGCGGGGAGAGGGCTTCCAAACCGGGGGATCCCCTGCCCCCACCCGGGAATTGGCAACCCTACATTATACCCCACTGGTATCCCTGTCTTCTGCAAACCCTACCCTTCTCAGACTGCACCCTAAAGTCTCCAGGTATTTCCCAACCCAGAGCTGGCAACCCCTAGCTGTCCATTTCTCCCAATCATAAGAGCTCTTTGCATCTTCTTGCGTTCCTCTACAGGTTTCATCTAACCCGTAACATGGCAGAACTGTCAGAAACTAGGGTTGCCAGCCTCCAGGTGGTGCCTGGAGATCTCGCCCTTTGACAACGGACCTCCAGCTGACAGAGTTCAGCTCCCCTAAAGAAAATGAATAAACACACAACCATGAATGGTTGTAGTGACCAACAATTACTAAGGCTAAGTTACAATATTTTTTAAAAAGGTAAAGGTAGTCCCGAGTGCAAGCACCATAGGGAGGGGCTGTGGCTTAGTGGTAGAGCATCTGCTTGGGAAGCAGAAGGTCCCAGGTTCAATCCCTGGCATCTCCAAAAAAGGGTCCAGGCAAATAGGTATGAAAAACCTCCGCTTGAGACCCTGGAGAGCTGCTGCCAGTCTGAGAAGACAATACTGACTTTGATGGACCAAAGGTCTGATTCAGTATAAGGCAGCTTCATACGTTCATACATACCAGTTGTTCCGTCTCTGGGGTGACGTCGCATCACGACGGGTAGACATTTCACGGGGGTGGTTTGCCATTGCCTTCCCCAGTCATCTACACTTTCCCCCCCAGAAAGATGGTAATCGTTTTACTGACCTCAGAAGGATGGAAGGCTGAGTCGACCTGAAACCTGCTACCTGAACCCAGCTTCTGCCAGGATCGAACTCAGGTTGTGAGCAGAGGGCTCTGACTGCAGTACTGCAGCTTTACCACTCTGTGCCACAGGGCTCTTAGGTTGCAATACAATAATATAATAATAAGAACATAAGAGAAGCCATGTTGGATCAGGCCAATGGCCCATCCAGTCCAACATTCTGTGTCACACAGTGGCCAATATGTGTGTGTGTGGCTAATAGCCACTGATGGACCTCTGCTCCATATTTTTATCAAATCCTCTCCGCCACCACCTCGTGTGGCAGTGAATTCCACATGTTAATCACCCTTTGGGTGAAGAAGTACTTCCTTTTATCCATTTTAACCTGACTGCTCAGAAATTTCATTGAATGTCCACGAGTTCTGGTATTGTGAGAAAGGGAGATAAGTACTTCTTCTCTATCCCATGCATAATCTTGGAAACCTCTATCATGTCACCCCGCAGTCGACATTTCTCCAAGCTAAAGAGCCCCAAGCGTTTTAACCTTTCTTCATAGGGAAAGTGTTCCAAACCTTTAATCATTCTAGTTGCCCTTTTCTGCACTTTTTCCAATGTTATAATATCCTTTTTGAGGTGCGGTGACCAGAATAATAGGTGAGAATACACAAATACATAGAGACATAGAAGAGCAAATCTGGAAATATTCGGGTTGTGTTCCAACCTCGATTAAGCTCCCTTCATTTCAAGGAGAACATTAAGCATATGATTAACAGGCAGCATGAAAGTGATTTAAAGTGCCTGGATCATGTTCTTCCTGTTTATTCGACTTGTTCTTCTCTTTGCCAAAGTTCCGAGTAGGAGTTCTGCTCCATCCTGATGTACGTGGCTTTTTTAGGAATAATAATAAGGCCGTTTTGCAAGAGTCAAGCTGAAGAGCCTGGCTGGTGCACTTTTTTTTCCTTTCCAGACCTGGCTCTCAGCAAGAGATGGGCATTTTTCCCATCCTTCTACGAGGTCAAAAAGTTCAACAACCCTCATGTTACAAGACGATTCATTCTCAGGGTTTGGGGCAGAAAAAAAAAATGCTATCCAGAAATACTTAGCATTGATTTGGTGGCGGAAAGTGACGTCTACTTGCAGTTGATTTATGGCGACCCCCATGGGGTTTTTGAAGCAAGGGATAGTCAGAGGTAGTTTGTCAGCGCCTGAATCTGCATACCAGCCCCGGACTTCCTAAGTGGTCTCCCATCCATCTTTAAGTACTTCACATACATTATCTCAGTTAGTTTCACGACAATACTGTAAGGCGGGCCACTATTACCTCTGTATAACGGGGGAAGAAATGAAGTTAAAAGAACATTGGATTGTCTGAAGCTACCTAAATGTGTTAAAGCTATTGTGTTATTCCTATCCAGCGTTACTCCTGCTCAATCCCCTCCCTGCCTTTTAAGGATGGGGTAGGAGATCATAGGAGGTGTCTGTAAACTTGTGGAGGGTTTTAAAAGTTTTTTTTTTTAAGGCGTTGCATTATTTCCATTCAGATCTGCATTACTCATGCTTCTCAAAAACTGGGGGGGGGGGGGAAATAGAATGGGGTGGACAGAATATCCTGAGTGTCACATGAGAAGCTGTCCTGGGTAGATTGTTGCACATCAGGTGTGAAAGAGAAACCATGATTTAAAAATGGACAGAAAACAGATTCCCTTGATATATCTGGAACGTCCATGGCAAGAACAATTTCTTTTAGAATCACATCAGCAACCTTGCTAGGACATTGTATGCGCAGCTGTGGAAGCAAGAAAAAATACCAGAGAAATGGGACTGGATTATGAAAGTTTTATCGTGGAGTGAGATGGACAAATTAACTAGAACTCCAAGAGACTATGATCTAGATATATTCAATAAGGAGTGGAAGAAATTTAAAGGATATATGGAGAAAGAGTGGAATGTAAAAAGACATTGGACAATTTTTTAGTATTGATGAGGGGAAAAAATATATATATTGAACTTTGATTAGTTAGTGGTACCTTTAGTATTGAACTTAAATATATAACTTCGGGGAAGTCAAACATGGGAGGGAGGGGGGATTGAAATATCATATGGGTTAGTACAGAAAATTTATAATTAAGTTTTGTAACCATATGTTATCAATAAATTGTTAAAAAACAGAATCACATCAGCAACCAGACTACCATAAAAAAAAAAATCAGTCTGGTGTGGCTGATTGTTATTGCGTGCCCACAAGTTCTTACAGTATGAGAAAGGGAGAAAAGGATTTCTTCTGCTAACTTCTCTATCCCATGCATAATTTTGTAAACAGGGCTTTTTTTACAGCGGGAACTCCTTTGCATATTAGGCCACACACACCCCTGATGTAACCAATCCTCCAAGAGTTTACAGGGCTCTTAGTACAGGGCCTACTGTAAGCTCCAAGAGGATTGGCTACATCAGGGGTGTGTGGCCTAATACGCAAAGGAGCTCCTGCTACAAAAAAAGAAAAAGCCCTGTAAACTTCTATCGTGTCACCCCTCAGTTGTCGTTTCTCCAAGCTAAAGAGCCCTAACTTCTTTACTCTTCCTTCACAGGGAAGGTGTTCCATACAGTTAATTGTTTTAGTTGCCCTTTTCCAGGGCCGGATCTAGGGAGGGGGGTGCTTGCCCTGAGCGCCAATGGAAGGGGGAGCGCCAAATTTAGGGTTGCCAAGTCCAATTTAAGAAATATCTGGGGACTTTGGGGGTGGAGCCAGGAGACATTGGGGGCGGAGCCGAGAGCAAGGGTGTGACAAGCATAATTGAACTCCAAGGGAGTTCTGGCCATCACATTTAAAGGGACTGCACAAATTTTTAAATGCCTTCCTTCCATAGGAAATAATGAAGGACAGGGGCACCTTCTTTTGGGGCTCATAGAATTGGACCCCCTGGTCCAATCTTTTTGAAACTTGGGAGGTATTTTGGGGAGAGACACTAGATGCTATACTGAAAATTTGGTGCCTCTATCTCAAAACACAGCCCCCCCAGAGCCCCCGATACCTGCAGATCAATTCCCCATCATTCCCTATGGGAATCGTTCATGGAGGTGCATGATGGCTCTGGGGGCGGGGCTTCCCCCGCCGGCCAGCTGGCTGGGGGAGGGGGGAAGCCTGTAAAACCGGGGGATCCCCCGCTGGGACCTGGGGATTGGGAAGCCTAGCCAAATTGGGTATGGAGTCCATTGTATTCTATGGGACCGTAAGATAGAATGGCCCATAAAGGGGTGCCATTTTTTAATTTCGCCCCCCCCCCCCGCTCAAAAAACATTTAGATCCGGTCCTGCCCTTTTCCACCCCTTCTCCAACGCTATAAACTTCATTTATAGCCTTCTTCGCTTACTCAGTTTCAGGGCAGATGGCAAAAACATTCAAACACGATTCCGTCAGGCAGCACAAAACGTCCCGTAACAATGCCCTGGGACTGGGATTACAGAATTTGAAAACAATGCAAACAAAAAAACCGTCTAAGGCACGGCATAGCACAAACAACGCAGTGGGCGCATGGTGTGTATTCAGCACTGTCAAGTCGCTTCCGGATTATGGCAACCCTGTGAATTAATGTCCACCAAAACTCTCCAAAACATAATAGAGGTCCACTAGATTAGGCATGGGATAGAGAAGGTAAAGAAAGAAGTCCTTTTCTCCTTTTTTTACCATACAAAAAAGTCTGGGCACTTCTACAATATGTGCCTCCTATCTGCCCTTCCTGTTAGGTAGTGGAAGCCGGGGGCTAGAGGCACTTAAGGTTGCCAAGTCCAATTCAAGGAATATCTGGGGACTTTTGGGGGTGGAGTTGGGAGACTTTGGGGGTGGAGCCAGGAAACATTGGGGTGGAGCCAGGAGCGACAAGGTCACGACAAGCGTAATTGAACTCCAAAGGGAGTTCTCACCATCACATTTAAAGGGACCAGACACCTTTTGAATGCCTTCCCTCCACTGGAAATAATGAAGGATAGGGGCACTCTCTTTTGGGGCTCATAGAATTGAACTCCCCGGTCCAATCGTTTTTAAACGTGGAGGGTGTTTTGAGGAGAGGCACTGGATGCTATGCTGCAAATTTGGTGCCTCTATCTCAAAAAAACAGCCCCCCCCCAGAGTCCCAGATACCCACAGATCAATTCTCCATTATACTCTATGGCAATTGGTCTCTGTAGGTAATAATGGAGCGCCCAGCAGACATTCTCCCCCCCCCCGCCCTGCTTTCTAATGACCCTGAAGTGGGGGGAAGGCCTCCAAACCAGGGAATCCCCTGCCCCCCCCCCGGGGATTGGCAACACTGGAGACTGCTACTTTTTTTTTCTTGTCACACACACACACACCGCTTAACAAATCCAGACCCCGTACTTTCGTTCCTCAACTGGGGTCATGGGAGAAACTGGGATTAAAGAAGGATAGTAAGCTAAGGTCAGGGGAGTGCCATTCTGTCTGGCGGAACTGATCTCTTTTGTATGGAGATGAGTGATATTAATTCTGGGAGATCTACTCTGGGCTCAAAACTGCCTGGACACAACACGCAATTCAAAGTCTAAACAAAACACCGATATGATCTGTTGAAGGACTGAAACTGTGTGTAAAGGAACATGATAACCCTGATCAGGTTTGCATAAAAGTTCTTGTCTGGTCATTTGCAGGTGGCTCTCTTGCTCCGATGCCACAATTCAGTCATTTTACAAACGAAAAGAGTGATAATCTTCGCATAACAGCTGGAGGAGATAACACACCCTAGGAGGCTGATTGGGGTGAGGTTCTTGCGCTAACAGTCCAGATGTTTGTCTTTCTGCATGCATGCAACAATGGGATTCTCACATGGACCATCGACTTTGAAGACCACAAAAATTCGGCCCAAAGGGCAGGGGACCAAGAATTACTTCCCCCGGTAGGTTCCTCCTCTGTTCGTGGCAAGAAGGAGAAGAATGCAGATTAATTGAGCCGGGTCTGGCATTTCATTATATATAGAATACAAGGTTTGCTATTTTTACGCTGATTGTTTGTAAAAGAATTGGTGGCAGTTTTCTTGGGCATGTAAGAGATAGAGGGTGTTTTGTTTAAAAAAAGATGAAGAACAGAAGTCATTAAACAATATGACTTTGCTCAAAAGGATATTTGTGGGGGGGAATGTGAGAAATCATTGCCATTTAGAATTTGATACCGAAAGCGATGAAGATGTAAAGAGCGCATGAGGAATTTAAAACCGCAATCCTATGCGTGCCTTGCTGGACAAAAGTTCTACCTGCGCTACCCCCTTTCTAAAAACATTTGGTGGGCACACACCAGGAAAGGTGTCAGCGTGCGCTGTGGTACTGCCATAGACTCTGGCATGATCAGGATTACACACAGTGGCAGGCTGGGTCTAAAAATATTGGTTGCCAGGAGACAAAGGGGGCCCACCCACAGCTAAAAGGCTATCGTTTAATTTTTATAAGAAATAAATACAATTTTTTTAAAAAAAACACATAAGCGGGGAAAAGGTACAATTCAAACTTTTGCAAAATAAATGTGTGTGTGTGTATATGTGTGTGTGTGTATATATATATATATATATATATATATATATATATATATATATATATATATATATATATTTAGGAATTACAGTGTGCATTTATTGTACATTTTACTGGCAGTATGCAGTACATAAGAACATAAGAGAAGCCATGTTAGATCAGGCCAATGGCCCATCCAGTCCAACATTCTGTGTCACACAGTAGATTCTAAATGTCAATACAGATTGCATTTTCTCCAGGGGAGCTGATCTCTGCCAGCTGGAGATCAGTTGTAAAAGCACCTGGAGGCTGGCAACCCTAAATACAATGTTAATTTTAGTTGCATTACAGTAATAATATTGGAACTTCTATTAAATTACTACTAAAAGGACATTAACATTTTAAACATATTGTCTAATGTTTAAGGGGGCCCACTTGATCAGGGGCCCACTTGCCATCGGGCGAGCCGACACCCTGGCCGGTCCACCACTGATCGCACATCTAGTAACCAACATAAAAGGACTAGTCTCAGGGCTTCTTTTAAGCAGGAACTCATTTCCGGCTGACTTGGTGCCAGAAGGTGTGGCCTAATACGCAAATGAGTTCCTGCTGGGCCTTTTCTATCAGCAGGGGGTACGGTTGCCAACTCTGACTGGGGAAATTCCTGGCGATTTGGCGATAGAGTTGGGGAGAGCGGGGTTTGGGGAAGGGAAGGACCCCAGCAGGGGTCAGGCTGTAAGGTTCACCCTCTGAAGCAGCCATTTTCTCCATGGGAACTAATTTCTGTCATCTAGAGATGAACTGTTATTCCAAGAGATCTCCAGGACCCGCCTGGAGGATGGCAACCCTAGCTGTTAGAAAGCCCTGCTTGTAGGGTTGCCAGGTCCAATTCAAGAAAAAAGCTTGTAGGGTTGTCAAGAAATATCTGGGGCTTCGGGGGTGGAGCCAAGAGATTTTGGGGGTGGAGCCAGGAGCAAGGTTGTTGCAAGCATAACTGAAACGCCAAAGGGAGTTCTGGCCATCACATTTAAAGGGATCGCACACCTTTTAAATGCCTTCTCTCCACTGGAAATAATGGATATTATTATTTGGGGAGGGATGGTGGCTCAGTGGTAGAGCATCTGCTTAGTAAGCAGAAGGTCCCAGGTTCAATTCCTGGCATCTCCAACTAAAAAGGGTCCAGGCAAGTAGGTGTGAAAAACCTCAGCTTGAGACCCTGGAGAGCAGGGGAGAGATGGTGGCTCAGTGGTAGAGCATCTGCTTAGTAAGCAGAAGGTCCCAGGTTCAATTCTTGGCATCTCCAATTAAAAAGGGTCCAGGCAAGTAGGTGTGAAAAACCTCAGCTTGAGACCTTGGAGAGCCGCTGCCAGTCTGAGTAGACAAGACTGATTTTGATGGACCCAGGGTCTGATTCAATATACAGCAGCTTCATATGTTCATATGATAGGGGCACTTCTTTGAGGGCTCATAGAATTGGACTCCCTGGTCCAATCCTTTTAAGACTTGGAGGGTTTGAGGAGAGGCACTGGATGCTATGCTGAAAATTTGGTGCATCTACCTCCAAAAACAGACCCTCCAGAGCCCCAGATACCCATGGATCAATTCTCCATTATACCCTATGGGAATCGATGTCCATCGGGAATAATGGAGTTCCCCACAGACATTTCCCTCCCCGCTTTCTGATGACCCTGAAGCAGGGGGAGGGCCTTAAACCGGAGGATCCCTTGCCCCCACCTGGGGATTGGCAACCCTATCTGCTTGTGCCATTGGACTGGCCGCCATGGGAAGCAGAACGCTAGATGGTCTTATCCATCAGGACAACTTTTATGCTCTGAAAGCAGAGCGCGAGGATGAACTTCCATATGGAGGGGCATGTATGAATCACTGGCAGGGGTGTCAAACATGCGGCCCGGGGGCCAAATCAGGCCCCCAAAAGGCTCCTATCAGACCCCCGAGCAACTCACTGTCATCTGCTTCCTTCACCCTCTCCCTTTCTGCATCACAGCTTGCTTTGCCAGGCTTGCTCAATTGCACAGGAGCTACAGAGCAAAACCTCTATTTTCTCCATTGGCTGAGGCTCCTCCTTTGGGGAGGAAAGGGAGGGGGTGGGAGAGCTTGCTTTGCCAGGCTCTCTCAATCACACAGCAGAGCTGCTGAGCTAATCCTCTTTCTTCTGTTGGCTGAGACTCCTCCCCCTCCTGGTCCCCTGGGGAAGGAAGGAAAGAGCCAGAGCTTCCTTGCCCAGTCCCCTGGATCCCCTGGGATAAATACAAAGAAAGCAACTTTAAGACCAACGAGTGCTAATGTTCTAAGCATGTTTTAAGTTTTTAAAAAATATTTAATTGTGTTTGTCTGTGTCCTTTATCAATTTTATATCTCTGCTACCTAATTTAAAATAGGAACACATGCGGCCCAACCTGACTTGGCCCAGCCCGACAAGGTCTCATTTATATCAGATCCAGCCCTCATAACAAATGGGTTTGACGCCCCTGATTTAGAATCCGCATTATATTGATTGCCGCCAGAGAAGGGTAAATAATTTGGACTCAGGAAAGGTCTGTCTATTCTTAGTAAATATACTAGAACCACCAAAGGCTTCGTTTTGGGTGCTGACAATACCCAGAACTGGGGGAGGGGCTGCTTAAAAATAACTGTATTAACCAAACCAAAGGTCACCGTAAGGAAAGGAATTAAGCTGCCTTTGAAATATAACGCTGTTGTAATAACCTTTCTGGCCCAGAGCGGTCAACTCGCATGCTTTAGGTTTAAGACGGCAAAACAAAAAGGGGTGGAATTCTTCATGGAAAGCCGGAGCCTAAGAAAAAGGATTATGTTGGAGCATTTCCTTTCTGCGTCCAGAATTGCTCCAGAGGGCTGAAACTCGACGTCTGAGGCAGCGTTTTGAAACTTTCGGTGAATCCCTAAATAGAAGCCAGAGCCAAGGAGACACATGAACGCGGCAAGCTCCAGGCAGCTGTATTTCGTGGAAGGAGGAATGATCAAGCCACAGGGGCAGAAGGGTAAAAATTATTTTGATTTTCAGTCATCATGATATTAACCCTTCCCATTCTTATTTGAGATGGGGCTTTTTTTGTAACAGGAATTCCTTTGCATATTAGGCCATACACCCCTGACGCAGCCAATCTTCCTGGAGCTTACAGGGCTCTTAGTACAGGGCCTATTGTAAGCTCTTCGAGGATTGGCTACATCAGGGGTGTGTGTAGGTTTCCCAACCCTTCCGACTTGGCAGGGGACCCCAGGATTTCCAGCCTCTTCCCCCGCTCCCCCAAAAAACGGAATCAGGGGGAGGGGAGGAAACGGCGCCAAGGAGCGTGGCGAGCCGCCCCATCTCGGAGCGGGCAACGCCGCTGCGTGGCTGCCGCCTCTTCTCCACCTCTTCACCGTAGCTGCTCCTCTGAGATGGGCTTAGGCTGAGCCCACCTCGGAGGAGCAGCTACGGTGAAGCGGAGAAGAGGCGGCAGCTGCGCAACGGCGTCGCCCACTCCGCTCCGCCTCTGAGGTGAAATCAGAGAAGGGGAGGGTGGAGGGAAGGAAGGCATTTAAAAAGTTGTGAGGTCCCTTTAATTGTGATGGACAGAACTCCCTTTGGAGTTCAATTATGCTTGTCACACCCTTGCTCCTAGCTCCACCCCAGTGTCTCCTGGCTCCACCCCCAAAGTCTCCTGGCTCCACACCCAAAGTCCCCAGATATTTCTGGAATTGGACTTGGCAACCCTAGGTGTGTGGCCTAATATGCAAAAAAAAAAACCCTGCATGGAGTCTTGATTTAAAACAGGGTTCCCCAGTCTTTTTGATGCTGTGGGCGCTTTGGGGACTCTGTGATAGTGTGATGGGCACAATCACAAAATGGCTGCCACCAGAAGATGGAGCCAACCACAAAATGTCAGGGAGTGAGGTTATATATAACAAGGGCTTTTTTGGAGCAGGAATGCACAAGAACGCAGTTCTGGCTGGCTTGGTGTCAGAGGGTGTGGCCTAATATGCAAATGAGTGCATGTATATAACTCTAATAGGAACTCTGCTGAACAGCCAATCAACAGCCCTGCTATGCACAAGGTCCATCTAACCCCGCCCACTTTCTAAAAGCACTTGGCCAGCCCCATGAACATATGAAGCTGCCTTATACTAAATCAGGCCTTTGGTCCATCAAAGTCAGTCTTGTCTTCTCAGACTGGCAGCGGCTCTCCAGGGTCTCAAGCTGAGGCTTTTCACACCTATTTGCCTGGACCCTTTTAGTTGGAGATGCCAGGGATTGAACCTGGGACCTTCTGCTTCCCAAGCAGATGCTCTACCACTGAGCCACCGTCCCTCTCCATGGCTCCCATCGGCCCCACTTTGGGGACCCCTGGTTTAAGCGATCCAAAATGAGAAGCCACGTGGTATCTTTTATGATGACAAACCAAAAAAAAAAGCCGGAAAAATGTGCAAGCTTTCAAGTTCTGCAGAACTCTTCATTAGGCTGGGTGTTTAGGCAGGAGATCTTTCCTTGCTCATCTGTTGGGTATAGAGCTTATCTGTTAGGTATAGACAAATCCAGAGCTGGAGGAGCTGAGTAACCCCACAGCACTGAAGAAAAGAATGGTGCGTAGAAACCGACCTTACAACAGCATGGAATTCTGTGCACTGGATTTTCCTTCCACACTCCCTCAAGTTTTCTACCACGTCGTTCTGCCATCGCGGCTACCCGGTGAGGTCGGTTAGGCGGACAGAGGGAATGATTGGTCCAAGGTCACCCATTGAGCTTCATGTATGAAAGGGTGAGGTTCTTTGGCACACAGAGCCAAAGAAAAAGGGCAAATAACCCCACCACCCCTCTCTGCACTTTCAGCTGGCAAAAGCAGGGTGGGACGGAAAGCAGAGGCCCCTTCTCGTACCAAGCGAACAACAATTTTTTAAAGTGACTACCTCTGACGAGAGGGGCTGTGGCTCAGTGGCAGAGCCTCTGCTTGGCATGCAGAAGGTCCCAGGTTCAATCCCTGGCTTCTCCAGTTAAAAATTCCAGGCGGTAGGTGATGTGATGGAGCTCTGTCTGAGACCTTGGAGAGCCGCTGCCAGACTGAGTAGAAAATGGGTGCATTCACACTGCGCCAAATAGCATGTTTTGCAGCTGGGTTTCTGTTATTCTTACATCGTAAAAATCCATTTGCAAAACACATATCTAGTGCAGTGTGAATGCACTGAATATCTGCCTTGATGGACCAATGGTCTGATTCAGTATAAGGCAGCTTCATGAGTTCATGCGCATCAAACTGCAAGTACAGTCACACACCCATTACCTGACATGTGCCAGGTATATCGTGTAGAATCATAGAGTTGGAAGGGACCTCCGGGGTCATCTAGTCCAACCCCCTGCACGATGCAGGAAACTCACAAACACCTCCCCCCTAATTCACAGGCTCAGCACTGCTGTCAGGTGGCCATCTAGCCTCTGTTTAAAAACCTCCAAGGAAGGAGAGTTTGGTCCTCAGTCTTCATTTTTTAAAAGGGTGGTTTTTTTCACTCTTATCACTTTAGAAATAAAGACCCTGATATCCCTTTGCCGGAAGGTGGGGGTCTTTTCTGCCACCAGGGGGCAGTCCTGCAGCAGTATTTCTTGCTACCAACACACCTGGCTGGCAATGAAACTAATATTGAAATAGATAGAATATCACAGTGCCTTTTAAACAGTAGTTCTACGAAATCTGGTATTTCGATTATGAAACTGAGATTCGGGTGGTAAATCTGAATTTGGCAAAGCAGAAATGATTGCTGTTCCAAATGTATAACCGACATAAAAATTTCAATCGAGCATTGGTATTAAAACCCATTTTCATCTTTTAAAAGTTAAAAAAGAATAGTTTAACAACAGTCGAATACTTGCTTTCACACACACCCCCTTTCGACAGGAGTGTGTTTTCTAACTTCAATTCATAAGACGATAAAAAAGAGACTCCTCCAGCGAATTGTGAATATTCATCAGGAATAGCAGCTCCATTTTCTTTTGGGAAATCTAGAGTAAGAAATGACCATAGATAAGAAGTAGTCTCTGTTCCCCATTTTCATAACACTAGAGGGAATTTGTACTGTGCAAAACAGGGGGAAAGATTGACCTACTTAAGCAATTGCAAATTAGGATATGACTGAATATGGGGCCAAAATAATCAAGCTTATCTTCTCAAAGTTAACAATTCTTATGCAAAAACAGCTCAAGGGAGATGTTTTACAGATTGAATGATTTAGGTTTTTTAAGTTTTAGAGAGCCAGTTTGGTGTAGTGATCAAGTGCGCGGACTTGTATCTGGGAGAACCGGGTTTGATTCCCCGCTCCTCCACTTGCAGCTGCTGGAATGGCCTTGGGTCAGCCATCGCTCTTGCACGGTTGTCCTTGAAAGGGCAGCTGCTGTAAGACCTCCCTCAGCCCCACCTAGCTCACAGGGTGTGTGTTGTGGGGAGGGGGGCGGAGGTAAAGGAGATTGTGACCGCTCTGCAACTCTGAGATTCAGAGTATAGGGTGGCATATAAATCCAATATCATCCTCTTCTTCTTAAACCAGCTTCAATTAAGAGTTCCTTACAAGCAGTGGTGTCAAACATATGGCCCTTGGGCCGGAACTAGCCCATCCAGGATTCTTATCCATCCTGTGAGACTGTGAGCAACTGGCTGTTACCTTTATAGCCGGATGATGGAGGCTGTGCATTATATCCTTGTTCACCATCCCAGTGCTGATGAGTAAAGGATAGTGGAAGCAGGAAGGGGAGCAGTGTGGGGGGAGGAGGAGACTGGATTTATACCCTGCCTGAGGGAGTCTCAGAGCAGCTTACAATTTCCTTTCCCTCCCCCTCCCCACAACAGACACCCTGTGAGGTCGGAGGAGCTGAGAGAGCTCTGACAGAAACTGCTCTTAAGAGGAATGGCTCTGCGAGAACTTGGGACCGACTCAAGGTCACAACAGCAGCTGCAAGTGGAAGAGTGGGGAATTAAACCCAGTTCTCCCAAATAAGAGCAGGACCGGATCTACATGTTTTTTGAGGAGGGGGGCCAAAATTAAAAAATGACGCCCCCTTATGGGTCCATTCTATCTTATGGGCCCACAGAATAGAATGGACTCCATACTCAATTTGGCACCCCCCTCCAGTGGCACCCATGGTAAGTACCCCCTCAGCCCCCCCCCCCCGGTCCGGCCCTGGAGAAGAGTCTGCGCACTTAACCACTACACCAAACCAGCTCTCTTCGTAAGTTGTTCAGAAGAAAGTTAGGAGAGTCCTGCTGGATCCCATCATTCCGTTTTCCAGAGCAGCCAGACAGAGGCCCTGGGAAGACCACAGCCAAGCCAAAAGGTCATGCCTCTTGCCACCCAACCCCAGCAGCTGGAATCCAGGGAAGTATTCCTCTAAGCCTGAAGGTTCCATTGGGCATCCATAGCCACATGCCACTAATCAACATAGAACAAATGTCAGATGTTTGAGACCTGTTGTACTTAGTCCTTTTCTCCCCCCACCCCATAAGCTGAAAAGCAGTTTCTTCATGGGGAATGTTCTCAAGACCCTTGCTCCTTTGAATGACTCTCTCCTCCCCCTGTTCACCCCACTGTTCCCCCCCCTCTTCCTTTCTTTGCTATTCTTCATTCCATTCCTATAGAACGAGCACATGACCCTAGGGCCTTCTTAAAGCTAAGCGCGTCTCAGCCCTCCTCTTATTCCAAGCAGAAGAAAAAGCACTGTATCATAAAAGAGAAGCCATCAGATATTAGACAAGCCGTTTCTCCCTGCCGGTCCCAGATAGACAGCTCCAGAGCGGTTCATATTTAGACCTCCCTTCCTGCCTTTTGCCAAAGTTTTTTGGAAGCTCGAGAAAGGACTCTGACGTCAGGGCCAAAGTAAACCAAGAAGTCTGTCTGACGGCCACAGAACTGAGTAGAGCAGTTGGAAACGAGAGCGTTCGGGAGCCCGGCACTGCCGGGGACTTCTCATCTTAGTTGTGGAAACAGGTAGGGTTGCAATCTTTTGGGGACAACTAGAGGGGGGTGGGGGAGACGATGTGTGTTTGTCTGTCTGTCTGAGGGCTATCCTGTCTTTTCCGGTTTCCTCATTTCATAGATACGATCTGGAGCGCATTCTGCTACAGGGATGGTATTTAAACCATCCTGTCCCCAGAAGAACATTGGTGTGTTGATGGGGGGGGTGGGGGGTGTTTGCAGCTGAGCTAAAAAAAGAACATAGAGAAGGTCGGGGAAAGAGATGTTATCTATCAGGAGAGAGCAATCATTCTCAAACTGTAGGTCGCAGTCCAGAAGTGGGTCGAAACCGTCTCGCAGGTGGGTCACGAGGTCAGGAGGGAGGAGAAAGACGAGGGGGCCGCTATGGCAAACGTGGGTTTGTCTTTGCGTAATGTGCGAAACGGCCATGAAAACAGAGCCTGTTCCTTTATAACTACCCAACCTGAAAGCCAGTTTGGTGTAGTGGTTAAGTACGCACTGGGAGAACCGGGTTTGATTCCCCGTACCTCCACTTGCAACTGCTGGAATAGCCTTGGGTCAGCCATAGCTCTCGTAGGAGTTGTCCTTCAAAGGGCAGCTGCTGTAAGAGCTCTCTCAGCCCCACCTGCCTCACAGAGTGTCTGTTGTGGGGGTGGGGAGGTAAAGGAGATTGTGACCACTCTGAGACTCTGAGATTCAGAGTACAGGGCAGATTATAAATCCAATATCTTCTTAAAAACAACTGATTCAGAGTTAACTGAAGTGAGAGTTATTTATTCGTTTGTTTCCTTTATACCCGGCCATTCTCCCCATCAGGGACCCAAAGAAGTTGACATCGTTCACCTCTCCTCCATTTTATCCCCACAACAACCCACACAGCAGGGCAGACTAAGACTGTGTGACTGGACAAAGATCACCCAGCGAGCTTGTGTGTCAGCGTGAGGATCGGAACCCAGGTCTCGCAGATCCTAGCCCAACGATCTAACCTTTACACCACACTGTTGTTAGCCGCCCTGAGCCTGCCTTGGCGGGGGAGGGCAGGATATAAATAAAAAAATATTATTATTATTATTATTATTATTACTGTTGCTTTATAGCGGGGAGGGGAGTATCTTTGCACGCTGATCCTTGCACATAGAGCAAGTTCAAGAAGTGAGAACCTAGGGATCTGGAGAACCTAGTGATCCGGAGACTGGAACACAAGCAAGGGGAGAGGAGAGAAGGTACTCTGGCTAGTGCCCTAATTCAGGGACTGATACTAAAGATCTAAAGGGGGCAGCTGAGAGGTGATATGATCACCATCTTCAAGGACTTGAAGGGCTGTCCTATAGAGGATGGTGTGGAATTGTTTTCTGTGGCCCCAGAAGGTAGGACCAGAACCAATGGGTTGAAATTAAATCAAAAGAGTTTCCGGCTCAACATTAGGAAGAACTTCCTGACCCTTAGAGTGGTTCCTTAGTGGAACAGGCTTCCTCGGGAGGTGGTGGGCTCTCCTTCCTTGGAGGTTTTTCAACAGAGGCTAGATGGCCATCTGACAGCAATGAAGTTTCTGCGAATTTAGAGGAAGGTATTTGTGAGTTTCCTGCATTGTGGAGGAGGTTGGACTAGATGGCCCAGGAGGTGCCTTCCAATTCTATGATTCTAAACTGAACTCAATTGTTGTTTGGAGATATCAAGGATGTGGTGAACAGAAGGACTTTGTGGATACATAGCGAGTGTATCTTTTTTTTTTTTCAGCGCAAACAACTGCCAAATTTTGGGGCAGGCCAATCTGGTTGACAAACAGGACAATCTGATTGACAAGGCAGATGATAGATTTCCAGTGCACTAGCACCTTAGAGACTAAGGAAAGTTTCAGGTTCTAAACTTCCCAGAGTCAATGCTCACTTCAACAGACACGAGTAGAGCAGAAATGCTCTATTCCAGTCATTCCAGTCATAGAATCATAGGGTTGGAAGAGACCTCCAGGGTCATCTAGTCCAACCCCCCTGCACGATGCAGGAAATTCACAACTACCTCCCTCCACACACACACCCAGTGACCCCTGCTCTATATCCAGGTTGGCTGTGGAGTCAGACGGTGGGAGAGATGTTGTGAGGAATGCTCGTAAAAGATGCAGAGGAACAAGGCATGTTGTCATCAGCTTGACTAGAGCGGAGAGGAACTGCTCAGGGGCAGGAAATGAGCATCTCCGGTGAGATAAGAACCCTACATCCCTATTTGGTCCTGGGGGTCCATTGTTCTGAACTCGTCAATTCAGGCAGCTTCTGAATACACATGTCAAAACTGACGGTTCGAGTTAGGTTTAGCAATATTAGGATAAATATACTATGCTTTTTGTTGCTTTTTAATTTTCAAAGTAAGCTGTAGCCAAAATATCAGCACTGATAGCTTAGAGCAAGATGGCAACTAACCACCTCCCTGATTGCCTGGTACCAGTTTTGGTTGCCTTGAGGCGAGCAAGCAAGGGAGAATTTTGCAGATGGGATGATGGTTCGTTATTCGTGCTATCAGCATGCGCCACAGTGTGATTAAGGGACTGGAACCCTTTCCATGCAAGGAAAGGCTAAAGAATGTGGGACTTCTTCATCTGGGGGCAAGAAGAGCAAGCTTCAAGTCCAGTATCACCTTAGAGACCGACAAGGTTTCCAGTGTGTAAGCTTTTGAGAGTCAAAGCTCTCTTTGACAGCTCACGAAGGAAGATTTGTCTGTCCAGTTCTTACACGCTGGAAACAATGTTGGTTTCTAAGGCCCTCGGGGACTTGAATCTTGCTCTTCTCTTGCAGACCAACAAGGGTACCCACCTGAAACTATATTTGTGGCTCAGGGGAGACTACCAAGGAGGAGGAGATACTGTGGACGATTTTCAAAACTGTGCATAGTTCAAACCTATGCACAGAGAGAACATAGGAACATAAGAGAAGCCATGCTGGATCAGGCCAATGGCCCATCCAGTCCAATACACAGTGGCCAAAAAAATCAGGAGGTCCACCAGTGGAGCCAGGACACTAGAAGCCCTCCCCCAAGAACCAAGAATACAGAGCATCACTGCCCAAGACAGAGAGTTCCATCTATACCCTGTGGCTAATAGGGTATGGACCTCTGCTCCAGATGTTGATCCAATCCCCTCTTGAAGCTGTCTCTGCTTGAAGCCGCCATCACCTCCTGTGGCAGTGAATTCCACGTGTTAATCACGCTTTGGTACTTCCTTTTATCCGTTCTAACCCGACCTCTCAGTAATTTCATTGAGTGCCCACGAGTTCTCGTACTGTGAGAAAGGGAGAAAAGGACTTCTTTCTCTACCTTCTCTGTCCCTTGCTTAATCTTGTAAACCTCGATCATGTCACCCCTCGGTCAACGTTTCTCCAAGCTAAAGAGCCTTCCTAAAGAATCTTCCTCCCTCTTCTATAATACTAGAACTTGGGGTTACCTGACTAAATTGGCATATATTCAGGAGAGCTAAAGAGATTCTTCCAAAAATGCAAAATGAACACATAGAATTCGATGCTGCAAGATGTCGTGGCGGCCACTGGCTCTGGTGGCTTTTCCAGGGGTTAGATGAATCCTTGGTAGGACAGATCTCGGGATGGCTATTGGTTACAACCAGGGGTCATTTCGTA
Source organism: Heteronotia binoei (assembly GCF_032191835.1). Classification (NCBI taxonomy): domain Eukaryota; kingdom Metazoa; phylum Chordata; class Lepidosauria; order Squamata; family Gekkonidae; genus Heteronotia; species Heteronotia binoei. Next base: position 10,536,930 of record NC_083229.1, read on the forward strand.
GAAAAAGAGGTGCCGGAGCTCATTAGCACAACTCGTTTGCATAACTCCTTTGCATTTGCCACATACCCCCTGACATCACCAGAAGGTGTACTAAATTCTATCAGCTCAGCATGTACCTTAAGATGCTTCCGGCATTATAAGTGTCATCAAAAAACCTGACTCCCATCATACTTTTTAAACTACTTTCTCCTCTGTGGCCACAGTGGCATGATGGGAATTTCCATCTCTCCGCTTTATACGTTTTGGTTATTTCCCCTTTTTTTGTGGGGCGAAATATTAGAAAGCTTGTCAAATCTTAGAGTTCAGCAGAATTCTCACAGGGGGGTTGAACAATGGAGCCAAGAAGCAGGGGCCGCTTTGTAGAAAAACAGGTGGTGGAGCTCATCCAGGGATTGTTATGCAGCTGCACCTACTAGTCAATGGACAAGGTAGGGAGGAGGAGGGGGAACCCTCAGAAAGGTTCAGGAGCTGTGCTCCTGTGAGCTCCTGCTGAATCTGAGGCCTGCTCAGGGCCAGTTTGGTGTAGTGGTTAAGTGTGCGGACTCTTATCTGGGAGAACGGGGTTTGATTCCCCACTCCTCCACTTGCACCTGCTAGCATGGCCTTGGGTCAGCCAGAGCTCTGGCAGAGGTTGTCCTTGAAAGGGCAGCTGCTGTGAGAGCCCCCTCCAGCCCCACCCACCTCACGGGGTGTCTGTTTTTTTGGGGGGGGGAAGGTAAAGGAAATTGTGAGCCGCTCTGAGACTCTTCGGAGTGGAGGGCGGGATATAAATCCAATATCTTCATCTACCTCACAGGGTGTCTGTTGTGGGGGCGGGGAAGGTAGAGGAGATTGTGAGCTGCTCTGAGACTCTTCGGAGTGGAGGGCAGGATATAAATCCAATATCTTCATCTACCTCACAGGGTGTCTGTTGTGTGTGGTGGGGGGGGGAGGTAGAGGAGATTGTGAGCTGCTCTGAGACTCTTCGGAGTGGAGGGTGGGATATAAATCCAATATCTTCATCTACCTCACAGGGTGTCTGTTGTGGGGGGGCGGAAGGTAAAGGAGATTGTGAGCCGGTCTGAGACTCTTTGGAGTGGAGGGCGGGATATAAATCCAATATCTTCATCTACCTCACAGGGTGTCTGTTGTGGGGGGGGGGAGGTAAAGGAGATTATGAGCCGCTCTGAGACTCTTCGGAGTGGAGGGCGGGATATAAATCCAATATCTTCATCAACCTCACAGGGTGTCTGTTGTGTGGGAGGGAAGGTAGAGGAGATTGTGAGCCGCTCTGAGACTCTTCAGAGTGGAGGGCGGGATATAAATCCAATATCTTCATCTACCTCACAGGGTGTCTGTTGGGGGCTGGGAGGTAAAGGAGATTGTGAGCCACTCTGAGACTCTTCAGAGTGGAGGGCGGGATATAAATCCAATATCTTCTTCTTCATCTTCTCCTTCTGCTAAGAAGCAAGTATTTTGGAGAGGCGGGGAAGGAAAGCAAGAGCACCATACAGTTGAGAGGTTCCAGAGCACTGCTCCGTTGCGCTCCTGCCCATAATGAGGCCTTGTTACAACAGCTCAACGAAACCTCAAGATTCAGCAGCAGTCTGTCTCCGAATCATTCACAATGGCTAAGTGGGAACAGGAGAACATCGCTGCTTTCCTGCCCCACTGACAGGCTTGTGGAAGGAATCTGACAGGCTTTGTAGAAAACAAGATAAACCTTCTGGGCCTGATCCAGTGGAACCGCTCTTACGTTTTTGCAAATGACTAATGTAGATATGGATGAGCAAGCCGGTTATGAAGTGATTTTGTCAGCAAGTAAAGTTAGTGGACTTCGTTATGAGGTTATCTGGAACGTCTGAGCTATTCTGAAAGCGTTTGCCAGTAATTGTGTGAGTCTCTCCTTCCAGTCATCGGTAAGCTTTTGAAAGTCAGAAGCTTACATTCCAAAAATGGTGTTTGTCTCTAAGGTGCTACTGGATTTGAATCTAGCTTTTCTACCGCAGACCAGCACTGGCTATCTTCCTAAAACTTTATGGAAACGTATGATGTCTTTCTAATATTTGCTTTAGCCAGTTTAGCGTAGTGGTTAAGTGCGTGGACTCTTATCTGGGAGAACCGGGTTTGATTCCCCGCTCCTCCACTTGCACCTGCTGGAATGGCCTTGGGTCAGCCAGAGCTTTCACAGAGATTGTCCTTGAAAGGGAAGCTTCTTGGAGAGCTCTCTCAGCCCCACCTACCTCACAGGGTGTCTGTTGTGGGGGAAGAAGATAAAGATTGTAAGCTGCTCTGAGACTCTGATTCAGAGAGAAGGGTGGGGTCAGAAGCGGTCTTCTTCTTCTTTATAACAGGAGTGGAATTCTAGCAGGAGCTCCTTTGCACATTAGGCCACACACCCCTGATGTAGCCAATCCTCCAAGAGCTTACAGGGCTCTTAGTACAGGGTCTACTGTAAGCTCTTCGAGGATTGGCTACATCAGAGGGTGTGGCCTAATATGCAAAGGAGCTCCTGCTAGAATTCCACCCCTGCTTTATAATATTTACTTTATGCAGCCAGCGAGGTGACCTTGGGTCAGTCATGATTCTGTCAGAGCTGTTCTCTCAACAGCCGTTTCTGTCAGAGCTCTCTCAGCTCCACCTGCCTCACAGAGTGTCTGTTGTGGGGAGGAGGAGGGAAAAGAGATTGTAAGCCGCTCTGAGATCGCCCCGAGTAGTGAAGGACGGGGTATAAATCCAGTCTGCTCCTCCTCCTCATGTACATAAAGCAGAACTTATTGGAAGTAAATAGACTTATAACAGACAGCAGAATTCTAGTGAACAATCTGTGTGTTTGCCAACCTCCAGGTGGGGCCTGAAGCAATTTCCTTGAATATAAATTGATCTCCAGATGACATAGATCAGTTCCCTTGGGGGGAAAGGGCTGTTTTGGAGAAAATATGGCCCCTGAGCTGCCTTCCCTCCCCAAACCCCGCTTTCCCCAGGCTCCACCCCCAAAATCTACAGCCCTGTGATTATGGAACAGCCTCCCAAGGAAGGTTTGCATGGCTCTCTCATGGTCAGTCTTCAAGAAGTCACTGGGCAGTTTTATTCAGGCCTGCATTTTGAATGGCTCAGCAGTTATTATTGACACTCCTGACTGGAACTTTTAAAGAAGTGACTTTTAAAAGTTTTATCATTGTTGGGTTTTTTAAAATTATTGCTTTATTTATGGTTTACTTATGGTTGTTTTATAGCGTAGTGTAGTAGGCAGCTAACAAGGATCCATGTGGATGCATATCATAAGTACATCAGAGAAGCCATGCTGGATCAGGCCAATGGCCCATCCGGTCCAACACTCTGTGTCACACGGCCAAAAAAACAGGCGCCATCAGGAGGTCCATCAGTGGGGCCAGGACACTAGAAGCCCTCCCACTGTTGCCCCCCCAACACCAAGAATACAGAGCATCATTGCCCCAAACAGAGAGTTCCATAAGAACATAAGAGAAGCCATGCTGGATTAGGCCAATGGCCCATCCAGTCCAACACTCTGTGTCACACAGTGGCCAAAAAAACCAGGTGCCATCAGGAGGTCCATCAGTGGGGCCAGGACACTAGAAGCCCTCCCACTGTTGCCTCCCCAGGCACCAAGAATGCAGGGCATCACTGCCCCAGACAGAGAGTTCCAACAATACACTGTGGCTAATAGCAACTGATGGACCTCTGCTCCATATGTTGATCCAATCCCCTCTTGAAGCTGGCTATGCTTTTAGCCGCCACCACCTCCTGTGGCAGTGAATTCCACGTGTTAATCACCCTTTGGGTGAAGAAGTGCTTCCTTTTATCCGTTCTAACCTGACTGCTCAGCAATTTCATTGAGTGCCCATGAGTTCTGGTATTGTAAGAAAGGGAGAAAAGTACTTCTTTCTCTACCTTCTCTGTCCCATTCAGAGTCTTGTAAACCTCTATCATGTCACCCTACTGGATCAGGAGACAAATGTGAGAATGGGGGTTGCATTCATGGATCAGAGCACCAGATCTTTGTACATGGAACCATTTCAGAAAACCATGATCGCACCTGTCTTTTTTTTTTTTTTGCATTGGAAAGTGTTCTTAATTGTCCTTCCCTTTCCTCCATTTCCTGATTGTTGCAATTATTTTTTTCCTAAGACCCTTGTATGTCTGTGACTCCCCCCCCTTTAATCCACTTACATTTGTTGGAGTTTAAACTACTGTTTAATCTAAACCTCTTGGGAATTGAGGTATGCGTTGAAATCGTTTTGTGGTGTATTAACATAACTGCTGCTTGCAGAGTTGGTGCACCTTAAAAGCAGGGGGGTTTTTTGAGCAGGAATGCACAGGGATGCAGTTCTGGCTGGCTTGGTGTCAGGGGTGTGGCCTAATATGCAAATGTGTTCCTGCTTGGATGTTTTCCACAAGAAAAGCCCTGTGTGAAACAATGGTGATGTCAGGGGTGTGGCCTAGGGTTGCCAATCCCCAGGTGGGGGCAGGGTATCCCCCAGTTTGGAGGCCCTCCCCCCGCTTCAGGGTCGTCAGAAAGCGGGGGGAGGGGAGGGAAATGTCTGCTGGGAACTCTGTTATTCCCTATGGAGATTTATTCCCATAGAAAATCATGGAGAATTGATCTGTGGGTATCTGGGGCTCTGGGGAGATGCACCAAATTTTCAATCTAGCATCTAGTGCCTCTCCCAAAAATACCCACCAAGTTTCAAAAAGATTGGACCAGGGGGTCCAATTCTATCAGCCCAAAAGAAGGTGCCCCATCCTTCATTATTTCCTATGGAAGGAAGGAATTGAAAAGGTGTGCTGTCCTTTTAAATGTGGTGGCCAGAACTCCCTTTGGAGTTCAATGATGCTTGTCACAGCCTTGATCTTGGCTCCACCTCCAAAGTCTCCTGGCTCCACCCCCAAAGTCCCCAGATATTTCTTGAATTGGACTTGGCAACCCTAGTGTGGCCTAATATGCAAATGAGTTCCTGCTGGGCTTTTTCTACCAAAAAAAGACCTGGAGGAGACAGAACCATTAGGGGAATGTAGGGCACTGAACTGCAAAGCGAGGGAGAGGGAAGGGGCTGTGGCTCAATGGCAGAGCATCCGCTTGGCAGGCAGAAGGTCCCAAGTTCGATCCCCGGCATCTCCAGCTGGAAGAGGATCGGGTGATGTGCAAGACCTCTGCCTGAAACCTCGCAGAAAGCTGCCAATGTGAGTAGACAACGCCGAGCTCAAGGGGCCAAAAAAGGGATCTGGTTCAGTAGAAGGAAAGCTTCATGTGTGATCAGTTTCGGAAATCAGTCTATTAATAGGAAAATCTTTCCAAGGTACGGACAGCTCCCCAGCCTTGCTTCGGGGAATGTTGCTGGCCTGTGACTCAGTTCTGACTCACTACTGCATTTCTTTGGATGACAGAGCACTCCCTGGCTTGAAAGCACATGTCTGAAGCATTGCAAAGCCGTATTTTAAAACACACGCGCACACGCACGGGATGGAAGTTCTCTCTGTGGCTTCTTTCACACAAAGCTGCTGTCACACAAAGCAGGCTGCGGAACTCCCCGCAGCGTAGCATTCAGTGCCTCTCCTCAAGAGACCCTCCAGGTTTCAAAAGGATTGGATTATGCGTTCCAATTGTATGAGCCCCCTAAGAAAGTGCCCCTATCCCTCATTATTTCCAATGGGGAGAAGGCATTTAAAAGGAGCGCAGTCCCTTTAAATGTGATGGCCAGAACTCCCTTTGGAGTTCAATTATGCCTGTCACAACCTTGCTCCTGGCTCCACCCCCAAAGTCCCCAGATATTTCTTGAATTGGACTTGGCAACCGTAAGCTGATGGCTGGAGATTTCCCACTACTATAATGAATCTTAGGGTTCCAATCCCCAGGTGTGGGCAGGGGATCCCCCACTTTGGAGGCCCTCCCCTCACTTCAGGGTCATCAGAAAGCGGTGGGAGGGACATCAAATTTAAAGGGACTGCACACCTTTTAAATGCCTTCCCTCCAATGGAAATAATGAAGGATAGGGACACCTTTTTTGAGGGGGCTTGTAGAATTGGACCCCCGCGTCCAATCTTTTTGAAACTTGGAAGGCATTTTGAAGAGAGGCACCGGATGCTATGCTGAAAATGTAGTGTCTCTACCTCAAAAAACAGCCCCACCAGAGCCCCAGATACCCGCAGATCAACTCACCATTATACCCTATGGGAATCGGTCTGCATAGGGAATAATGGAGTACCCCACAGACACACACACCGGTTTCTGATGACCCTGAAGCTGGGGGAGGGCCTCCAAACCGGGGGATCCCCTGCTCCCACCTGGGGATTGGCAAGCCTATTCCAGCTGGAGGTTGGCAACCCTAACAGGAAAGGGAGTCTACAAGACACCGTTATGTAATCCCGTGTACCAAAAAGAGAGCATTATTTGGACATATCAGGGAGGGAGGGAAATCGTGGGTTTCTAAAACTGCGGCCACCCACCGAGCATAAACATTTCCTCCCCGGAGAAGTCAAGAGGTGGTGGAGGAGGGCATCGCAGAGAAGACGTATTTTTGGGAGCCAGCGTTCTGCTTCCATGCATTTACTTAAGTGTCAACATTTTATTTTTCCTGTTCTGGGACTGGTTTCGAGGTAAGGAGTCTGGGAGAAGAGTGTGGGAATGTTTTTTTGAAAGCGCATGGAACAAAACATTGGCTCAACTTCCAAGCGCAAAGATTCCATAACTGTGCAGGTTTTGTTTTTGTTTTGTTTTTTTAAATTAAGGATATTGCAGAGCCCCGCAGGATCAAACCACCAGTCTAGCAGGCTACAGACCGGTACCGGTCCGAGAGAGCCAGTTTGGTGCAGTGGTTAAGTGTGCGGACTCTTATCTGGGAGAACCAGGTTTGATTCCCCACTCCTCCACTTGCACCTGCTGGATTGGCCTTGGGTCGGCCATAGTTCTCACAGAGTTGTCCTTGAAAGGGCAGCTGCTGTAAAAAAGCTCTCTCAGCCCCACCTACTGCACAGGGTGTCTGTTGTGGGGGAGGAAGATAAAGGAGATTGTGACTGCTCTGAGATTCAGAGCCAATATCTTCTTCTTCTTCTACCATGCTGTCTCATACAATGGCTAATCAGTTTCTCTTGAGAACCAACAATGGTGTGCTGTGTTCCCCTGACAGGAACATAAGAAGAGCCCTGCTGGATTAGACTAGTGGTCTGTCTGGTCCAACATACGGTCTTACACAACAGCCCAACTGTTCCTCTGGAGCAGGGGTGGGGAACCTCTGTCCCAAGGGCCGTATACGGCCCTCGAGGTCACTTGGTGTGGCCCTCAGAGATTGCTGGACTGAACCGAGCCATGTGTCAGCCTCCCTGGGGCCTGGCTGGCCAGCGAGGATCGTGGGGCCCAGCCGCGCTGTGCAGCAGCCTCCCAAGGGCCAGGCAGGGATCACAGGGCCCTGTGTGGCAGCCTCCTTGGGGCCTGGCTGGCCGGCCAGAATTGCTGCAGGGCCTGGAAAAGTTACTGTCACAGTTCCGTTTGCACTTGATTATCCCAGATGGTGTGACCTAATATGCTAATGAGTGTGTGACCTAATATGCTAATATTAGGGGATGTGGTCTAATATGCTACTGAGTTCCTGCTGGGCTTTTTCTACAAAAAAGCCCTGGACCTACGCATTTGCCTAGGGCAGCGGGCCGGGTGTGTGTGTGTGTGCGTGCCAGATTAGCCTCTCCCCGCATGACTTCAAATAGAAAAAACAATTATTTGCATTAATTTTGCTGGCCTGAATCTTTCTCCCTCAGCGGAGCACTGTTTTTTTAAGTTGATAATTTTTATGGCCCGCCAATAATGTTATAAATACCCATATGGCCCTTGGCAGAAAAAAGGTTCCCCACCCCTGCTCTGGAGGTTCAACAACAGGCCGCAGAGGGCAAGGCCATCCCAGATAAGAACATAAGAACGGGGCTTTTTTTTGAGCAGGAACACACAGGAATACAGTTCCAGCTGGCTTGGCATCAGGGGGTGTGGCCTAATAAGCAAATGAGTTCCTGCTGGGCTTTTTCTACCGAAAAAGCCTTGTGCAAAACCATGGTGATGTCAGAGGGTGTGGCCTAGCATGCAAATGAGGCCCTGCTGGGCTTCTACCAAAAAAGACCAGAGAAAAACCCTGCTGAATCAGACCAATGGTCCATCTTGTCTAGGCTCCCGTCTCACCCAGTGATCAATCAGTTCCTCTGCAGGGCGAAAAAGTGGATATAGGAACCAACACCTTCATAAGAACGTCAGAAAACCCCTACTGGATTAGAGACCAGTGGCCCAGCTGGTCCACCATTCTGTCTCATTCTGAGAGCCAGTTTGGTGTAGTGGTTAAGTGTGCGGACTGTTATCTGGGAGAAACCAGGTTTGATTCCCCACTCCTTCAATTGCAGCTGCTGGAATGGCCTTGGGTCAGCCATAGCTCTGGCAGAGGTTGTCCTTGAAAGGGCAGCTGCTGTAAGAGCCCTCTCAGCCCCACCCACCTCACAGGATGTCTGTTGTAGGGGAATGAGATATAGGAGATTGTAAACTGCTCTGAGTCTCTGATCCAGAGAATAGGGCAGGGTATAAATCCCTTGGACTGCAAGAAGATCAAATCAATCAGTCCTAAAGGAAATCAACCCAGACTGTTCCCTGGAAGGTCAGATGCTGAAGCTGAAACTCAAATACTTTGGCCACCAAATGAGAAGGGAGCACTCACTGGAGAAGATCCTGATGCTGGGAAAGACAGAAGGCGAAAGAAGAAGGGGACAGCAAAAGATGAAATGGTTGGACAGCGTTACTGATGTAACAAACACAAATTTGAGCAGACTTCGGAGGATGGTGGAAGACAGGAGGGCCTGGCATGACTTGGTCCATGGAGTCACAAAGAGTCGGACTCGACTGTGCGACTGAACAACAACAACAATAAATCTGCAGTCTTCTTCTTCTCCCACAGTGGCCAACCAGTCATCTCGAAGGCCAACAAACAGGGCCCAGAGGCCAAACATCTGGGGATGTTGTCTCCCAGCGCTAGAATTCAGAGGTTTAGTCAAGGTTTACACCCGCCAGTTCTTAGTCGCTCTGTCCATTCTCACAGTGGAAGAAAAAAGGGGGGAATTAAATTCTCATTGTGGTAGGGTTGCCAGGTCCAATTCAAGAACTATCTGCGGACTTTGGGGGTGGAGCCAGGAGATATTGGGGTGGAGCAAGGTTGTGGCAAGCATAACTATGAAGAAAGGTTCCCTATGAAGAAAGGTTAAAATCCTTGGGGCTCTTTAGCGTGGAGAAACGTCAACTGTGGGGTGACAAGACTATGCATTGGATGGAGAAAGTAGAGAAAGAAGTACTTTTCTCCCTTTCTCACAATACAAGAACTTGTGGTCATGAAATTGCTGAGCAGTTGGGTTAGAATGGATAGAAGGAAGTACTTCTTCACCCAAAGGGTGATTAACAGGTGGAATTCACTGTCACAGGAGGTGGTGGCGGCCACAAGCATAGCCAGTTTCAAGAGGGGGTTAGATAAAAATATGGAGCAGAGGTCCATCAGTGGCTATTAGCCACAGTGTGTGTGTATGTATATGTGTGTGTGTGTGTGTATATATATATATATATATATATTTGGCCACTGTGTGACACAGAGTGTTGGACTGGATGGGCCATTGGCCTGATCCAACATGGCCTCTCTTATGTTCTAATAACTGAAGTCCAAAGGAAGTCCTAGCCATCACTTTTAAAGGGACCGCAGAGCTTGTAAATGCCGTCCCTCCATTGGAAATAATGAAGGATGGGGCACCTTCTTTGGGGGCTCATTGAATTGGACCTCTTGCGCCAATCTTTTTAAAAATTTGGGGCCGTTTTGAGGAGCAGCACTGGGTGCTATGCTTCAAATTTGGTGCCTCTGCCTCAAAAAACAGCCCCCCCCCCGCCAGAGCCCCAGATACCCATAGATCAATTCTCCATTATGCCCTATGGCAATCGGTCTCCATAGAGTACACTGGAGTGCCCAGCAGACATTTCCCTCCCCACCCCTTTCTGATGCCCCTGAAATGGGTGGAGGGTCTCCAAACCCGGGGATCCCCTGCCCCAAACTGGCAACCCTACACCGGGGAGAAAGGCAAGGACAAGTAATTAATAAAATTAAAAGAAAACGAAGCCACTGGAATTAGGGCTGCCAGCTCCAAGCCGTTGACAGTCTTTGCACCTGCCCTGAGTGAAGAGGCTGGTAGGTCTCAGAGGTACTTGTAGGGTTGCCGTCTCCAGATTAGGAAATTCCTAGTGAAGGCCTAGTTTGGGGAGAAGAGAGACCACAGCAGGATGATGGAGGGCTGCCAAGCCCCAGGTCCAGGCGGGGGTTCTCCCACCCAGGAGGTTCCCAACCCACCGCCCCACATTGGGCCAGCAGGAACCTCCCCTGACGTTGCTGGTGTGATGACATCACCCGGAAGTGACATCATCAAAATGGCACCCGTGCGGGGCCGCTCTAGGCGTTTCCAGGAAAACTCTGTGGTTTTACTGGACACTCTAGCTATTTGGGAAGTAAAAACTCTATGGTGCATAGGTACCCATAGAGTTTTTTACCTCCCAAATGGCTAGATCATCCGGAAAACCAGAGTTTTTCCTGGAAACGCCTAGAGCAGCCCTGCATGGGCACCACCATTTTGATGACATCACTTCGGGGTGACATCATCGCGTCGCACCGCTCTGCGCGTGAGAGAGAGTCCCCCGCTGCGGGAAGCTGGGGACTTGGCAAGCCTAGGATGATGTCATAGATCCAACCCACCAAAATACCCATTTTCTGCAGAGGAACTGATTCTCTGTAGCCTGGAGAGCAGTTGTAATTCGAAGAGATCACCAGGCCCCACCTGGAAAGTGAAGATACACAATAGGCTACACAGAGGAATGAAGTTGCAACCAAATAAATCAAAACCACTCTGTGAAAAATATATTTACAAAATGATACATACAAGAAAAAAGTGCCATTCAGCAATCTCATCATTTTACATACCACACACACACACATACATACATATATATATATATATTATATATATATATATATATATATATATAAGTCCAAATCATAAATAAATACAAGACATGAATCCCAAAAAGAGCCTGCAACGGACAGCTAGTGGTGTAAAGGCTGTTTCGGACCACCAGGTCCTTCCTCCAGGGAGCATCTTGCAGAACTTGCGATATATGTGTAGAGAAAGTGGCAACCATGAACTGGAGTACCTTGTGTGAGGGCTGCCAACCTCCAGGGGGACACCTGGAGATTTACAATTTATCTCCAGACAACCAAGATCTGTTCCCTTGGAGAAAATGACTTCTTGGGAAGGTGCTCTCTGTGGCACTTTACCCTACAGAAGTCTTTCCCCTCCCTACCCCTGCCCCTGGCTCAGTGGTAGGGTATTTGCTTGGCACTCAGAAGGTTCCAGGTTCAATCCTTGGCATCTCCAGTTAAAAGGGTCAGGTAGGAAGTGATGTGAAAGACCTCTCAGCCTGAGACCCTGGAGAGATGCTGCCAGTCTGAGGAGATGATACTGACCTTGATGGACCAATGGTCTAATTCAGAAGAAGAGGAGGAGGAAGAGGAGGAGATTGGATTTATATTCCACCCTTCACGACCCAAAGGAGTCTCAGAGTGGCTTACAATTGCCTTTCCCTTCCTCTCCCCATGGCAGACACCTTGTGAGCAGTGTTCCCTCTAAGCAGTGGAGCTTGCTCACAGTTTTTTAGCTTCCAGCTCATACATTTTTGTTTTAGCTCAGAAAAAATGGCCCTGGAGCAAACTAAATTTATGCAGTAGCCCACAAATTTAATACCAGTAGCTCACGAAAATAGAACTTTTGCTCCCCAAGACTCCACAGTTTAGAGGGAGTATGGCTTGTGAGATGGGAGGGGCTGAGAGAGCTCTCCAAGAACTGGTCTTGAGTAGAACAGCTCGAGAGAACTGTTTCTGGCCCAAGGTCACTCCAGCAGTTGCATGTGGAGGAGTGGAGGATAGAACCTGGTTCTCCCAAAGAAGAGTCCACCCACCTTACCGCTACACCAAACTGGCTCTTACCAAAAGGCAGCTTCAAATGTTCACCCCCAGAATCTCCAGGTATTTCCCAACCCTGAGCCAGCAACCCTGCATTATGTGGCTGAAGTCCCCAGAACAGCATGTCAAACTATTAACATATGAAGCTGCCTTCTACTGAATCAGACCCTGGGTCCATCAAGGTCAGTCTTGTCTACTCAGACTGGCAGCGGCTCTCCAGGGTCTCAAGCTGAGATTTTTCACACCTACTTGCCTGGACCCTTTTTTTCCACACCTACTTGCCTGGACCCCTGGGTGGGAGATGCCGGGGGATTGAACCTGGGACCTTCTGCTTGCCAAGCAGATGCTCTACCACTGAGCCACCGTCCCCTCCCCTTGAACAGCTGATGTTTTTCACACCTACTTGCCTGGACCCTTTTTAGTTGGAGATGCCAGGGATTGAAACCTGGGACCTTCTGCTTACCAAGCAGATGCTCTACCACTGAGCCACCGTCCCTCCCCTTGAACAGCTGAGGTTTTTTCACGCCTACTTGCCTGGACCCCTTTTTAGTTGGAGATGCCGGGGATTGAACCTGGAACCTTCTGCTTACCAAGCAGATGCTCTACCACTGAGCTACCCTCCCATTCATGCAAAGAGCTTGAAGCAGAGTAACATCTATCCAGCAACCCATTAAAACTAAACAACTAAATGGCTCTGCTTCCCCCTCCCCTCCCCAGTTGATGAATCTACTTGATTAGCCTACTTAATCTGTTTCAGCCCATTAAAGCTTGCAGTCATAATTGTTTCCAGCTCGTGACTGTCAGCAAGTCACTAAAAATGGACTTCCTGGAAAGGTATATGGCTTTTGCAGTTTTATGCACAGAAGCAACGCAGCTGAGCCATAAGAGAAGGGACTGGATCGCCAGCTTTCTAAAACTTTCACTGCTCCTGTGCTTTTCTCAACAGCCTGATTTGCAAAACATTTTAGACATGAAGCTTTTCTGAACTGGAGAACCAATTTGGTGTAGTGGTTAAGTGTGCGGACTCTTATCTGGGAGAACCGGGTTTGATTCCGCACTCCTCCACTTGCACCTGCTGGAATGGCTTTGGGTCAGCCATAGCCCTGGAAGAGGTTGTCCTTGAAAGGGGCAGCTGCTGTGAGAGCCCTCTCCAGCCCCCACCCACCCCACAGGGTGTCTGTTGTGGGGGGAGGAAGGTAAAGGAGATTGTGAGCCGCTCTGAGACTCTTCGGAGTGGAGGGCGGGATATAAATCCAATATCATCTTCTTCTATCGTCTTGAACAAAAAGGAAGGAGGATAGTTCTGCACAATACACCTGTAGACTTCTTTCAGACTTCATGGACACCTTTGGAATTTCGACCAAAGTAGCAGGTGCATTGCAATATGGGCTGCCACAGGAGGTGGAGCCAACCACAAAACGGCGGCCACAAGAGGTGGAGCCAATGACAAAATGGCAGGAAGTGAGGTCAGGCACAGCTCTCATAGTAGCTCTTCAACATTACAGGCAGATGTTGGTTTAACAGGATGCTGTTTTAAAAACAAACATGTTGTTTAAAGGTATTTGCTTGCGTGCAGGGCCGCTTACCTTCAGTCATGCTGTGAAGATACTTGTGCTATGGTGGTCACTTTTTACAAAGCTGTCCAACCAATCAGATCTCCAGCTGTCAGCCAAAAGGCCCGCTGGACAAAACCTCCACCTTCTCCCATCGCACTTTCTAAAAACTCCCAGAGGACACTGGGAAAAGAGTGTGCAGTCACCATGGCACCCACAGGCAAAGCACCAGGAACTTCTGCACTACGCCATCAGGAAATTACTTTTCTGGTGCCTGCCAAGTATTTTTAGAAAGGTGGGGGGCAGCATGGCTTCCGATTGGGCTCATAGAAATTTCATTGACTGTGCAGATTGTTTTAAACGTTGCTTTAAAAGCTGCCACCACAGCACAAGGATCTTCATTGTAAGAACATAAGAGAAGACATGTTGGATCAGACCAATGGCCCATCCAGTCCAAGCCTCTGTGTCACACAGTGGCCAAAAAAACAGGCGACCATCAGGAGCTCTTCAACACTGTGTACTTGAAGGCAGCTATTCCACTTCACTGTGTACCTGAAGGCAGCCATTTTGTGGCTATGCCCACCACACTGTGTCAGAATGAATAGCTCTGTAAACTAGGCTTGCCAATCCCCCAGGTCCCAGTGAGGGATCCCCTGGTTTTTGCAGGCTCTTGCCCCACTAATAGGCAGCTGGCCGGAGGGGGGGAAAGCCCCTCCCCAAACAACCACCATGTGCCTGTAAACCTCAGCAGGCTTAGAAGAATGCTTGCAACTGTTTGTGTTTTGGTACGTGTGTGTGCCTTTAAATCTCAGAAGCAGGAAAGCAGGGGATGGGGTGAGCAGGCAGAGCCAGGAAAAAAGAAGACTGCAGATTTATACCCTGCCCTTCTCTCTGAATCAGAGACTCAGAGCGGCTTACAATCTCCTATATCTTCTTCCCCCACAACAGGACACCCTGTGTTGGTGGGTGGAGCTGAGAGGGCTCTCACAGCAGCTGCCCCTTTCAAGGACAAACTCCCTTCAGATAGCTATGGCTAACCCAAGGCCATTCCAGCAGCTGCAAGTGGAGGAGTGGGGAATCAAACCCGGTTCTCCCCAGAGTCTGCACAGGAGTCTGTGAAGCTGTGAATAAAGCAGAGAGCATAGTCCCTCTGTTTTGCATTCGGTTCAGAAGTTGTTTCTGTAGTAAAAATGCATAGGAAAGGGTTAGCTAGAACCTGATTATGGAATGGAGGAAAACTCCACCCCCTAATCCGCTCTCCTTTTCCTGTTTATGTTTGAAGAAATTGGTTGAAATACAGCAGATGGTTACATTCAGCAACTCCCATGAGTAAATTGCCCCAGTGAAATCACTGAAGTGTGGGCTTGCACACTCTGTTTATTTTGACTGCTTTGTGAGCGTGTGTGCATGTACCTTACAAAAGCAATGCTTGGAAATGCTTCCAAAGCCTGACAAGGAGACTTGTGGGGATAAGAAAAATTTCACTTTCATTTAGTGGAAGTGCAGCTACTAGGGGATGCAAAAAGAGAGGATGAGGAAATGAAGATTGTATTCAGGGGACTTGCGCTGCTGTATTTTTAATTTATTTATTTAGGAAATGGGGAGGTCTCCAGGCTCCACTCCCAAAGTCCCCCAGATATTTCCTGAGTTGGACTTTGGCAATCCTATCTCTAGAAGCAGCAAACAAGAGATTATGAAGGGAACCTTTGCCCTGACCTGGATAGCCCAGGCAAGGCCCAACCTCATCAGATCTCAGAATTTAAAGATTGTTTCTGGCAAGTACTTGGATGGGAGACCTACTTGGAGGACCAGGGCAGGCTTTATTCAACCACCTCTCTGAATATCCTCCAGGCCCTCAGTAGGGGTCAGTCACCAGAAGTTGACATAAGAGAAGACATCTTGGATCAGGCCAGTGGCCCATCCAGTCCAACACTCTGTGTCACAAAGTGGGCCAAAAAACCCAGGTGCCATCAGGAGGTCCACCAGTGGGGCCAGGACACTAGAAGCTCTCCCACTATGCCCCCCCCCCAAGCACCAAGAATACAGAGCATCACTGCCCCAGACAGAGAGTTCCAAGGATAAGCTCTGGGCTGGATAGCCACTGATGGACCTCCGCTCCATATGCTTATCCAATCCCCTCTTGAAGCTGTCTATGCTTGGAGCTGCCACCACCTTCTGTGGCAGTGAATTCCACGTGTTAATCACCTTTTGGGTGAAGAAGTACTTCCTTTTATCCGTTCTAACCCGACTGCTCAGCAATTTCATTGAATGCCCACGAGTTCTCATATTGTGAGAAAGGGGAGAAAAGTAGGTACTTCTTTCTCTACTTTCTCCATCCCATGCATAATCTTGCAAACCTCTCTCATGTCACCCCGCCAGTCGATGTTTCTCCAAGCTAAAGAGCCCCAAGCGTTTCAACCTTTCTTCCAACCCTTTAATCATTCTAGTTGCCCTTTTCTGAACTTTTTGCAACGCTATAATATCTTTTTTTTTTTAAGGTGCGGGTGACCAGAATTGTACACAGTACTCCAAATGAGGCCTGCGCCATCAATTTATGACTTCCAAGTGCAGACACACATAAACGCACACATAAAAATACAAAAAAAAAATTTAAAGGAATCTTGAATCCCATTTTGAAGATGGGGCTTACTTAGGGTTGCCAATCCCCAGGTGGGGGCAGGGGATCCCCCCGGTTTGGAGGCCCTCCCCCCGCTTCAGGATCGTCAGAAAGCGGGGGGAGGGGGAGGGAAATGTCTGCTGGGAACTCTGTTTATTCTCTATGGAGATTTATTCCCATAGAAAATTATGGAGAATTGATCCACGGGTATCTGGGGGCTTTGGGGGGGGGGCTGTTTTTGGGGATAGATGCACCAAAATTTTCAGTATAGCATCTAGTGCCTCTCGCCAAAATACCCCCCCAAGTTTCAAAAAGATTTGACCAGGGGGTCCAATTCTATGAGCCCCCAAAGAAGGTGCCCCTATCCCTTAATTATTTCCTATGGAAGGAAGGGAATTGAAAAGGTGTGCCGTCCTTTAAATGTGATGGGCCAGAACTCCCTTTGGAGTTCAATTATGCTTCTCACAGCCTTGATCTTGGCTCCACCCCTAATGCCTCCTGGCTCCACCCCCAAAGTCTCCTGGCTCCACCCCCAAAGTCCCCAGATATTTCTTGAATTGGACTTGGCAACCCTAGGCTCACTGCTGTGCCCCTCCTGTCCCTTAGAAAAGGCGTCCTGTCTGTCTGTCATAAAAAACATTGTTGTGTGTAGTCGCCACTAGGCCCCCTGCAATACAGCTCTAGAAATCCTCACGCGTTCATTTTGGGGAGGCATTTATTTTAAGCCCTGTCCATTCATTTCTCTGGAAAGATATTCTTGCCGGCCGCCGGCCCTGTTCCAGCGGCGGTTTCATTTTACTGTCCTTCCAGTGCTCCCTGGCGTGTTCCCGCTCCCTTCTGGAGACAGGGGCCATCTTGGAGATCCAGCCCTGTCCTCTCTCAGGCCTGGCATCTGTCAAAGAGGAGGCAGGCAGGGATCGCATGGGAAAACCTGCTTCTCTCTGGCAGGGTCTCACGGCCTGTCACTGGTCCGCTCTCAAAGGACAGCCGAGATGGCGGACGAAGGGGTGTGGGGGGAGGGAAGGAGCCGTATCCCATGCAGATAGAGAGTAGGGCCACCAAGTCCAATTCAAGAAATATTTGGGGACTTT
Organism: Heteronotia binoei; assembly: GCF_032191835.1. Taxonomy (NCBI): domain Eukaryota; kingdom Metazoa; phylum Chordata; class Lepidosauria; order Squamata; family Gekkonidae; genus Heteronotia; species Heteronotia binoei. The sequence goes on from NC_083229.1 coordinate 10,554,199, forward strand.
GGGGGCGGAGCCAGCAGCAAGGGTGTGACAAGCGTGACTGAACTCCAAAGGGATTTCTGACCATCACATTTCAAGGCACCGTGCTCTTTTTAATCGCCTTCCCTCCACTGGAAATAATGAAGGATAGGGGCACCTTCTTTTGAGGCTCATAGAATTGGACTCCCTTGTCCAATCCTTTTGAAACTTGGGGAGCGTTTTGAGGAGAGGCATCGGATGCTATGCTGAAAATGTGGCGCCTCCACCTCAAAAAACAGCCCCCCCTAGAGCCCCAGATATCCACAGAACAATTCTCCATTATACCCTATGGGAATCGGTCTCCGTAGGGAATAATGGAATGCCCAGCAGACATTTCTTTCCCCCGCCCACTTTCTGATGACCCTGAAGTAGAGGGAGGGCCTCCAAACCGGGGGACCCCCTGATCCCATCTGTGTCCCCAGATAATTCTTAAATTGGGCTTGGCAACCCTTTGCCTGCAACTCCGTTCCACTCAGTCTCCCCCCAGCAGAGAATTACATCTTCCAGTGGAAGGAATGAAGGCGGATGACAACTTAGCAGAAAGAGATAAGTGGGTCTGTTTAGCTTGTTCTTTGAGTTCATGGGCCAAAAGGGGGATGATGCGTACTTTAAAGGAATAAAGAGCCAGTCAGGAATCTTGTAGCTTTCTAAACCCAGCTATCACTCACCTGCCACACATTCCGAGAAGGGGACAAGGGGGCATTCGGGGACAAACACCCCAGTTGACCCGTTTCTATTATTTTAGTCCAGAAAGGGAGAGGAGGACCCAGATTTGATTATAGCCATATTTACAAGCCTGGCCTCTGCTGACCAAGGATTTGGGCCCCTTTCCGATGCTACTATAATGTATTTGTTGGCTTCCAACGGAGTCTCTCCTTTTAATGTCCTTATTTGTTCTGTTGGACCCAGAATAGAAGCCCATTTCTCTTCAGACCAGATGTCTGAAAGCCACAAGACGTGTAATGGCCTCATTTGGCACAATGAGACAGACGAGTAGTAGCTTTCGAACAGATCAGAGGAAGTCCTTCTTCACCCAAAGGGTCATTAATACATGGGATTCACTGCTGCAGGAGGTGGTGGCAGCTACAAGCATAGACAGCTTCAGGAGGGGATTGGATAAGCCTATGGAGCAGAGATCCATCACTGGCTGTTAGCCACGGGGTATAGCTGGAACTCTCTATCTGGGGCAGTGATGCTCTGTATTCTTGGTGCTTACCAGAGGCAAACGAGGGAGGGCTTCTGGAGTTCTGCCTCCACTGGTGGACCTCCTGATGGCACTTGAGTTTTTTGGCCACTGTGTGACGCAGAGGGTTGGACAGGATGGGCCATTGGCCTGATCCAAGATGGCTTCTCTTATGTTCCCTTATGTCCCTTCTCACTGCCTGTTGGCACCTTGAGCACCTTGGAGGATATGGGACAAAACAAATGTGCACTGGCATCACACTGGCACACTTATGCTACGACTGCCAAAATCCAGAAGCGACATGGGGGCAGTCTAGCATTCCACAAAAACTACCACAGAGTTGTTGTAGCATTCCACATAGTTACCATAGAGTTGTTGTGAGATGCTATAGCAGGGGTGGCCACATGGAATAAATGTCAGATGTTTGAGAGCCACAAGACGGGAAGGAAGGAAGGAAGGAAGGAAGGAAGGAAGGAAGGAAGGAAGGAAGGAAGGAAGGAAGGAAGGAAGGAAGGAAGGAAGGAAGGAAGGAAGGAAGGAAGGAAGGAAGGGAGGGAGGGAGGGAGGGAGGGAGGGAGGGAGGGAAGAAGGAAATAGATGGGAGGAAGAAAGGATGGGAGGAGATATATTTGTGTGTGTATATAACGTGTGTATATTCATGTATGTGTGTGTGTGTGTGTATACACACACACATATATTGGCCACTGTGTGACACAGAGTGTTGGACTGGATGGGCCATTGGCCTGATCCAACATGGCTTCTCTTATGTTCTTATGGGAGGAGGGAGAGTTGGAAAGAAAGCAACTTTAATTTTAAATATATTCTCCAAACTGCTGGCTTAGAGAAGTAATTTAAAGGGGGAAATGCCTTTTCCAAGCCGGCTGATAGGGCAGGGGGGGCTCAATATGTGTGAAAGAATCATATGTGGTTCTCAAGTCACAGTTTGGCTACCCCTGCACTATAGCATCCTCAATGTTACTTCTGTTTTTGTTTGTTTTTTTAACTGAAATTGACGTAAGCATGTGCCCATGATGGTGCCGCACCAGAGCACACCCCCAATTCCTCCCAGGTAGCAACCCTACCTTCCCTACAGACCCCACCACCAGAGAACCTTTGTTTGTCATCCTGTCACTTCTTTAACTTTTACTGCATGATAGAATTTTTTTCTATTGCTCCTCTTTCCATTACCGTAAGCGCCACCCACAGTGTCGCCGCCTCATGGAGGCCGCCAGCCCCCCCCCTCATCTTAATTGGTGTCAACGAGGCCATCCCCTTGTCTGAACTCCCGAGCAGCTAAGGACAGCATTTGTTTACTCAACCGATTCCAACCTCATGGAAATCCATTTATCAAATCTCTGCTACTGGAACAAATTCTGCGCTTCCTTCCCCCGGGGCATGATGTTGTCTCTTCTCACTTGGTCCCAGTGTATTAAGACCACATCATTTGTGCCAGATCAGACCGTGTGTCCCGGAAGGGAATCTGTAGCTTTCTAAACCCAGGTGGTGGGCTTTCTTTCCTTGGAGGTTTTTGAACACAGCCAGGGGTGTCGAACTCATTTGTTATGAGGGCCGGATCTGACATAAATGAGACCTTATCGGGCCGGGCCGGGCCAGGCGAAGCCATGTACATACCTATTTAAGATTAGGTAGCAGAGAGATAAACTTTTAAAGGACACATAAAAAGAAAGATTCTTTTTTAAAACTACAAACATGCTGAAAACATTAGCACCCGATGGTCCTAAAAGTGCTTTTTTATACTTCTCCCCTGGGATCCAGGGAATACGGCAAAGGAAGCTCTGGCTCTTTCCTTCCTTCCCCAGGGGACGGGGGGGGGAGGGAGCCTCAGCTGCTAGAAGGAAGAGAGACTTGGCTCAGTCGCTCCGCTGTGCGATTGAGAGAGCCTGGGAAAACAAGCCTTTCCCCCTTCCTCCCCAAGGGAGGAGCCTCAGCCAATTGAGAAAACAGAGGTTTTGCTCTGCAGCTCTGGTGTGCGACTGAGCAAGCCTTGCAAAGCAAGCTGATCAGGAGAAGGAGGCAGATGACAGCCAGTTGCTCGGGGGCCTGATAGGAGCCCTCCAGGGGCCCGATTAGGCCCCTGGGCCGCATGTTTGACACCCCTGGGCTAGATGGCCACCTGCCATCAATGCAGATCCTGTGAACTGAGGCAGTTCAGGAGAGGCAGGGCAGGGCAGGAAGGGCTGCATCAGTGCTTAGTTCTCCTGGCTCTTTCTTACACGCCCAGGGAAATGCTGTTCATCACTTTGGCATCAGGCAACAATTTGTCTGCAGGCCAACTTCCTGGGATCCTGGGAGGTTAGGTGGGTTTCCCCCCCCCCCCCATCTTCTGGGCATAGAGCAAGCGTCAGTGGGGGTGTTCAGGGAGAGGTATTTGTGAATTTCCTGCATCGTGCAGGGGGTTGGACTAGATGACCCTGGTCCCTGGAGGACCCATCCAAGTAGAGTTTCCAATCCCCAGGCGGGGGCAGGAGATTCCCTTGTTTGGAGGCCCTCCCCCCACTTCAGGGTCATCAGAAAGTGGGTGGGGGGAGGGAAATGTCTGCTGGGCATCATTCCCTATGGAGACCAATTCCCACAGGGTATAATGGTGAATTGATCCGCGGGTCTCTGGGAAGGGGCTGTTTTTTTGAGGTAGAGGCACCAAATTTTCAGCATAGCATCTGGTGCCTCTCCTCCAAACAACCTCCAAGTTTCAGAATGATTGAACCAGTTCTATGAGCCCCAGTGGAGGAAAAGCATTGAAACGGTTTGCGGTTCCTTAAATGCGATGGCCAGAACTCCCTTTGGAGTTCAATTGTGTTTGTCACACCCTCGCTCCTGGCTCCGCCACAATGTCTCCTGGCTCCGCCCCCAAAGTCCCCAGATGTTTCTTGACATGGATTTGTCAACCCTACTTCCAACTCCATGATTCTAGAAATTTCTAAGATCTTGGGATATGAATTCAAGAAAGTTGCAGAGACTTTTCTGTTGGGATTACAAATGGAAAAATTTCCAGAAGAAGATAGAACTGTAATTTGGTACTTGCTTTCAGCTGCTAGGACATTATATGCGCAGTTGTGGAAGCAAGAAAAAATACCAGAGAAATGGCATTGGATTATAAAAGTTATGACATGGAGTGAAATGGACAAATTAACAAGAGAGACTATGATTTAGAAGTTTTTAAGACGGAGTGGAAAAAGTTTAGAAGATATGTAGAAAAAGAGTGGAAAATAAAAGGACATTGGACAATTTTTGATAATGATTAAGGTTTTTTTTAAAAAGAAGAATATAAATTTTTGTTTTAATAGTTTTAATAGTTTTAATAGTTAAGGGTACCTTTAAATATTTGCATTTTAAGTAAAGAACACTGGTGGGGGTCAAGTAACGGGGGGGGAGGGGTGGGTAGAATAATAATATATGGGGTAGATAAAAGAAGTTTTTAAAGATGTAAGAAATAGATTTATTACCATATGTTACCAATAAAATTGTTTTAAACCAACTCCATGATTCTATGTCCCTGCAACCTTTGCCCCCAAGTTTGCAGGGGGATTGTTTGAGGAATTGACCCTGGCATTTGGGATACAGAAGTAAGAGTTGTGGAGGTTCTGTTTTTTAAGCTGTCGTGACTAATGACTGCTTTAGATGACAAAGATCAATTCCCCTAGAGGAAATGGCTGCTTTTGAAGGGTGGATGGATTCCATGACATTATACCCCTGAGGTTCCTTCCCATCCCCAGGCCCCACCTTCCACAGGCGCCGACCTCAAAACTCCAAGAATTTCTCCACCCAAAATTGGAAAACCTAATCTACGTACTCTCCAACGTCCTTCGATAGCTTGAAAACCACACCAGTATTAAGGTTTTGGTAATGTGTCAACTTTACACTGAACAGACTGATCAGTCAAACAACAGGGGTTTAATCAACTTTAAAACCTTTTAATCAGCCGCTTACTCTAATGAGCATAAGGAAACTATAGGATCTTAGCGTACAGCTGTGTAAATAAAAAAAAAACCACTAAGCGACACCATAAATTTTAAACGAGAAGACAGTGTAATGTAGAGGTCAGTGGTGTTCTGACTAAGCTTGCACATAGAACTTCAAACAGACAAGAGCGTGTAGCAAAAAGACATTCACAGAAGACAGCAAAACCTCATGGGCATTCAATGAAATTGCTGAGCAGACAGGTTAAAATGGATTAAAGGAAGTACTTCTTCACCCAGAGGGTGATTAACATGTGGAATTCACTGCCAGAGGAGGTGGTGGTGGCTACAAGCATAGCCAGCTTTAAGAGGGGATTGGATAAAAATATGGAGCAGAGGTCCATCAGTGGATATTAGCCACAGTATATATATATATATGTCTGTGTTTGTGGGTGGATGTGTGTACACACACACATATATTGGCCACTGTGTGACACAGAGTGTTGGACTGGATGGGCTGTTGGCCCGATCCAACATGGCTTCTCTTATGTTCTTATGTGACACAGAGTACTGGACTGGATGGGCCATTGGCCTGACCCAACATGGCTTCTCTTATGTTCTTATGTGTGACACAGAGAGTTGGACAGGATGGGTCATTGGCCTGACCCAACATGGCTTCTCTTATGTTCTTATGTGACACAGAGTGTTGGACTAGATGAGCCATTGGCCTGATCCAACATGGCTTCTCTTATGTTCTTATGTGACACAGAGTGTTGGACTGGATGGGCCATTGGCCTGATCCAACATGGCTTCTCTTATGTTCTTATGTGACGCAGAGTGTTGGACTGGGTGGGCCATTGACCTGATCCAACATGGCTTCTCTTATGTTCCCATGTGTGACACACAGTGTTGGACTGGAGGGGTCATTGGCCTGATCCAACATGGCTTCTCTTAAGTTCTTATGTGACACAGAGTGTTGGACTGGATGGGCCATTGGCCTGATCCAACATGGCTTCTCTTATGTTCTTATGTGACACAGTGTTGGACTGGATGGGCTGTTGGCCTGATCCAACATGGCTTCTCTTATGTTCTTATGTGTGACACAGAGTGTTGGACTAGAAGGGCCATTGGCCTGATCCAGCATGGCTTCTCTTATGTTCCTATGTGACACAGAGTGTTGGACTGGATGGGCCGTTGGCCTGATCCAACATGGCTTCTGTTATGTTCTTAATAGTCTTTCCAATCACAAAGGAGTAACAATATTCCAGTATTTAGTTCATAGGAAGCCCTTCCAAAGACGTCTGTTCTAGATATCAAGACGTTTCATCCATCTTTCTTCCGTTTGGAGGCTTATCTATCACTGGAACCCAGTCTTTACAATACGTTCATAGAAGACCAACAAGGTTTACAACAGTCTGTTAGATTACCAGGTTGCTCTAATGAGCCGCAGTTCTTGCAGTCAGGGAGAGCTCCTAACCGAGAGTTGCTGCTATCAGTTGTGGCCAGAAGAGATGTGATTTACTGCCTGTCTTCAGCTAGGATTGTCAGATGCTTTAAAAAAAAAAATACTGAACACAGAGAGCCCAAGAGCGAAGTGGCAGCCACAGCCAATGCTTCCTTCAAACCCCAGAAGTGTGCTTCATTGTACTGAAATGTCTGTGCTTCCCCCCCTCCCTCCCCCAGGGTTTCCCCCTAGACTTTAGGTGAGAATTCTGGCTTATACAGGTCATCAGAAACCCAGCAATGATGACGATGATATTGAATTTATATCCTGCCCTCCACTCTGAATCTCAGAGTCTCAGAGAGGCTCACAATCTCCTTTATCTTCCTCGCCCACAACAGACACCCTGTGAGGTGGGTGGGGCTGTGAGAGCACTTACAGAAACTGCCCTTTCAAGGACAATTCCTACCGGAGCTATAGCTGACCCAAGGCCATTCCAGCAGCTGCAAGTGGAGGAGTGGGGAATCAAACCCTTCTCCCAGATAAGAAGAAGAAGACTGCAGATTTACACCCCACCCTTCTCTCTGAATCTGAGAGAGCAGTTTACAATCTCCTTTTTCTTCCTTCCCCACAACAGACACCCTGTGAGGTGGGTGGGGCTGAGAGAGCTCCCACAGCAGCTGCCCTTTCAAGGACAACTCCTGCAAGAGCTGTGGCTGACCCAAGGCCATTCCAGCAGCTGCAAGTGGAGGAGTGGGGAATCAAACCCGGTTCCCCCAGATTAGAGTCCTCACACTTAACCACTACACCAAACTGGCTCTCAGTCTTGTCTTTTGAATAATACACAATGTGATATAATATACGTTCTTGTTAACTGCCACCTAGTGGCCAACTGGCAGATGCTTTTTGTTGAGAAGTCAGGCTACGCAAGTTCCAGCCTGGGGAAGGTGGAATTAGTGCAGGCCTTTCCCCCGTGAGCTGGAATGCTGAGGCGTTGTGTGGTGCAACTCAGATAATGCAGATTTACACCCTTGACTGTTGGGATATTCAGTTAATAGAGCAAAGTTTGCCCAGTCATAGAAGCAAAATACCAAGGGCACAGGGTATTTTTGCCTAGGGCACCAGCCTTATGGGGGCACCGAATTGGGTGCCCCCCATATGACTTGGTGACATTATCAGTGGGGGGAGGGGTGCCAGAGAAGCTCACCTTGCCTAGAGTGCCAGACAAGGCAGTAAATAAATCTCCCAAGGAATATAATGAGGGGAAAGGCAAACTTACCTTTATTCAGGTAGATTCATTCCACATTCAGATTGCAGTCGAAAGGAGAGAAAGAAGCCTAATCTAAAGAGTACTTTCCCTATCAATTTGGTGTAGTGGTTAAGTGTAGTATAGTTTGGTGTAGTGGTTATGTGCGCGGACTCTTATCTGGGAGAACCGGGTTTGATTCCCCATTCCTCCACTCGCAGCTGCTGGAATGGCCTTGGGTGAGCTTTAGCTCTGGCAGAGGCTGTCCTTGAAAGGGCAGCTGCTGTGAAAGTCCTCTCAGCCCCACCCACCTCACAGGCTGTCCGTTGTTGGGGGAGAAGATACAGGAGATTGTAAGCCGCTCTGAGTCTCTGATTCAGAGAGAAGGTTGGGTAAAAATCTGCAATTCTTCTTCTTCTTCTTCTTCTGTCACAAGTGGCCAGATTGTCTGGCATCATGGGTATAGGAGTATGGGGCATTTTATCTACAAGAGAAACCTGCAGAGACCTGTGTCTACATGGAAGGCCATGTGCAGAAAGTGAGAAGACAAAGAGAAAGAAGTGGTCAGAGGGTAGCTTCCAGGTTAAGTCAAAGAGAGGCAACCTATTCTAGGAGATATCTTATAGTGATGTAGCCCCCCACAACACCCAGGCATGCTGAGTCACTCACTCCAACATTGACTTGTTGGTGTAGACTCCAAACTTTCCACGCTAGCTGCCCTTCTTGATGCAAATAAAGCCCAGCAGGGACTCATTTGCATATTAGGCCACACCCCCTGACACCAATCCAGCTGGAACTTTGTCCCTGTGCGTTCCTGATCCACAATCGCCCCGATGAGGCAGATTCTTGTGTGTGTTCATACAGAAAAGCTACCCAAACATTCTTCTTTTAAAGGACCTTTCCAACTGCAGGCTGCCAAAATATGGAACTGAAATCTTGCTCGTTGCGGTTTTCTCTCTGTTTGTCCTTCGCGACACTTTATTATTCCAACTTCACGTTTGTTAGGGGGCTTTAATGTACTTGGGGGGGGCAGTTCCCGTAAGCCATCTTGAGAGCGTTTGTTGAAAGCAATGGTACAAATTTATAAATAAAGAAATAAATAAGGCTAAACCACTCAGCAGATGGCTTAAATGTTCATCAGCTTTCCCGTCACTTAATAACTATCCAACCGGCCCAGGGCGGACAGCCAATTGCTTGCAAAGATATTCTGAGCATTGATGGACGACCGGGAGTTTGACTTCTCTTGTTCCTTTTTGGTTCCCAGTGCCTCTTCTCCACCCAGCTGCCCCTCTTTCCTCACAACACTATATTTAGAAGAGAGACCGTACAGAAGAGAAAGATTTCGATATATATATTCCGGATGGTTTTTGCTGCAGAGAATTCCCAAGCATCTTGGATGGCAAGAACTGATTCCATAGCAGAGGGCTCGTTTGGATTTTTGGAGCTCGGCATCCATCTGTTGTGGAACCTCAGCTTTTAACTGGGAGGTAAGTCCAGGGGTCGTTTTGTAGAAAAATAGGCAGTGGAACTCATTAGCATCACTCATTAGCATATGCGGAGGGGGCCCCCCCCAGCCAAAGGCAACCCGATGTAAGAAAGGAGAGCCCCGGGCAAGCGAGGCCTGCTTGGGCTGGCTAGAGTTCCAGTCAGCCCAAGCAGGCCTCATTCACCTGGGGTTTTCCATGGCCACCCACTCCCCAGTTAAAATACCAGCAAGCCACCTGCCATTCAAAATCACATAAGAAGTGGAGAAAGGGTGGTGTGGGCTTCTCCAAGGGTTAATGGGGGCATGGCAAAGCTCCTGGTGGCTGGCTGGCTGTCCGCTTTTGGAACTCGGTATCCGTCTGTTGTGGATCCGTCTGTTGTGGAACCTCAGCTTTTAACTGGGAGATAAGTCCAGGGGTCGTTTTGTAGAAAAATAGGCAGTGGAGCTCATTAGCATCACTCATTAGCATATGCAGCTCCCCCCTTGCCAAAGGCGACCCAATGCAAGAAAGGAGAGCCCCGGACGAGCGAGGCCTGCTTGGGCTGGCTAGAGATCCAGTCAGCCCAAACAGTCCTCGTTCACCTGGGGCTCTCCTTGGCCACCCCCCCCCCCCAGTTAAAATACCAGCAAGCCACCTGCCACTCAAAATCACATAAGAAGTGGAGAAAGGGTGGCGTGGGCTTCTCCAGGGGTTAATGATGGCTGCTGGGGGCGTGGCAAAGCTCCTGGTGGCTGGCTGGCTGCCCACTCTCCTAATCAGGAAGCTACCTGGGTTTTCTATGGTTGCAAGCCTCCAGGAATGACCTGGAGATCCCCTGGAATTACAGCTCATCTCCAGAGATCTACAGAGATCAGTTCCCTTGGAGAAAATGGATGCTTTGGAAGGTGGACTTCATGGCATGGTACCCCACTGAGGTCCCTGTCCTCTCCTGGCTCCATTCCCAAATCTCCAGTTTTCCAACCTGGATCTGGTAACCCTATCCCTTACAGGTGGCCAAAGGGGATCTGGCACACCTGTATCAGACAATAAAACTTTATCAAACAATGTTCAGTTATTAGTTTCAGTGAAGAAGAGGGACAGCTGAGTATGGAAGTCTCTTGTTAGTCACCCCAGCAAGTAGCCACTGATGGAGCTTGCTATGTATTGCATCTCACTGGGTTCTTGTTGCCTGAGCTTGAGACAGGCACTCCTTGTAAACCAGGATCCTGAAGCCTGCAAGAACTGGCCAATCAGGATGCTAGGCATGTGACAACTTGTAACAAAGAGATGCAAATAAAGGATTCCGGAGTAAGCCAATCAGGATGCTAGGCATGTGACAACTTGTAACAAAGAGATGCAAATAAAGGATTCCAGAGTAAGCCAATCAGGATGCTAGGCATGTGACAACTTGTAATAAAAAGATGCAGATGAAGGATTCCAGGGTGAGACAATGGGAGTTACTGTTGCCTGCTAGGAGGGCTTGCTTAACCATGGCCAGAGCATATAGAGTTGCAGTTTTGCCTGGGTTGTTGGTGGCTGTTTCTTCTTGCAATGAAGTGTTCTTGGTTAATTCAGAGCTGGCTGAACTCACTATATTTCAGAGCTGTCCTCCATGAATCTGTCTAATCTACTTTTAAGCCATCTGTGCTCATGGCCACTGCTACCTCCGGTAGCAGTGAATTCCACAGTTTAGTTGCAGGTAAAATCCATAAGTGCTTCCCTTTCAGCTTTCGCAAGAACAGAGCAAGGCAAATGTGTCCCCCCAACTTTAAATTTGGCTAGATGTGTAAAGCAGCAGGGGTCACAATTGCCTGAAATGTAAATTGGATTGCCAGGTTGTGGGAGGTGGGGAGGGCATGAGGAATGTGAGATGTCATACAAATTGCAGATGAGACAATGTTCTTCTGAGGGAAACCCTGAAGTGCCATAGGCTGGTTTTAGTAAGCAACAGAAAAATCTATGGTAAAACCCGTAGATTTTCCGGTGATTCCTAGAGCTTACCTATCGCACTTTCAGGTTTTCCCTGGAAGTTACACAACAACATTGGTGATGTCACTTTGTGGGAAGGGACGGTGGCTCGATGGTAGAGCATTTGCTTGGTAAGCAGAAGGTCCCAGGTTCAATCCCTGGCATCTCCAAAAAAGGGTCCAGGCAATTAGGTGTGAAAAACCTCAGCTTGAAACCCTGGAGAGCCGCTGCCAGTCTGAGTAGACAGTACTGACTTTGATGGATCGAGGGTCTGATTCAGTATAAGGCAGCTTCATATGTTCATATGCTCTGGGAAAAGAGGGCTACCAGTGGGATACCAAAAGGATTGGACCAGAGGGTCCAATTCTATGAGCCCCTAAAGAAGGGGCTCTATCTTTCATTATTTCCTATGGAAGGAAGGCATTTAAAAGGGGTGTGGTCCCTTTAAATGTGATGGCCAGAACTCCCTTTGGAGTTCAATCGTGCTTGTCACACCCTTGCTCCTGGCTTCACCCCCAAAGTCCCCTGGCTCCATCCCCAAAGTCCCCAGATATTTCTTGAATTGGACTTGGCAACCCCACAATAGAAGGCTGCAGACAAGTCTCCCTGGGGAGAGAGTGCCATAGTTTTGGTGCCATGACCAAGAAGGTCCTGTCTTGGGTTGCCACCTACCTAGGCACAGTACCTCAAACACAGCCTCAGCAGATGACTTTAGTGGTTGGATGTGTTCCTATAGGAGTTGACGGCTTTCAGGTCCTTGATTTTGCTCTTGAACAAAAAGAGAAATTTCACCAGGGATGTACATTGAACATATGAACATATGAAGCTGCCTTATACTGAATCAGACCCTTGGTCTATCAAAGTCAGTATTGTCTTCTCAGACTGGCAGCGGCTCTCCGGGGTCTCAAGCTGAGGATTTTCATGCCTACTTGCCTGGACCCTTTTTTTTTGAGATGCCAGGGATTGAAACTGGGACCTTCTGCTTACCAAGCAGATGCTCTACCACTGAGCCACCATCCCTCCCCCAAAAGGCCTTTTAAAAAGGCCAAAAGGAAGAAGCCAACATATGCCTGATGAATTAGAGACCCCTTTTAGTGCAAAAGAGCTTTCCAGCTGTGATAGTGGAAAACAGCACCTTCTGTTAGTCAGGTCTTCTGGAAACTGAACAGGGGTATATTTGTATGTGCCTAACCAGGAAGAGAGCACTTTTTTTCAATCTTTCCTGCTGCAATTTCACCCTTATTAGGCAGTTTATGTTTTAACGTAAATATCGCCGCACTCCGGGGATTAGGGAGACAAGGGGATGTTTACAGCAGATGTGTCCGGGGTCATGTCTTCGGAATAAACTCCGTTCTTTCATGTAAGTTACCAGATGTGTGTAGAACTCCATCTGGGTGATTTTAAAAAGCTCACCCAAAAGAATGGCAGCAAGCCACGGTTCCTGTTTAGAACATCTTTTCCCAGTGCCATCATCAAAGCGCATGGGGCAAAAGCTCCCAGAAAGGTCATCGATCGCCCTGCCAGAAGAAAGTTAGGACCTGGCAACTCTCATCCAGTGCAGTGTAGTAGCTGGAGAAGGGTCCTCAGTATTTATTTGTTTTTATTTAATTAGGTTTACATCCCGCCCTCCCCGCCGAAGCAGGCTCAGAGCAGCTCACAGCACGTGGCATACAATGAAACATTTACATTAAAAGCATTAAAAACAGTTTAAGAACAATTTGGTGCTAGTTTCAGTACAGATTAAGATGGCGTTCAATGATCTTAAGCATCCACTAAATCTAACATCTCGATAATGGAGGTCAGCGTCTCATTTAAATGCGAACTGAAACAGTGTCGTCTTACGGGCCTTGCAGAACAGGGCAAGGTCCCACAAGGCTCTGACCCCCCCAGGAGTGGCAATTGAGAAGGCTCTTTCTCACGTTGTTTTCAGTCTTGCCTCCCTCGGCCCACTGGGCACCATAGTGCCACCTACATCTTTCCTGGTGCCTACCGGGAGTTTTTAAAAAATGGGTAGAGTCAGGTGGGGCTTTCGACTAGGAAGGTTTCTAATGGGCCACTGGAGATTTTTTAAAACATTGCTTTGGCAGCTGTTGCCAGCACAGCATGAGGATCTTCACTGTGTGACCAAAGGTATTTTGTGGCTGGCTCCACCTCCTGCATCAAGTATGTTGTGGCAGCCATTTTGTGGATGTGCCCACTATGCTGTGTCAGAATTCCAAAGGGGCCCACAGGCTCAAAAAGGCCTGGCAACTGATTGGGGGGCTTAGCAGAGGCAGGTGTCCCTCACTGGTGACATAATGATGTCACCAGTGATGAACTGACGTCACTTCCTATGCTCCCGGAAGTGATGTCAACACATGGCCAGGGATACTGAGGATACTCTTAACGTTTGGGCAAGATGCTACAATTTAACCCTAGAGTTTTGCCCAAATGCCAGAGTGTCCCTGACGTCCCTCAGCGACACCATGACATCACTTCCAGGAGCATAGGAAGTGACATCATGACATTGGTTGTCACATGGAGTGTCATTGCCCCTCCCACACACAAACTGAGCAGCAGAAGGAGCCCATCCCCAGGTGGAAAATGGCAAGCCTCAGTTGAACATGATTTGAGAGCAGTTTTCCCAAGGCCCAGAGCAGCATTTTAATTCATCTTCTGGGCACTTGTCTTGGGGCACCCATTCAGCCTGCACGTCGCCATCCAGCTTTGACTGAAGATGGGAACTGCAGGAAGACCTACTTGGTCTCACCAACACAATGAACGTTCGGGCTGCAAGGTTGAAAGAGGGCAGTCCTGACTTCAGTTGAGTACTGAGAACCATCTCATGTTCCAAATAAGAACTTCCCGCAGTGGATTGGGGCATTAAAATAACCAAGGAGCTGGCTCGGACCTGACTTCCGGGAGTGCCCATGATGGCTGGAACCTCTCCTGTCACAGTGCTGCCACCGCCTGGGTCTTAGCGAAGTGGCACGGCCAAAGCCTCTGGGACTCAGCCCAGCTTGCTCCGGGCTGCCGGCACCCCATCGGAGCAGAGGTCCGCTGGGAATTTCCCCAATAAGTTAAAAGATCAATAATCCCCGCTTGGAGTTGTCAAGGGAGGGAGGAAGGAAGGAAAATAGATGGGGAAGGGAAGAGGGACCACGCCCTCTCCCAGATCCATCTCCCAAAGTCTCCGGATATTTTCCAGCACAGACCTGGCAACCCTACACAAAAGCGCTATGAGACGGAAAGTCAAATGGAAATCCATTTTGATCTTATTGAAATTCAGGAAACACGCAGCCCGGTCCTAGGTACACTGTGTCATGCCTCGCTATTTCAAGAATGAGATCTTTTGTTATTTCAAATAGATGCATTTATTAGAATACAGGTGATGCTTCACCGACGTGGTCAGTGAAAAGACTGAAGCAATACAGGTTACACACTCACTATACACAGGATAACATAGACCGCCCGTTACTAAATGGTGGCGGTATTCAAACCTAAAGGTTACCGCTTAACACAGTAATTCTGCACCACAAGGCATTCTACCAGGGACCTGTGAATAGATAAGAACTCTTGAGAATCAGGGAGGGTGACATCTCGCATTCCACAGCAGACACAGCAGGAACTATCTTGGGTAATAAACAATAGCCTGCCAGATCGCCAAGCCAGCTGAGCAGTAAATAACAGAAGGCCTTGAGCAGCAGAGAGAAAATGGAGAGGCTTGACACACTGACTCACAAATTTGTCTTGCTTGCATTCCAAGAAAGTCCCATCCATACTTTCTAGCCAACAATCCGCATTAAACTATTTGAGACTTCCTTCCAAGGCCTAGGATCAAGAAGAAGAAGAAGAATTGCAGATTTATACCCCGCCCTTCTCTCTGAATCAGAGACTCAGAGCGGCTTACAATCTCCCATGTCTTCTCCCCCCACAACAGACACCCTGTGAGGTGGGTGGGGCTGAGAGGCTCTCCCAGCAGCTGCCCTTTCAAAGGCAACCTCTGCCAGAGCTATGGCTGACCCAAGGCCATGCTAGCAGGTTCAAGTGGAGGAGTGAGGAATCAAACCCGGTTCTCCCAGATAAGAGAGCTATGGCTGTTCCAAGGCCATTCCAGCAGCTGCAAGTGGAGGAGTGGGGAATCAAACCCGGTTCTCCCAGATAAGAGAGCTCTGGCTGACCCAAGGCCATTCCAGCAGGTGCAAGTGGAGGAGTGGGGAATCAAACCCGGTTCTCCCAGATAAGAGTCCGCACACTTAACCACTACACCAAACTGGCTCTCAAGCTGCAAGGGTGTTTGATTTCCTTATTTATTATTTATATTATTAGGTTTAATGCCCCTGTATAAATCGATGGTGCAGCCACATTTGGAGTTCTGAGTACAATTCATAGTGATTCAGCATCTTTATTAAGTGTCTACAAACTACAAACAAGCACTCAGAACATGCGACAATATGTGCATTTGGGGCAGGGGACATCCAGTCCCCATGAAGCAGAAAACACCCTGTGATTACACCCTTTTTGGATCCTTCATTAGAATATGCATCCTCATTGGCAGATCCTAGGATCCTCTGATACTGCCTCCCGATTGGCCTGTTTGACTTATGCAGCCAATCGGGATGCAGATCTTTGGATCCTCTCTGTCTATTGTGTTGCGCCTCAAGCTCGGGGAAACAACACTTCCTTCCCTCCCTCCCTTCCTTCCTTTCTCCCTCCCTCCCCTCAAACATCTGACATTGATTTCTTGAAGCTCTCAAACATCTGATGTTTATTCTGTGTGGCTCTTACGTTTAGCATGTTTGACCCTCCCTGCTCTAAAAGAAGGCGATATGGCCCGGTCTGGTTTTGTTTTTCTCCCGTGTTTCATTCCCGTTGGTTTGGGTCGGCTTTGTTTCTCTGCTGACAGTTCTTTTTGCCATTTGCATGCCATTTGACGGTGCGTAAATACCATCACACCGGTAAGATTTTCCCTCGGGAAAAACAAAAATCAAATAACAACGTTCCAATGAAACGATCAGGCGAGCCTGCAAAAGTCCATATTATGTCCCGTTTAGAATTTATCTCTTGCCTTATCTGGCTCGGCAACCTGTCTACCAGCTCCACAAAGAACTCTCTTCTGTGCTTCATTCCCACCCCCCCAAAAAACCCCTCCTTCCTGTTCTGTTCAGCTTACACATGACACTTCATTCTCCAACACTGTGAGCGGAGCCGACCTTCCTCCTTTTCACAAAAGAAAAGTACCATATTTGGCCAATCTGTGCCGTAGTTGTGCTGGAACATGCCAAGATATGAAGCAAACCTTTTTTAAAAAAAAAAAAAAAGACGTTTAACCCTTTGTTTATAAATACAATGATAAATCACTGGAAGCTAGTTTAAACACAGAGCCTGGGGAGAATTAAACAGAATGGGGAAATGTCCCCAGACAGGGGGAGTTCTACTCGGAGATAACCACCGAAAAAGTGAGCCGGGCAGTTCAGCTGCTCCGATTCAGCATGGAGAGATGTGAAAAGGCAAAGCTACTTATTTGAATCGTACTTGGCTTGCGTTTCTTAATGCATTCTCATTGTTCGGCCAGGGCCGTACGTCTTCGGGAGCTCTCTTTCAAGATCTCACGTCCCTGAATGAGGGGAACCAAGATAGCGTTGCCAATCCCCAGGTGGGGGCGGGTGGAGGCCCTCCCCCAGCTTCAGGGTAATCAAAAAGCGGGGGGGGAGGGGAGGGAAGTGTCTGCTGGGAACTCTATTATTCCCTAAGGAGACTCATTCCCCTAGGAAATAATGGAGAATTGATCCATGGGTATCTGGAGCTCTTGTAGGGCTGCTTTTTGAGGTAGAAGCACCACATTTTCAGTATAGCATCTGGTGCCTCTCCCCAAAATACCCCCCAAGTTTCAAGAGGATTGGGCCAGGGGATCCAATTCTACAAGCCCGCAAAGAAGGTGCTGCTATCCTTCATTATTTCCTATGGAAGGAAGGCATTCAAAAAGATGTGCAGTCCTTTAAATGTGATGGCCAGAACTCCCTTCAGAGTTCAATTATGGTTGTCACACCCTTGCTCCTGGTTCCACTTCCAATGTCTCCTGGCTCCACCCCCAAAGTCCCCAGATATTTCTTGAATTGGAGTTGGCAACCCTAAACCAAGATGGGTAGCACTTGTGAGCTGTGACTCACAAAAGCTCCTCCTATACCACAAATTTTGTTAGCCTTTAAGGCACTGCTGGACTTTTGCTCTTTTCTACTGAATGAGAGAAGATGCTGATTAAACAGATCAGGGACCTAATGGCTGGTTCCAGACCAGCAGTTTAAGGCAGGGGGGTCAAACATGCAGTTCGGGGGCCGAATCAGGCCCCCGGAGGGCTCCTATCAGGCCCCTGAGCAACTGGCTGTCATCTGCTTCTTTCTACCTCTCTCTTGCTTCCTTCTGCGTCACAGCTTGCTTTGCCAGGCTTGCTCAATCGCACAGGAGCTACACCTCTATTTTCTCCATTGGCTGAGGCTCCTCCCTTGGGGAGGAAGGGGGAGGAGAAACAGTTTGCTTTGCCAGGCTCTCTCAGTTGCACAGCAGAGCTACTGAGCCAAGCCTCTCTTCCCTCTATTGGCAGAAGCTCCCCCCCTCCACTGGGGAAGGGAGGAAAGAGCCAGACCTTGCTTTGCCCAGTTCCCTGGATCTCATGGGAGAAATCGTTAAGACACCTTTGGAATACTCCTACCTATATTTGTTTGCTGAATGTTGTTGGTTTTTAGATGCCAAGCTCCGGTTTTCCCAGATATTTGCAGATGGTTGGTTTTCTTTGTTTCTCTCTCTCCTTTTTGATGTTGCCTCTATTTTTAACCAATGATGGCTTTCTGTTTTAAATTGGTAAGATGTTTTATCCTGGAGCCTTTCTGTAGTCTTGGGTTGGATCCAGGGGTCACTTTCTGCCAAGGGGAGGCATTTCTGCCCATGGGACAGAATTCTCCTCTCTTCTGCTGTTGTCTACAGATTTTCCCAACGGGCTGCCCCTTGGAGGACAGGAGCACAGCTTGGGGGGCACAGTTAGGGGATGACACTGTGAGAAGAGAATTGGCAAGGGGGAGCAGTCTTCCATGGGTGGAAAATGACCTTTGGCTTCGACCCAGTATTTTATAGCTTTCGACGACAAGATCGGGAGAGAAATATTTGGATTAATAAATAAAGCAAGCGCTCTCTCACTGAGCGGATGGGCTTTGCTACGGACGATTTAGGGGGAGGTGACAGATGGATGAGTTAACGTTTTGTGACGGGAACAAAATGCCAGTCTCTTCACAGAGATGGCAAATGGAAATCTGCAATTCTTGCCCAGAAGATATTATTGTGTTAGGCGTGTGCTGTTAGTTAGAAGAGGGGACTTACAGCTGCAATCAGTGAAAGGTGAAATTTTGTAGAGTTTAAAATCGTACTGTGGTTGTTTCTATGATTTCTATGCAAAGTGGTATCCAATTCTGGATAAGACAGAGGTTGACACCACTCTTTCTTCTTCACTTAACCAACGGGTTATCCACAAGAGTATTCTTTTCTTGTGATCACTCTATAGCTGTACAACTTTATTTTATATAACAGTATGTATATGTAATGAAAATTAAGGCATTACTGTATCAATGTTATCCTCTGTATACAAACATTATACTTAAATAAATAAAAATTGTTTTGTAAAAAAAGAAAAAAGAAACAATAGATTGCAAATATTCAGCTTTAAAATTAAATAGTGTGTATCAAACTTATGGATTTTGTTTACTGGCAGAGAAGAAGATATTGGATTTATATCCCGCCCTCCACTCCGAAGAGTCTCAGAGCAGCTCACAATCTCCTTTACCTTCCTCCCCCTCAACAGACACCCTGTGAGGTAGATGAAGATATTGGATTTATATCCCACCCCCCACTCCGAAGAGTCTCAGAGCGGCTCACAATCTCCTTTACCTTCCTCCCCCACAACAGACACCCTGTGAGGTAGATGAAGATATTGGATTCATATCCCGCCCTCCACTCTGAAGAGTCTCAGAGTGGCTCACAATCTCCTTTACCTTCCCCCCCCACAACAGACACCCTGTGAGGTAGATGAAGATATTGGATTTATATCCCGCCCTCTACTCTGAAGAGTCTCAGAGCAGCTCACAATCTCCTTTACCTTCCTCACCCCCACAACAGACACCCTGTGAGGTAGATGAAGATATTGGATTTATATCCCACCCTCCACTCCGAAGAGTCTCAGAACGGCTTACAATCTCCTTTACCTTCCTCCCTCACAACAGACACCCTGTGAGGTGGGTGGGGCTGAGAGGGCTCTCACAGCAGCTGCCCTTTCAAGGACAACCTCTGCCAGAGCTCTGGCTGACCCAAGGCCATTCCAGCAGCTGCAAGTGGAGGAGTGGGGAATCAAACCCGATTCTCCCAGATAAGAGTCCGTACACTTAACCACTACACCAAACTTCTCTTTAAGGATTTAGTTGAATGTGCTGTATTAAGTGTCACCAGGTCTCTTCCAACTCATAAGAACATCAGACCAGCCCTGCTGGATCAGACCAGTAGTTAGGGTTGCCAATCCCCAGGTGGGGGCAGGGGATCCCCCAGTTTGGAGGCCCTCCCCCCGCTTCAGGGTCATCAGAAAGCGGGGGGAGGGGAGGGAAATGTCTGCTGGTAACTCTATTATTCCCAATTGAGACTTATTCCCATAGGAAATAATGGAGAATTGATCTGCGGGTATCTGGGACTCTGGGGGGGGCCTGTGTTTTGAGGTAGATGCACCAAATTTTCAGCATAGCATCCAGTGACTCTCCCCAAAATACCCCCCAAGCTTCAAAAAGATTGCACCAGGGGGTCCAATTCTAGAAGCTCCAAAAGAAGGTGCCCCTATCCTTCATCATTTCCTATGAAAGGAAGGCAATTAAAAAGGCGTGTGGTCCCTTTAAATGTGATGGCCAGAACTCCCTTTGTAGTTCATTTATTCTTGTCATACCCTTGATCCTGGCTCCACCCAAAGTCTCCTGGCTCCACCCCCAAAGTCCCCAGATATTTCTTGAATTGGACTTGGCAACCTTACCAGTAGTCCTCCTACTCCTGTCTCACGCAGCGGCCAACCAATTCATCTGCAAGGCCCAGAACACAGGCCAAGGCCTTCCTCTGTTGCTGCCTCCTGGGTCTGGGATTCTGAAGTATAGTGCCTCTGAATTTGGAGGTTCCATCATGGCTAATAGCCATTGATAGACTTATCAGTTGATGAGTGACAAAATGTCTTCTCGTTAACAGCCTTGCTCTGCTCCTGCAAACCAAGGGCTGTAGCTTCCTTGAGAGCCAGTTTGGTGCAGTGGTTAAGTTTGTTGACTCTTATCTGGGAGAACCAGGTTTGATTCTCAATCCCTACTCCTCCACCTGCAGCTGCTGGAATGTCCTTGGGTCAGCCATAGCTCTCTTATCTGGGAGAACCGGGTTTGATTCCCCACTCCTCCACTTGCAGCTGCTGAATGGCCTTGGGTCAGCCATAGCTCTCTTATCTGGGAGAACCGGGTTTGATTCCCCACTCCTTCACTTGCAGCTGCTGGAATGGTCTTGGGTCAGCTATAGCTCTCTTATCTGGGAGAACCGGGTTTGATTCCCCACTCCTCCACTTGCAGCTGCTGGAATGGCCTTGGGTCAGCCAGAGCTCTCTTATCTCGGAGAACCGGGTTTGATTCCCCACTCCTCCACTTGCACCTGCTGGAATGTCCTTGCGTCAGCCATAGCTCTCTTATCTGGGAGAACCGGGTTTGACTCCCCACTCCTCCACTTGCAGCTGCTGGAATGGCCTTGGGTCAGCCATAGCTCTCTTATCTGGGAGAACCGGGTTTGATTCCCCACTCCTCCACTTGCAGCTGCTGGAATGTCCTTGGGTCAGCCATAGCTCTCTTATCTGGGAGAACCGGGTTTGATTCCCCACTCCTTCACTTGCAGCTGCTGGAATGGTCTTGGGTCAGCTATAGCTCTCTTATCTGGAGAACCGGGTTTGATTCCCCACTCCTCCACTTGCAGCTGCTGGAATGGCCTTGGGTCAGCCAGAGCTCTCTTATCTCGGAGAACCGGGTTTGATTCCCCACTCCTCCACTTGCACCTGCTGGAATGTCCTTGCGTCAGCCATAGCTCTCTTATCTGGGAGAACCGGGTTTGACTCCCCACTCCTCCACTTGCAGCTGCTGGAATGGCCTTGGGTCAGCCATAGCTCTCTTATCTGGGAGAACCGGGTTTGATTCCCCCCTCCTCCACTTGCAGCTGCTGGAATGGCCTTGGGTCAGCCATAGCTCTCTTATCTGGGAGAACCGGGTTTGATTCCCCCCTCCTCCACTTGCAGCTGCTGGAATGGCCTTGGGTCAGTCATAGCTCTCTTATCTGGGAGAACCGGGTTTGATTCCCCCCTCCTCCACTTGCACCTGCTGGAATGGCCTTGGGTCAGCCAGAGCTCTCTTATCAGGGAGAACTGGGTTTGATTCCCCACTCCTCCACTTGCACCTGCTGGAATGGCCTTGGGTCAGCCAGAGCTCTCTTATCTGGGAGAACCGGGTTTGATTCCCCCCTCCTCCACTTGCACCTGCTGGAATGGCCTTGGGTCAGCCAGAGCTCTCTTATCAGGGAGAACCGGGTTTGATTCCCCACTTCTCCACTTGCACGTGCTGGAATGGCCTTGGGTCAGTCATAGCTCTCTTATCTGGGAGAACCGGGTTTGATTCCCCCCTCCTCCACTTGCACCTGCTGGAATGGCCTTGGGTCAGCCAGAGCTCTCTTATCAGGGAGAACCGGGTTTGATTCCCCACTTTTCCACTTGCACCTGCTGGAATGGCCTTGGGTCAGCCATAGCTCTCTTATCTGGGAGAACCGGGTTTGATTCCCCCCTCCTCCACTTGCACCTGCTGGAATGGCCTTGGGTCAGCCAGAGCTCTCTTATCTGGGAGAACCGGGTTTGATTCCCCATTCCTCCACTTGCACGTGCTGGAATGGCCTTGGGTCAGTCATAGCTCTCTTATCTGGGAGAACCGGGTTTGATTCCCCCCTCCTCCACTTGCACCTGCTGGAATGGCCTTGGGTCAGCCAGAGCTCTCTTATCAGGGAGAACCGGGTTTGATTCCCCACTCCTCCACTTGCACCTGCTGGAATGGCCTTGGGTCAGCCATAGCTCTCTTATCTGGGAGAACCGGGTTTGATTCCCCACTCCTCCACTTGCACCTGCTGGAATGGCCTTGGGTCAGACATAGCTCTCTTATCTGGGAGAACAGGGTTTGATTCCCCACTCCTCCACTTGCAGCTGCTGGAATGTCCTTGGGTCAGCCAGAGCTCTCTTATCTGGGAGAACCGGGTTTGATTCCCCACTCCTCCACTTGCACCTGCTGGAATGTCCTTGGGTCAGCCATAGCTCTCTTATCTGGGAGAACAGGGTTTGATTCCCCACTCCTCCACTTGCAGCTGCTGGAATGGCCTTGGGTCAGCCATAGCTCTCTTATCTGGGAGAACAGGGTTTGATTCCCCACTCCTCCACTTGCACCTGCTGGAATGGCCTTGGGTCAGCCAGAGCTCTCTTATCAGGGAGAACCGGGCTTGATTCCCCACTCCTCCACTTGCAGCTGCTGGAATGGCCTTCGGTCAGCCAGAGCTCTCTTATCTGGGAGAACCGGGCTTGATTCCCCACTCCTCCACCTGCAGCTGCTGGAATGGCCTTCGGTCAGCCAGAGCTCTATCTGGGAGAACCGGGTTTGATTCCCCACTCCTCCACTTGCACCTGCTGGAATGTCCTTGGGTCAGCCATAGCTCTCTTATCTGGGAGAACCGGGTTTGACTCCCCACTCCTCCACTTGCAGCTGCTGGAATGGCCTTGGGTCAGTCATAGCTCTCTTATCTGGGAGAACCGGGTTTGATTCCCCACTCCTCCACTTGCAGCTGCTGGAATGGCCTTGGGTCAGCCATAGCTCTCTTATCTGGGAGAACAGGGTTTGATTCCCCACTCCTCCACTTGCACCTGCTGGAATGGCCTTCGGTCAGCCAGAGCTCTCTTATCTGGGAGAACCGGGCTTGATTCCCCACTCCTCCACTTGCAGCTGCTGGAATGGCCTTGGGTCAGCCAGAGCTCTATCTGGGAGAACCGGGTTTGATTCCCCACTCCTCCACTTGCACTTGCTGGAATGTCCTTGGGTCAGCCATAGCTCTCTTATCTGGGAGAACCGGGTTTGACTCCCCACTCCTCCACTTGCAGCTGCTGGAATGGCCTTGGGTCAGCCATAGCTCTCTTATCTGGGAGAACCGGGTTTGATTCCCCACTCCTCCACTTGCACCTGCTGGAATGGCCTTGGGTCAGCCATAGCTCTCTTATCTGGGAGAACCAGGTTTGATTCTCCCCTCCTCCACTTGCAGCTGCTGGAATGGCCTTGGGTCAGCCATAGCTCTCTTATCTGGGAGAACAGGGTTTGATTCCCCACTCCTCCACTTGCACCTGCTGGAATGGCCTTGGGTCAGCCAGAGCTCTCTTATCTGGGAGAACCGGGCTTGATTCCCCACTCCTCCACTTGCAGCTGCTGGAATGGCCTTGGGTCAGCCAGAGCTCTCTTATCTGGGAGAACCGGGTTTGATTCCCCCCTCCTCCACTTGCAGCTGCTGGAATGGCCTTGGGTCAGCCATAGCTCTCTTATCTGGGAGAACCGGCTTTGATTCCCCACTCATCCACTTGCAGCTGCTGGAATGGCCTTGGGTCAGCCATAGCTCTCTTATCTGGGAGAACCGGGTTTGATTCCCCACTCCTCCACTTGCAGCTGCTGGAATGGCCTTGGGTCAGCCATAGCTCTCTTATCTGGGAGAACCGGGTTTGATTCCCCACTCCTCCACTTGCAGCTGCTGGAATGTCCTTGGGTCAGCCATAGCTCTCTTATCTGGGAGAACCGGGTTTGATTCCCCACTCCTCCACTTGCAGCTGCTGGAATGGCCTTGGGTCAGCCATAGCTCTCTTATCTGGGAGAACCGGGTTTGATTCCCCACTCCTCCACTTGCAGCTGCTGGAATGGCCTTGGATCAGCCATAGCTCTCTTATCTGGGAGAACCGGGTTTGATTCCCCACTCCTTCACTTGCAGCTGCTGGAATGGTCTTGGGTCAGCTATAGCTCTCTTATCTGGGAGAACCGGGTTTGATTCCCCACTCCTCCACTTGCAGCTGCTGGAATGTCCTTGGGTCAGCCATAGCTCTCTTATCTGGGAGAACCGGGTTTGATTCCCCACTCCTCCACTTGCAGCTGCTGGAATGTCCTTGGGTCAGCCATAGCTCTCTTATCTGGGAGAACCGGGTTTGATTCCCCACTCCTTCACTTGCAGCTGCTGGAATGGTCTTGGGTCAGCTATAGCTCTCTTATCTGGGAGAACCGGGTTTGATTCCCCACTCCTCCACTTGCAGCTGCTGGAATGGCCTTGGGTCAGCCAGAGCTCTCTTATCTCGGAGAACCGGGTTTGATTCCCCACTCCTCCACTTGCACCTGCTGGAATGTCCTTGCGTCAGCCATAGCTCTCTTATCTGGGAGAACCGGGTTTGACTCCCCACTCCTCCACTTGCAGCTGCTGGAATGGCCTTGGGTCAGCCATAGCTCTCTTATCTGGGAGAACCGGGTTTGATTCCCCACTCCTCCACTTGCAGCTGCTGGAATGGCCTTGGGTCAGTCATAGCTCTCTTATCTGGGAGAACCGGGTTTGATTCCCCCCTCCTCCACTTGCAGCTGCTGGAATGGCCTTGGGTCAGTCATAGCTCTCTTATCTGGGAGAACCGGGTTTGATTCCCCCCTCCTCCACTTGCACCTGCTGGAATGGCCTTGGGTCAGCCAGAGCTCTCTTATCAGGGAGAACTGGGTTTGATTCCCCACTCCTCCACTTGCACCTGCTGGAATGGCCTTGGGTCAGCCAGAGCTCTCTTATCTGGGAGAACCGGGTTTGATTCCCCCCTCCTCCACTTGCACCTGCTGGAATGGCCTTGGGTCAGCCAGAGCTCTCTTATCAGGGAGAACCGGGTTTGATTCCCCACTTCTCCACTTGCACGTGCTGGAATGGCCTTGGGTCAGTCATAGCTCTCTTATCTGGGAGAACCGGGTTTGATTCCCCCCTCCTCCACTTGCACCTGCTGGAATGGCCTTGGGTCAGCCAGAGCTCTCTTATCAGGGAGAACCGGGTTTGATTCCCCACTTTTCCACTTGCACCTGCTGGAATGGCCTTGGGTCAGCCATAGCTCTCTTATCTGGGAGAACCGGGTTTGATTCCCCCCTCCTCCACTTGCACCTGCTGGAATGGCCTTGGGTCAGCCAGAGCTCTCTTATCAGGGAGAACCGGGTTTGATTCCCCATTCCTCCACTTGCACGTGCTGGAATGGCCTTGGGTCAGTCATAGCTCTCTTATCTGGGAGAACCGGGTTTGATTCCCCCCTCCTCCACTTGCACCTGCTGGAATGGCCTTGGGTCAGCCAGAGCTCTCTTATCAGGGAGAACCGGGTTTGATTCCCCACTCCTCCACTTGCACCTGCTGGAATGGCCTTGGGTCAGCCATAGCTCTCTTATCTGGGAGAACCGGGTTTGATTCCCCACTCCTCCACTTGCACCTGCTGGAATGGCCTTGGGTCAGACATAGCTCTCTTATCTGGGAGAACAGGGTTTGATTCCCCACTCCTCCACTTGCAGCTGCTGGAATGTCCTTGGGTCAGCCAGAGCTCTCTTATCTGGGAGAACCGGGTTTGATTCCCCACTCCTCCACTTGCACCTGCTGGAATGTCCTTGGGTCAGCCATAGCTCTCTTATCTGGGAGAACAGGGTTTGATTCCCCACTCCTCCACTTGCAGCTGCTGGAATGGCCTTGGGTCAGCCATAGCTCTCTTATCTGGGAGAACAGGGTTTGATTCCCCACTCCTCCACTTGCACCTGCTGGAATGGCCTTGGGTCAGCCAGAGCTCTCTTATCAGGGAGAACCGGGCTTGATTCCCCACTCCTCCACTTGCAGCTGCTGGAATGGCCTTCGGTCAGCCAGAGCTCTCTTATCTGGGAGAACCGGGCTTGATTCCCCACTCCTCCACCTGCAGCTGCTGGAATGGCCTTCGGTCAGCCAGAGCTCTATCTGGGAGAACCGGGTTTGATTCCCCACTCCTCCACTTGCACCTGCTGGAATGTCCTTGGGTCAGCCATAGCTCTCTTATCTGGGAGAACCGGGTTTGGCTCCCCACTCCTCCACTTGCAGCTGCTGGAATGGCCTTGGGTCAGTCATAGCTCTCTTATCTGGGAGAACCGGGTTTGATTCCCCACTCCTCCACTTGCAGCTGCTGGAATGGCCTTGGGTCAGCCATAGCTCTCTTATCTGGGAGAACAGGGTTTGATTCCCCACTCCTCCACTTGCACCTGCTGGAATGGCCTTGGGTCAGCCAGAGCTCTCTTATCTGGGAGAACCGGGCTTGATTCCCCACTCCTCCACTTGCAGCTGCTGGAATGGCCTTGGGTCAGCCAGAGCTCTATCTGGGAGAACCGGGTTTGATTCCCCACTCCTCCACTTGCACTTGCTGGAATGTCCTTGGGTCAGCCATAGCTCTCTTATCTGGGAGAACCGGGTTTGACTCCCCACTCCTCCACTTGCAGCTGCTGGAATGGCCTTGGGTCAGCCATAGCTCTCTTATCTGGGAGAACCGGGTTTGATTCCCCACTCCTCCACTTGCACCTGCTGGAATGGCCTTGGGTCAGCCATAGCTCTCTTATCTGGGAGAACCAGGTTTGATTCTCCCCTCCTCCACTTGCAGCTGCTGGAATGGCCTTGGGTCAGCCATAGCTCTCTTATCTGGGAGAACAGGGTTTGATTCCCCACTCCTCCACTTGCACCTGCTGGAATGGCCTTGGGTCAGCCAGAGCTCTCTTATCTGGGAGAACCGGGCTTGATTCCCCACTCCTCCACTTGCAGCTGCTGGAATGGCCTTGGGTCAGCCATAGCTCTCTTATCTGGGAGAACAGGGTTTGATTCCCCACTCCTCCACTTGCAGCTGCTGGAATGTCCTTGGGTCAGCCATAGCTCTCTTATCTGGGAGAACAGGGTTTGACTCCCCACTCCTCCACTTGCAGCTGCTGGAATGTCCTTGGGTCAGCCATAGCTCTCTTATCTGGGAGAACCGGGTTTGATTCCCCACTCCTCCACTTGCAGCTGCTGGAATGGCCTTGGGTCAGCCATAGCTCTCTTATCTGGGAGAACCGGGTTTGATTCCCCAATCCTTCACTTGCAGCTGCTGGAATGGCCTTGGGTCAGCCATAGCTCTCTTATCTGGGAGAACCGGGTTTGATTCCCCACTCCTCCACTTGCAGCTGCTGGAATGGCCTTGGGTCAGCCAGAGCTCTCTTATCTGGGAGAACCGGGTTTGATTCCCCCCTCCTCCACTTGCAGCTGCTGGAATGGCCTTGGGTCAGCCATAGCTCTCTTATCTGGGAGAACTGGCTTTGATTCCCCACTCATCCACTTGCAGCTGCTGGAATGGCCTTGGGTCAGCCATAGCTCTCTTATCTGGGAGAACCGGGTTTGATTCCCCACTCCTCCACTTGCAGCTGCTGGAATGGCCTTGGGTCAGCCATAGCTCTCTTATCTGGGAGAACCGGGTTTGATTCCCCACTCCTTCACTTGCAGCTGCTGGAATGGTCTTGGGTCAGCTATAGCTCTCTTATCTGGGAGAACCGGGTTTGATTCCCCACTCCTCCACTTGCAGCTGCTGGAATGTCCTTGGGTCAGCCATAGCTCTCTTATCTGGGAGAACCGGGTTTGATTCCCCACTCCTCCACTTGCAGCTGCTGGAATGGCCTTGGATCAGCCATAGCTCTCTTATCTGGGAGAACCGGGTTTGATTCCCCACTCCTTCACTTGCAGCTGCTGGAATGGTCTTGGGTCAGCTATAGCTCTCTTATCTGGGAGAACCGGGCTTGATTCCCCACTCCTCCACTTGCACCTGCTGGGATGGCCTTGGATCAGCCATAGCTCTCTTATCTGGGAGAACCGGGCTTGATTCCCCACTCCTCCACTTGCACCTGCTGGGATGGCCTTGGGTCAGCCAGAGCTCTCTTATCTGGGAGAACCGGGTTTGATTCCCCACTCCTCCACTTGCACCTGCTGGAATGGCCTTGGATCAGCCATAGCTCTCTTATCTGGGAGAACCGGGTTTGATTCCCCACTCCTTCACTTGCAGCTGCTGGAATGGTCTTGGGTCAGCTATAGCTCTCTTATCTGGGAGAACCGGGCTTGATTCCCCACTCCTCCACTTGCACCTGCTGGGATGGCCTTGGATCAGCCATAGCTCTCTTATCTGGGAGAACCGGGCTTGATTCCCCACTCCTCCACTTGCACCTGCTGGGATGGCCTTGGGTCAGCCAGAGCTCTCTTATCTGGGAGAACCGGGTTTGATTCCCCACTCCTCCACTTGCAGCTGCTGGAATGTCCTTGGGTCAGCCATAGCTCTCTTATCTGGGAGAACCGGGTTTGATTTCCCACTCCTCCACTTGCAGCTGCTGGAATGGCCTTGGATCAGCCATAGCTCTCTTATCTGGGAGAACCGGGTTTGATTCCCCACTCCTTCACTTGCAGCTGCTGGAATGGTCTTGGGTCAGCTATAGCTCTCTTATCTGGGAGAACCGGGTTTGATTCCCCACTCCTCCACTTGCAGCTGCTGGAATGGCCTTGGGTCAGCCAGAGCTCTCTTATTTGGGAGAACCGGGCTTGATTCCCCACTCCTTCACTTGCACCTGCTGGGATGGCCTTGGGTCAGCCCTAGCTCTCTTATCTAGGAGAACCGGATTTGATTCCCAATCCCCACTCCTCCACTTGCAGTTGCTGGAATGGGTCAGCCATAGCTCTCGTAGGAGATGTCCTTGAAAGGGCAGCTTCTGGGAGAGCTCTCTCATCCCCACCCACCTCACAGGGTGTCTGTTGTGGGGGAGGAAGGTAAAGGAGATTGTGACCACTCTGAGATTCAGAGTATGCGGCTGGATATAAATCCAATATCTTCTTCTTATTCTTCATGGAGTCAATCCATTTTATGTTGGGTCTCCCTCTTTTCCTGCTGCCTTTATTTATTTACTTAATTTATACCCTGCTTTGCCCCCCGGTGCATATATTTATTTAATTTATAGTCCAACCTGAAATCTTCCGTTGGTAATTGACAGAAATGTGCTATCATTCAACTATGCTTGAAGGATTGTTGGTCTGTCTTAGCGGGACAACAGCGAAAGGCCTCCCAGCCACCACCTCTGGCTGGGGGGTCACTTCTGGCTAGGCTAGGCCAGTCCCTAGATCTGAGTGGGGGTTCCCCTGATTTTGCAGGCTTTAGATCTCAGTCAGGCTCAGAAGCTTGCAGTTGGCTCTGTTCTAAAAGGTTTGTGCGTACCTTTAAACAGGAGGGGGCAAGCGGGAAGAGCCACCTGTGTGGGAGAGAGAGGAAGCCGGAGAGCCCAATCCCTCTGTTCATTTTGCATTCCTTTCAGAAGCTGTTTGCATAGTAAAAGGGATAGTAAAGAGTTAACTAGAACCTGAATATGAGATAGAGGAAAACTCCACTTTCTGGACCTCTGTCTCCATAAGTTGGTTGAAATGCAGCAGATTGTTACATTCAGCAACTCCAGTGAGTAAAGCTATCTATGCCATTGCTCCAGGGAGATCACAAAAGCGTGTGCGTGCAAACTGTTTATTTTGGCTGGAGTGTGTGCATATGTGTGTGTGTTTCACTTTCGTTTTAATGAAACTACAGCTGCTGTGGAACCATTTGAGTGCAAAAAAGAGGAGGAAATGAAGACTGTATTCAGAGGAGCTGCATTGCTGTATTTTTATGTATTTGTTTTTAGAGAATCGGAAAGCCTCCTGGCTCCACCCTCAAAGTCCCCAGATATTTCCTGAGTTGGACCTGGCAGCCCTACAACTGGAAGTGACGTCACGGATCACTCTGAAGGGCTAGCAATCCTTCAGATCTCTATGGAATCTCTAGCCCCACCTCCCAGACCTTCTGGGATGGGGCCAAGCCTAGTCTGGCACAGTATAAGGAAGCTTCATATGCACAAAAGCATGAACTTCCTTGATGGCTCATGAACTAAATATGCAAGTCAGATACGTTCTGTTATATAATCAGGCCTTGAATTCAGCAGTAGCTCACAAGAATGCAGCTCCTGAACTTTTCTGATGCCCCCTCCTCCTCCCCACCTACCTACCTTGTCTATTGAATAGTAAGCGCAGCTGCATAACAATCCCTGGATTAGGAGAGCGGGCAGCCAGCCAGCCACCAGGGGCTTTTCCATACCCCCAGCAGCCCTCATTAACCCCTGGAGAAGCCTGCCCCACCCTTTCTCCACTTCTTATGTGATTTTGAGCAGCGGGTGGCTTGTTGGCCTTTTGACTGCGGGGGGGGGGGGTGGCCAAGGAGAGCCCCAGGTGAGTGAGGCCTGCTTGGGTTGACTGGATCTCTAGCCAGCCCAAGCAGGCCTCGCTCACCCGGGGCTCTTTTTTCTTGCATAGGGTTTCTTTTGGCTGATGGGGGTGGCATATGCTAATGAGCTCCACCACCTATTTTTCTACAAAACGATCCCTGTATATAATAATATATTGTGTGGTGTGAACCAAAGTCTGGGATTTTGAACTTGGGCTCCCTAAAGATCAGCTCTGCAATGTGCCTTAAGTTCTTTGGCCTCGTTTTGTTTGTTTGTTTAAAGGTACTTCTCAGCATGGGTGTGACTTCAAGAACCTCTATAACGTTGTTCAATGTTAAAACAATTTTATTGGTAACATATGGTAATAAATCTATATCTTACATCTTTAAAAACTTCTTTTATCTACCCCATATATTACTTTCTACCCAGCCCTCCCCCCGTTACTTGACCCCCGCCAGTGTTATTTACTTAAAAAGCAAATATTTAAAGGTACCCTTAACTATTAAAACAAAAATTTATATTCTTCTTTTTAAAACTTAATCATGATCAAAAATTGTCCAATGTCCTTTTATTTTCCACTCTTTTTCTACATATCTTTTCCACTCCGTCTTAAAAACTTCTAAATCGTAGTCTCTTAATATTCTTGTTAATTTGTCCATTTCACTCCATGTCATAACTTTTATAATCCAGTCCCATTTCTCTGGTATTTTTTCTTGCTTCCACAACTGCGCAAACAATGTCCTAGCAGCTGAGAGCAAGTACCAGATTAAAGCTCTATCTAGAACCTCTATAATATTGTTGATGTCTTAGTAGTAAGCAGCGTAAACCTCTAAATTCTGAACCTGTCTCTTCCTTGCATTTTACAGGCCCTGGCAAGATATCTCCTAGCCATGAAGACCTCCAATAACAGCACTCTCTTCGAGGGTCTCTTTGACAAATTCGTACACCTCGATCAAGAACTGTTGGATACCTTTTACACGCTGTGGATTGTCCTGCTGGTGGCCAACACCATTATTTTCCTTGTGGGCGTGGTGCTGAATTCCTTGGCTCTTTACGTCTTCTGCTTCCGCACCAAGACGAAAACCACCTCGGTCATCTACACCATCAACCTGATTGTCACCGATTTGCTGGTGGGCTTTTCCTTGCCCATCCGGATCCTCATGCACTATGTGGCTGGAGACTGCAAGAGGTGCGCCCTTGTCCACATCTTCATCTACTTTGTGAACATGTACTGCAGCATCCTCTTCCTGACTTGCATCTGCATCGACCGATACTTGGCGATTGTCCAGGTGGAGGCCTCCCGCAAGTGGAGGAACGCCAGCTACGCCAAAAGCATCTGTGCCTTTATCTGGGTCTTTGCTACGGTGGTGACCTTCTCCATCCTTACGATGGCCGTGAAGTACTCATACTGCTGCATCGCCAAGATCTTGCCCTTGATGGTCTGCGAGTACTTCTTTCCTCTGATCATCATTACCTTCTTCACCACCCGGATCATGTGTGCCCTCTCCAAGCCGACTCTCATGCACCAGAGCCGAGAGAGGCGGATGCGGGCCGTGCAGCTCCTCATCACCGTCCTCATCATCTTCATGATTTGCTTTACCCCCTTTCATGTCCGCCAATTGGCCATTTCCATCAACCCACAGATGCCCAATGACATCAGCTTGGTGGTTTACCACGTGACCGTCACCCTGAGCAGCCTCAACAGCTGCATGGACCCGATTGTCTACTGCTTTGTTACCAACAACTTCCAGTCGACCATGAAGAACATCTTCCGGAAGTCTGAACCTGAGCAAACCAGTGGAGACATCATCAGCGTCAACAAGGGATCGGGTTCAAATGCCATTATGCCCTTCTCAAATGCTCTAAGCAACCCTTTAGGTTTGCCTATACCTAACAATACAGCAAACTCCTAGATTAGGCAGGGTACCACAGTACACTGTTAGAAATGCTGAGAGACGAGGGACTGTCCTCTTTCTCTAGAAGAACTTGAGAACTTCACAGGTACCTGCAGCAGAACTCCTTATTGTTCCCAGTGACACCATCCGTTTGTATATGGCAGCTGGTTTGTGTGTGTTTTAGGGAATAATATCCAATGTCTGATTAATTCACAGCAGCCCAAATAGCCTTGATTAACCCAAGCTCATTAGAGTTTGGGATCTAAGCAGGGTTGGTCATGGTTGGTACTTGGATGGGAGACCACCAAGGAAGGCAAGGGTTGCTGCTTAGAAGAAGGCAACGGCAAACCCGCTCTGCTCATCTCTTGCCTTGAAACTCTCTCCAGGGGTCACCAAGAATCGTTCGTACTTGACAGGGCTTCATGATTACTGGGAGCGAATCTGCAGATTCCAGGACTGCATCCCAGGATGCCATCTGCCTCCCTTCTCTCACGATCGCCCTCAGCTTGGGAACAACAGAGAACAGGAAATATGCTGCTGTGCACAGGTCTATCTACATCTCCGTGATCATTTGGAGGACTGGCAAGGTACATGTGTTCCTTCGCCTGCCTGTTCTTAGAAGTCACACATGGAAGGAGATACAACAAAAGCTTGTTTCAGAGGAAAATAGGGGGGGGGGGGTTGGAAAAACTCGTGGGGAAAACGACAGGCGCAATCTGAACGATCTCATTCCCGGCTCTCAAGTGAGGGCAGAAACTATGAGAGAACGGTATCAAAAGCAAGAGATCTGAAACAACCCTTAACTAGAAATACTGAGGGGAAATTTATTTCTCGGTAATATCACACGGTTGGCAAAGAACAAGACTTCTTAGAAGCCCAGCTAAATGTGGCTTCGGTAGGGAAGCAAAAACCTCGACAGCCCAGCACTAGGGAGGAGACAGTTTCCAGCGGAGAAACAACAGGGGGCTGGGGGTTCAGTCCCTAACCTTACCCTCAGCTTTTCTGACGCACAGTCTCCCCAATCTACGTTTCTCACACAGCGTTCCAGTGAAGATTTGCAAGAAATGGCTGTGTTTCTGGAACCACGTGTGGGGGGCAGTTCCTGGGGGAAGAGAGGATCGCAAAAGAAAAGGCATGGGCTACTTAATTACTCTCGACATGACTTTTCCATTCAAAATTCTCTCTCCCCAGACATTGCTTTCCATCAAAAACAGAGGGCACTAGGGTTTTCTGCTCCGGACTAGGCCGATCTTGTCAGATTTTGAAATCTAAGAAGGGTCGGCCTTGGTTAATCCTTGGAGGGGAGACCACCAGTGAAGTCCAGAGTCACTATGCACAGGCAGGCAACGGCAAGCCCACCTCTGGACGTCGCTTGCCTTGAAAACACCACGGGGTTGCCATAAGTCACTGACTTGACCGCACTTTCTACCGGCAGCAGTATTTCCTGACCTAGGACTGGGTGATTCGGTTCATCCTCCAACGTCCAGCAAGTCTGCGAATTGCTCGGGACAACCGAACGAAGCTAACGTTTTGCCTTCAATACAGGCATTTCACTAATACCAAAGGCCTGGCTCTCGTTCTTCCTTCGTACCCTTTCGAAGTGTCGGGTCATTTTGGAAAATTTTAAACCGGGGGTGTCGAACTCATTGGTGACGAGGGCCAGATCTGACCTAAATGAGACGTTGGGTAGGGCCGTGTGTGTCGTTGACATCGTTGTGCTGCCTATGCTTCGCACACCCGGTTAGCGTCCTGGGTGGAGCGGGGCCACGGGGTTCTGCCTGGGGTGGCCCAACTGTGGTTTGAGAGCCACATGTGGCTCTTTCACACATAATGCATGGCTCTTGAAGCCCCCATCGACCTGTCACCCAGCTTGGAGAAGGCACTTGTCTCTTTGAATCATTTCTCCAAGCCAAGCCAGCCAGTGGCTTGGAGAATGCATTTATAATTAAAGTTGCTTTCTTTCTACTTCTCCCTCCCCGATTTATTTGCTTTGTTTCAACCCTTCCTTCCTTCCACCCTTTCTTCCTTTCTGTCTTGGGATCTCAAACATCTGACATTCATGTCTTGAGGCTCTCAGACATCTGACGTTTATTCTAGTTTGGTGTCGTGGTTAAGTGTGCGGACTCTTATCTGGGAGAACCGGGTTTGATTCCCCACTCCTCCACTTACAGCTGCTGTAATGGCCTTGGGTCAGCCATAGCTCTGGCAGAGGTTGTCCTTGAAAGGGCAGCTGCTGTGAGAGCCCTCTCCAGCCCCATCCACCTCACAGGGTGTCTGTTGTGGGGGAGGAAGGTAGAGGAGATTGTGAGCTGCTCTGAGACTCTTTGGAGTGGAGGGCGGGATATAAATCCAATTTCTTCATCGACCTCACAAGGTGTCTGTTGTGGGGGAGGAAGGGAAAGGAGATTGTGAGCCACTCTGAGACTCTTCGGAGTGGAGGGCAGGATATAAATCCAATATCTTCTTCTTCAATGTGGCTCTTAGGTTAAGCAAGTTTGGCCACCCCTGCTCTATGGTAAAAATGGTGGGGTTTTTCATGATGGCAGCTACCAGAGCTCAGGCAGATAATGGGAGCTGAGGACAGGAAATCTCCCATATGACACAGGCAGGGGTGGAATTTTAGCAGGAGCTCCTTTGCATATTAGGCCACACACCCCTGATGTAGCCAATCCTCCAAGAGCTTACAAGGCTCTTTTTTGTAAGCTCTTGGAGGATTGGCTACATCAGGGGTGTGTGGCCTAATATGCAAAGGAGCTCCTGCTAGAATTCCACCCCTGAACATGGGTAACTGTGAAGCCTGTCTCCTACGCACAATGGTTCTTTTCTGTTTGCGACCACAGCACACAAGGAGAAGTGGCTTTAGTCCCCACACACATACACTCCATTTTCACATCTACAAACCACCACAGTGATAAGCTCTGGTTCCATTGTGAAAATCATGTCACTTGTGGGCAGGGCTTTTTTTTTTGTAGTAGGAACTCATTTCCATTTTAGGCCACACCCTTCTGATGTAGCCAGTCCTCCAAGAACTTACAGTAGGCCCTGTAAGAAGAGCCCTGGGAGCTCTTGGAGGATTGGCTGCATCAGGGGTGTGTGGCCTAATATGCAAAGACGCTCTTGCTAGAATTCCAAGCTCTTGGAGGATTGGCTACATCAGGGGTGTGTGGCCTAATATGCAAAGGAGCTCTTGCTAGAATTCCAAGCTCTTGAAGGATTGCCTGCATCAGGGGGTGTGGCCTAATATGCGAAGGAGCTCTTGCTAGAATTCCAAACTCTTGAACGATTGGCTGCATCAAGGGTGTGTGGCCTAATATGCAAATGAGCTCTTGCTAGAATTCCAAGCTCTTGGAGGATTGGCTACATCAGGGGTGTGTGGCCTAATATGCAAAGGAGTTCCTGCTACAAAAAGAAGCCCTGTTTGCGGGGCTACATGTACTTTTCACAGCAGAGTCAATAACAGCTCCCTGTAGGGTTGCCAATCCCCAGGTGGGTAGCAAGGGAGCCCCTAAGGGTTCTGTGACTAAACCAGCCTCCAATATGCTCAACAAATTTCCATTGAAGTTTATAAAAGAAACATAAACAAACACCTAAAGCAGTGAATTGTCCATACTATGCATACTGTATGACTTCACCTGATGGACAATTCACTGCTTTTAAGTGTTTGTTTATGTTTCTTCTATAAACTTCGATGAAAATTTGTTGAGCACATTGGAGGCTGGTTTAGTCACAGAACCCTTAGGGGCTCCCTTGCTAGTCATTTATCTGTGATTCTCTATTGAGATTGGGTTACTTAATCCCCAGGTGGAGGGCAGGGGATCCCCTGGTTTGGAGGCCTTCCCCCTACTTCAGGGTCATTAGAAAACGGGGGGGGGAGGGAAATGTCCGCTGGGCACTCCATTATTTCCTATGGAGATCAGTTCCCATAGGGTACAATGAAGAATTGATCTGCGGGTATCTGGGGCTCTGGGGGATTGTTTTTTTGAGGTAGAAGCACCAAATTTTCAGCATAGCATCCAGTGCCTCTCCTCAAAACACCCTCAAAGTTTCAAAAAGATTGGACCAGGGGGTCCAGTTCTATGAGCCCCAAAAGAAGGTGCCCCTATCCTTCATTACGTCCAGTGGAGGGAAGGCTTTTAAAAGGTGTGCAATCCCTTTCTATGTAAGTAAAGTAAGTAAAGTAAATTTATTTTTGTATCCTGCCCTCCCCCGCCAAGGCGGGCTCAGGGCGGCTCACAGACATGGGACAACCATGATTTGAATAAAATACAATCAAGACAAAACAAGTTAAAATACAATTAGGTTACATAGATTAGTTAAAATAGATAAAATAGTTATTATAAGTTAAAATTGAGTTAAGGTGCTACAATTCACAATCGTATATAAGATGGCTGGATGGCTACAACTCAATTCAGTTTAGCTGGGTTCTATCTTAAAAGCAAGCTGAAAGAGGATGGTTTTGCAAGCCCTGCGGAACTGATTCAAGTCCCGCAGGGCTCGTACCACCTCTGGAAGTTGATTCCACCATCGGGGGGCCATTGCTGAAAAGGCTTGCTCCCTCGTTGTCTTCAATCTAGCCTCTCTTGGCCCAGGGATTTTTAAAAGGTTTTGAGAACTAGATCTCAGTGCTCTCTGGGGAACATATGGGGAGAGGCGGTCCCTAAGGTAGGCAGGTCCTCGGCCATATAGGGCTTTAAAGGTAATAACCAGCACCTTATAGCGAACACGGTACACAACCGGCAGCCAGTGCAGGTCCCGCAGCTCAGGCTGCACGTGTTCCCACCGAGGTAGTCCCACCAACAGCCTGGCCGCCGCGTTCTATGTGATGGCCAGAACTCCCTTTGGAGTTTAATTATGCTTTTCACACCCTTGCTCCTGGCTCCACCCACAAAGTCTCCTGGCTCCACCCACAAAGTCCTCAGCTATTTCTTGAATTGGACCTGGCAACCCTAGCACCATGGGACAGTTTGAGGTTGGAAAAACTGCATGGGGTGGAGGGGAAGCAAAAGATCTGTGCGAGCAAAGACGCAATGTTTTAAGTAGGCCTGGCCCAGTGATCTGTTGCATTAGAAATGCTTGAACTCCAGACAAGGTTCAGCCAAGTGACCTGAATCTAAATATTACGGATCAGGCCTGAACTGATTTATATTATTTGGAGTCTGGCCTGCCAAACCCCCAAGCCTGAAGGGGCGCCGGTTGATGGATTTCTCCGCAGAATGGCCCCCGCGTGGCACAGGCCTTTCGAATGTGTTGGAAAACTGTCAAGGTGAGTCATACCCTGTTTAAACCAGCAACGGCGTTTTATGCCGACTACCCAAAAAAGCCAGACTGCAGTCGTCTAACCCCTTTGACCTGCTATTATATACAATGGGGCTCTTACAGTCATGCGGGGAGCCCTTCTTCTGCAAACTCTGGGCGGCAGAAACGGATCAGGGCTCCCTAGCGTGGCCGCGTCCAATTCAAGAAATATCTGGGGACTTTGGGGGTGGAGCCAGGAGACACTGGGGGTGGAGCCAGGAACAAGGTTGGGAACTCCAACCATCATTGAACTCCAAAGGGAGTTCTGGCCATCACACTGAAAGGGACCGCTCACCTTTTAAACGCCTTCCCTCCACTGGAAATAATGAAGGATAGGGGCACCTTCTTTGGAGGCTCATAGAATTGGACCCCTTGGTCCAATCCTTTTGAAACTTGAAGGGTGTTTTGGGGAGAGGCACTGGACGCCATGCTGCAAATTCGGTGCCTCTAACTCAAAACACAGCCCCCCCCAGATATCCACAGATCAATTCTCCATTATACCCTATAGAAATCAGTCTCCATAGAGAATAATGCCCAGCAAACATTCCCGCCCCCCCGCCCCGCTTTCTGATGTCCCTGAAATGGGGGAAGAGCCTCCAACCTGGGAGATCACCTGCCCCTACCTGGGGATTGGCGAACCTAGGCCTCCCGCTGTTGAAAGCTGCAATCGGAGCTCAAAAATGGGTTCTGCTTAAATGCTGCTTAAAAAATCCATACTAAGACAAACCCTATTTCTGGAATTCATCAATGCAAAAGGTACGCCTAGTATATATACAGGTGATATGTATCAGTTTTTACCGTACCTGCCGTTATTTCCGCCCTAGCCGATTAATTCATCTCAACCAATCATCATTGCCCTAGGAGCAGCTTAAGAATTGGGGGTGAGAGCATGCATTTATAGGGGAAATATTGCCTGAAGCACTATGACAGATTCTCCCTAAAATAATAGCTTTGATACCTGTCACACCCCTGCTGGCCCCCGCCACGCCCCGCCGTGGCCGCTGCTCTCCTGGTGACCTGGCTTGGGCCAAGGCCCGTCTAGGCATCCCAGAGGTCTCAGAATGCGGGAGGACAGAGCTGGGTTACCTCACCCATTTAGGCTTGCGTCCTCCCTAGCTGTGCTTGGGCTCCACTCTCTCTCTGTCTCGGCTGCCCGTCTATCGCAGCAGCCTGCTTCCTCCCTGACCTCTCAGCCTTGCGGCCTTTTATCCTTCTCCCAGCCCCCTCCCTTCCTCCCCGGTCCCACCCCCGGGTAGCTCCGCCCCTGCTTATAAGCGGGGACGCTGGGGAAGGGCTCCCTGGGGCGTGGTCTTCAGGCAGCAGTCGAGTTGACTGGGGCGTTGTGGTTGTATCTGGGCGGCACCGCGGCTCGGGGTCCCTCTCGGCCGGGTGGCGTTCCTGCCTTCTCCCTCCCATGGCCATGGTCGCGGCTCGGCCACTTCGCCCGGGCCTGAGGGTGGGTCCCCCCGGCTCCGGCAGGCGTCTCAGCGGGGTGGGCCACGTCGGGCGGCCAGGAGATATGCTGGGGCCTCAGGGTGCGGGGGGGAGGGCTCCTGGCAGCGTCCCATCTCAGCTGTGGGGTGCGGGGGTGGGCCCCGACGGAGTCCCGTCTCATCCGGGACGGGACAATATCAGAATTATGGAGAACCTTAAATCAGGGGTGGAATTCTAGCAGGAGCTCTTTTACATATGAGGCCACATACCTCTCCCCCCCGCCCCCCGATGTAGCCAATCCTCCAAGAGCTTACAAAAAAGAGCCTTGTAAGCTCTTGGAGGATTGGCTACATCGGGGGGGGGGGGTGGCCTAATATGCAGAGGAGCTCGTGCTAGAAAAAGAGCCCTCCTTCTAGGTGTTATAGCGACCCCGTGGCGCAGAGTGGTAAAGCAGCAGTACTGCAGTGCTGTGATCTGAACTCTCTGCTCACGACATGAGTTCTATCCCAGCGAAAGCTGGATTCAGGTAGCCGGCCCAAGGTTGACTCAGCCTTCCATCCTTCTGAGGTCGGTAAAATAAGTACCCAGCTTGCTGGGAGGGAAGTGTAAAAGACTGGGGAAGGCAATGGCAAAGTACCCCATAAAAAGTCTGCCGTGAAAATGCTGTGAAAGCAACGTCACCCCAGAGTCGGAAACGACTGGTGCTTGCACAGGGGACCTTTCCTTTCCTAGATGTTATGGATATGCTAACAAGAGTAAATGTGTCTAAGGGGGAGCAGGTTTGGGGGTGAAAGAGCTTAATGGAAAGAAGGTACTCCTTTTTCCAATAAATCCATTGTTATAAAGTGTGCATTATCTTTGGGGATGGGAGAGGAATGTTTTACAAATGAGCTTTTTGAACCACTTCCAAATAGTTTCCCAGGCTGGTTTCCCAGTCAGACACTTAGGGTCAGCAAACTGTGTCTTGTATGATATGATATTTGTAGTAATTACTATACAAAGGGTGTCTGGGCTTTTCTCTCCGGATACCAACTATGCAGCTGTAGGGAGGACCCGACTGCCAACACATGAGCTCTTTTGTGTGTGTGTATGTGTGTGTGTGTGTGTATTTTGTGTGTAAATGCACACACACACCTGAAAGTCACCTGGAAGTCACGGTGATCTCTGGTGACTGACCCCCAACTCGGGGCCTGGAGGATATTCAGAGAGGCGGTTGAATAAAGCCTGCCCCTGCCTTCCTGACTGCTGGTATTCCAAGGAGGTCTCCCATCCAAGTACTTATGGGAGTTGACCCTGCTTAGCTTAGCCAATTGGGTGTAGTGGTGAAGTGTGTGGACTCTTACCTAGGAGAACCAGGTTTGATTCCCCACTCCTCCACTTGCACCTGCTGGAAAGGCCTTGGGTTAGCCATAGCTATTGCAGGAGTTGTCCTTGAAAGGGCAGCTGCTGTGAGAGCTCTCTCAGCCCCACCTACCTCACAGGCTGTCTGTTGTGGGGGGAGAAGATATGGGAGATTGTAAGCTGCTCTGAGTCTGATTCAGAGAGAAGGGAGGGGTATAAATCTGCAGTATTCTTCTTCTTCCAAGACCTGATGAGACTGGGGCTAGCCAATTCCGGGCATGAGTTTTCCGGGATGCTCCAGTAGCTGAAATAT
Source organism: Heteronotia binoei (assembly GCF_032191835.1). Lineage (NCBI taxonomy): Eukaryota > Metazoa > Chordata > Lepidosauria > Squamata > Gekkonidae > Heteronotia > Heteronotia binoei. Next base: position 10,595,113 of record NC_083229.1, read on the forward strand.
GTACCTGTATAGGCCATTTGGGTAATGTTGGATTTATTTTATTTTATTTCTTTAAAAAAACAGGGATCAGTTTGTACTTCTGTGCTTCTGGTGTGTTTCCCTTTTCTATAAACTGTTTAGATGATTCTAGCACTGTTTAAAACTAACACATCCTGATAAATTTCTAAACCAAGGGAGGTGTGGCTAGGGAGGTCTATGGACGGACATCGCACAAGTGTAGGGAAAACCCCGTTTTTTAAGAGGGCAAATTCTGCCACAGATGAGTTGTCTCTTAATGCAGTCTCTTTTTAATCCTCATAAAATGATGAAAACAAGCAGGAGTCGTCGAGCGTCTTAAAAACTGGCCCTTTTGAAAAATGCCAACATCTCTTTTTCTAGATGCCTCTCACTTCCTCAGATGCAAGGTACACATCTCCAGCTAGTTGATATAGAAGGAAGGAAGGGAAAGCATTCTGTAGGCAGGCAGTTTCGACAACATAAGGGAAGCCATGTTGCCAGTTCAACACTCTGTCACACAGTAGCCAAAAAACCCAGGCACCATGAGGAGGTCCACCAGTGGGGCCAGGACACTAGAAGCCCTCCCACTGCCCCCCCCAAAAAAACCACCAAAAATACAGAGCATCACCTGCCCCAGGCAGAGAGTTCCATCAATACGCTGTGGCTAATAGCCACTGATGGACCTCTGCTCCAGATGTTGATCCAATCCCCTCTTCTATGTAAAAACAATTTTATTATAATGTAATATATTGTAATTTCATATAATCATTAGTTATTAAAAATTAAAACAAATATGTTACATTTTCTCTACCCCTCCCCCCTTTCCATGACCCCCGGCAGTGCAAATTTTACCCCTTTTACAAACTGTTCCTTATTGCTATTTTCTTTGTTAGAAGGTAATAAACTCTATCTATTAAAGAATCTTCTTTCATAAAAACGTTAAAGGAGGGGAAAAAAACATATTTGTAATCCAACTTAATAATAATCCTTTTTAGTCCTTCACAATGAAACAAAAAATATATAACCCAATAATCTCAGACTTTTCTTCATTCATATAAGTTTTTGAGATTATCCATTGTCAAAAATCACCAAATGTCCCTTAACATTCCATTGTTTTTCAACGTACTTTTGAAATTTTCTCCATTCGTTTTTAAACTTCTCTAAATCTTGTTCTTTTAAGATTCTTGTAAGCTTCTCCATTTCACTCCAGTGCATAACTTTCAACGCCCACTCCCACCTTTCTGGTATTTTGTCTTGCTTCCACATTTGTGCATATAATGTCCGTGCAGCTGAAAGCATGTACCATATTATCGTTCTAGATCCAATCCCCTCTTGAAGCTGTCCATTCTTGTAGCTGCCACCACCTCCTGGGGAGTGAATTCCGCACGTTAATCACCCTTTGGGTGAAGCAGAACTTCCTTTTATCCATTCTAACCCGACTGCTCAGCAATTTCACTGAATGTCCACGAGTTCTCGTATTGTGAGAAAGGGAGGAAAGTACTTCTTTCTCTACCTTCTCTATCCCAGGCATAATCTTGTAAACCTCAATCACGTCACCCCTCAGTTGACATGTCTCCACGCTAAAAAGCCCAAGTGTTTTAACCTTTCTTCATAGGGAAAGTGAATCACAATGAAACGCAGGCAAGGCGTAGCGATCGAAGAGTCAGACCTGGTTTCTAATCGGTGATCCTGGACCAGTCCTTCTTTCTCAGCCTAACCTACCTTTCAGGGTTGTTATGAGAATCAAAAGTAGGAGAAGAGAACGGGATGCAGTGCCCTAGGGTCCTTGGAGAAACAAAATACAAGAGGTACAGGGTGGGATGGAAGAAGAAGAAGAAGAAGATGATGATGAAATATTGGATTTATATCCCGCCCTATACTCTGAATCTCAGAGTCTCAGAGCGGTCACAATCTCCTTTACCTTCCTCCCCCCCACAACAGACACCCTGTGAGATGGGTGGGGCTGAGAGAGCTCTCACAGCAGCTGCCCTTTCAAGGACAACTCCTACGAGAGCTATGGCTGACTCAAGGCCATTCCAGCAGCTGCGTGTGGAGGAGTGGGGAATCAAACCCGGTTCTCCCAGATACAAGTCCGCACACTCAACCACTGCACCAAACCACACACTTAACCACCGCACCAAAACCCCAAGGCTACCAAGAAAATCGCAGTGCCTAGTTCCGACATCGCTATTGGAGAGAAAGCAGTCTTCCTCCTTTTGCTAAATGGATAAACACCCGTCACAGCTAAGAAAAGCCTGGTCTTTGTTTAAGACTCATTGAACGGAATCAAGTTTCCTAATGAATTCTAACCCAGCTGGGTCAAACTGAAACCTCCCTTTGAAGTTCTTTGGGTGCAGAAGGATATTGACAATGGAGTGTCCTGAAATATTAAAATATTCACTCACATAGGGTTGCCAATCCCCAGGTGGGAGCAGGGGATCCCCTGGTTTGGAGGTTCTCCTCCTGCTTCAGGGTCATCAGAAAGTGGTGGGGGAGGGAGGGGAAATGGCTGTTGGAAACCGATTCCCATAGGCAGGAACGCACAGGAACGCAGTTCTGGCTGGCTTGGCCAGGGCTCTGGCTCCAAAGAAAGGTCTCCACAGAGGGAAGGCACTTGGCAGCCACGTGCTCCCAGACCTCTAACGAGCTTGTGAAGAGAGAGGCATGGAGCTGCCCACGAGCGCCACCTCCTGGAAGAAGCTGGGCCTGCCACCACCTGCTCCACCACATGTGGGTCTCTCTCTCCGGCCATGTTTTTGGGGGCAAAGCAAGATTTCTCACTGAGAACACACATCCATGAAACGCAGCCGATGGCACTGTTCTGTGTCTGTATGCAGAAAGTCACCTACTGAACGGGTGACCTCGCTCTCAGTGATGTCAGGGGGTGTTCTCTAATATGCAAATGAGTTCCTGCTGGGCTTTTTCTACCCAAAAAGCCCTGCCCATAGGGTATAATGGAGAAGTGAACTGTGGGTATCTGGAGCTCTGGGGGCTGTTATTTGAGGTAGAGGCACCAAATTTTCAGCATAACATCCAGTCTCTCCCCTCAAAACATCCTCCAAGTTTCAAAAAGGAGGGAGGAAGGGAGGGAGAGGGAATGGTGGGGGAGGGAGGAAGGGAGAGAGGGAGGAAGAGAGGGAAGGGTGGGGGAGGGAGGCTTATACTCTTTAAGATGGTCTTTAAGGGGTTTCTGGACTTGACTCTTGCTCTTCTACCAGCACGGCTACCTTCTAAAACTATCTCCATCTTTTAGAACTGGCACATAAGCTATTGACAAAACAAGCTTGAATGAAGCACTCAAGTAATTACAGTCAACTGAAGTCATTATAGTCATCAATCATTACCGTAGAGGAAGTAAAAAAATATTCCTGAGCGTCTCAGACAGACCTTCAAACTCTTTCCCATTATTCTTGTTGAGTAGTCGTGGGCCCTGCCTCGCTGAAGGGGGAGGCTCAGCTTCCAACCCGTTTATTCTAATTTATTTATTGACTCCATTTTATCCCCTGCCTTTCTTTGTTTCCCCTTGATCTAACAAGGGGAGAGCGACGTTAGGGGAGAAAGAGGGGAGAGGGACATAAAACGTTTTGGATCCCCTCTTCCTTGATGATCTCTCATCCACCCAGGGCCAGCTAGCCCACTAGGCAAACTAGGCGGTTGCCTAGGGCACCGGCAGGGTGGGGGTGCCAAATTCTGCCTCCCCTGCTCCCTCCTAGGCAAACACTAGTTTGCCCGCTCCCCAGCCTCCTCCTCCCTCCCTGTCTATTTCAATGCCAGAATGGGGCTCTAGTGCCACATCTCCGGCTATCTAAAGGCGCCCCCCCCACGAGCAGTGAGTAAGACCACGCTACGCAGCCACGCTCACTGTCTGTCAGGACCAGCATCCTGGAAGCGTACCCCTGCTGCCGCTGACTCCTCTCTACTTCCTTCCCATTCAGGAAGTGGGGAGGAGTCAGCAGCAGCAGGGCCACCCTTTCAGGATAATGGTCCTGACAGACAGTGAGCGCGGCCGCATGGCGTGGTCTTACTAGAGCCGATCAGCTGATCGGTGGGGGGGGGCGCGCCTTTAGATAGCCGGGAATGCAGCACTAGAGCCCCATTCTCAGCATTGAAATAGACATGGGGTGGGGAAGAGAGGGAGGAGGAGGCGCAGCAGGAAGTGGGGGAGTCGTGGGGGGCACAGAGCTGCGGGGGGAGGCACGGGTGGCGCTGTGGAGGGGGCCAGCAGGCAGCAAGTCTGCCTAGGGCGCCATGCGGTGTCGGGCTGGTACAGCATCCACCTACTGAGTGTGGTTGACCCACGCTGTGATGAGATCAGGGCCGGGTGAGCTGTTAGGCTGCTGCCCCCGGAGAAACCAAAGCAGTGGCTTCAACCCCTTCTGAATGTCCCCGGTCGCCTGGGATTTGTTTTGTTTGTTTAGGCCAGCAGGGCTTTTTTTGTAGCAGGAACTCCTTTGCATATTAGGCCACGCCACCCTGATGTAGCCAATCGCCCTGGAGCTTACAGTAGGCCCTGTAAGAAGAGCCCTGTAAGCTTTTGGAGGATTGGCTACATCAGAGGGGTATCGCCTAATATTCAGAGGAGTACCTGCTACAAAAACCGCCCTGGACTTTAGGGCCGTGATGACTAGCGCACGCACTCCGTAAGCTCCGCCTCTTTCAGCTACGGAGCCACAGACCTTTCAGAGACAAGCAACCTGCAGTCAATTTTAATGCCCTGCTCCCGAAATCATACCGTCCGTTCGTTACTGCCCTCTGCTGTGCAGAATCAAAATGACTTCTTTTAACATTACCTGAAGCCACTGAGAGAGAAGCTTCTACATAACAGAAATCAAATGCAAAGCCAAAAGCTTGTGATTTTATATATAAGATCGTTATTGTAATACTCTCCGGGGTCTCTCTTCTACTTTGATAGGTGCAAGCCAAAGCGCTGGGCGTTGTCCATGGCTGCAAAGACCAAACAACTCTTATTTCGGGGGAAAAAAATTACCTTTAAGGGGGTCTTTTTTGTAGAAAAAGTCCAGCAGGAACTCATTTGCATACTAGGCCACACCCCCTGACATCGCCATTGTTTCACACGGGGCTTTTTTCTAGAAAAAGTCCAGCATATTAGACCACACCCCCTGCCACCAAACCAGCTGGAACTGCCTTCCTGTGCATTCCTGCTCAAAAAGAAGCCCTGTCTTTAAGTATAGATTTGTAAGTATACAATGAATAAGAAAATGCAGCTGAACGGTAAAAGGCATCTGAGGACAGGAAAATCAAATGGGTACAAATGCAAGTTCTCTTCCCCTTGGACTAGAATCACAGAATCATAGAGTTGGAAGGGGACCTCCAGGGTCATCTAGTCCAACCCCCTGCACAATGCAGGAAAACTCACAAACACCTCCCCCTCAATTCACAAGATCTTCAATGCTGTCAGATGGCCATCCAGCCTCTGTTGAAAAACCTCCAAGGAAGGAGAACCCATCCCCACCTCCCGAGGAAGCCTGTTCCACTGAGGAATCGCTCTGTCAGGAAGTTCTTCCTAATGTTGAGCCGGAAACTCTTTTGATTTCATTTCAACCCATTGGTTTCTGGTCCTACCTTCCGGGGCCACAGAAAACAATTCCACACCCTCCTCTATAGGACAGCCCTTCAAGGACTTGAAGATGGTGATCATATCACCTCTCAGCCGCCTCCTATCCAGGCTAAACATCCCCAGCTCCTTCAACCTTTCCTCATAGGACTTGGTCTCCAGACCGTTCACCATCTTCGTCGCCCTCTTCTGGACCCGTTCCAGCTTGTCTAAATCCTTCTTAAAATGTGGTGCCCAAAACTGAACCCAATACTCCAGGTGAGGTCTTACCAGAGCAGAGTAAAGCGATACCATCACTCATTGTGGTTCCAAGTTTGTTCTTTGGATTTCATTTATCCAGGGCTTTTTCTTGTGCAAAAAACCAAGCAGGAGCCTATTTACATATTAGGCCATGCCCTCTGACATCACCACTGTTTTATACACGGCTTTGTTGTTGGAAAAGCCCAGCAGGAACTCATTTGCAAATTAGACAACACCCCTTGACGCCAAGCCAGCCGGCGCTGCGTTCCGGCTCAAAAAAAGCCCTGCGTTTAATTTCAGAGTTACCTCCTTTCTCCATCTTGCTGGCCACCTCTCTTCAGACCCTTTGCTAATGAGATTCTTCTTCAGAAGCCCTACAAATGTTCCTAGCCTGTCGCCTTGCTGTTTAAGCACGTTTGCCCTACTAAAACATTTCCAAGAATGGCTGCCTTCCTCAATACAATACAGTAACCTTTATTGGCATGATATTGAACATATCAAGGAACCAGTCCATCAATCAAATGGCATTAAGCGTCTCCTAGATGCTAACTATACAAATTTTGCAACAATTTCAATTACCAATTGGTTCCAAGTTGACAACAGGAAGACAAGTTTATATTTGTCGGGCTTCACTGTTTGCTCACTCAGGCAGGGCTCAATGAGCATGGAGCGCAAAGTAAAAAGTACAGTTTTCCACCTCCAAATCTCTAGGAATTCCCCAGCCTGGAGTTGGCAACCCTACCCAGGCTCCCCCTTTCTGCAGCGATGTCTCTAGAACTGCCTTCAGGAATATAGTCAGAGCTTTTCTGTAGGAAAAGCCCAGCAGGAACTCATTTGCATATTAGACCACACCCCCGATATCACCACTGTTTCACACAGGGCTTTTTTTTGTAGCAGGAACTCCTTTGCATATTAGGCCACACACCCCTGATGTAGCCAATCCTCCAAGAGCTTACAAGGCCCTTAGTACAAGGCCTACTGTAAGCTTCAGGAGAACTGACTACATCAGGGGTGTGTGGCCTAATATGCAAAGCAATCCCTGTTACAAAAAAAGCCCTGATCATATTAATGGCTTAACTGTCCCCAAACTCTGCAGGTCAGAATTCAGAAGGAAATGAGAAGTAAGGAGCACGAGCTCTTTCTTTTAAGCAGACAACCTTTAAGGGCAATTTGGGCGTAACCCCTGAGCATTCACAGTGCGTAAAATCCAACATTCATAAAGCCAAGTGGAAAATTTGTTACGCAAATATCTGGTTGTGTCTCATCATTTCACCACAAGGGGGAGCTGTGTACATCTCTGCAGACAGCAAAAATTTAAAAAGAAATGTCTTGGGGCACCTGCCCCATCAACGCCAAAAGACATCAGCTAGCATTGTTGACAGGCCTTATTTCAAGACTTTATTCCTGGAATGTGTTTGTAGTCTCAAACATGGCAACACAGGACGAGAACAAGCCTCAGAAGTATCAGCACATTCTTGGCCATCAGCTATGAAGAAGAAGATGATATTGGATTTATATCCTGCCCTATACCCTGAATCTCAGAGTCTCAGAGTGGTCACAATCCCCTTTATCTTCCTCCCCCACAACAGACACCCTGTAAGGTGGGGTGGGGCTCACAGAGCTCTCACAGAAGCTGCCCTTTCAAGGAGAACTCTTGCGAGAGCTCTGGCTAACCCAAAGCCATTCCAGCAGCTGTAAGTGGAGGAGTGGGGAATCAAACCCGGTTCTCCCAGATAAGAGTTCGGGCACTTAACCACTACACCAAACTGGCTCTCATCCTTGATGTCTCATCCTTGCTGGCTCTCCAACTTAGATACTTTTTTTTACCTAACGCTTTTTAATGGTGAACAACAGGGGTGGAATTCTAGCAGGGGCTCCTTTGCATATTAGGCCCCACCCACCCCGAAGTAGCCAATCCTCCAAGAGCTTACAAAAAAGAGCCTTGTCAGCTCTTGGAGGATTGGCTACATCAGGGGGATGGGGCCTAATATGAAAAGAAGCTCCTGCTAGAATTTCACCCCTGGTGAGCAAGATGCATTTGTTCCGGGACAGGAACGATCTTGCTGCCATTATGCATGCCCAGGTAACATCTAAATTAGATTACTGCAATGCACTCTGCGTGGGCTGCCCTTGAAGACTGTCCCGAAGCTCCGATTGGTACAGGATGCTGCAACCAGAACACTGAGTGGAATGGGTTATAGGGACTATATAATTCCTGTCTTATTTCCATCTACACTGACTCCCAATATGCTTCTGTGCCCAGCTCAAGGGACTGGTATTGACCTTTAAAGCCCTATATGGCTTGGGACCAGATCACCTAAAGGACCACTTTCTCCCACATGAACCTTCATGATCAATCATCTTTGAAGGCCTTGCTTTGGGCACCCCCACTGTCCAAGGCTGGATGGCAACCCAAGAAAGGGCCTTCTCAGTTGTGGCACATTAACTTTTGAGCTTCCGCCCCAAGGACATTCCTCTGTCTCCCTCTATTTTTGTCTTCCACCAGCGGGTGGAATGTTTTTGGCTTTGTTTCAGTGTCACTCACTAGCTCTTATTGGCCTTCCTCCTTGTCAGTCGCAAGTCCTCTCAGAGCTATTCCCTCAAGAGCAGTTTTTGAAAGAGCTCTCTCGACCCCACCTACTTCACAGGGTGTCTGTTGTGGGGGAGAGGAAGTGAAGGAGATCGTAAGCCACTCTGAGACTCCAAGTGAAGGATGGGAGTAGAAATCCAATCTCCTTCTCCTCCAGTTTGGTGAAGTGGTTAAGTGTGCAGATTCTTATCTGGGAGGACAGGGTTTGATTCCGCACTCCCCCACTTGCAGTTGCAGCTGCAGCCAGAGCTCTCACAGAGCTGTCCTTGAAAGGGAAGCTTCTGTGGGAACTCTCTCAGTTCCACCCTCCTGACAGGGTGTCTGTTGTGGGCGAAGAAGATAAAGGAGATCGTGAGGCGCTCTGAGTCTCTGAGAAGAAGAAGAATTGCAGATTTATACTCCGGCCTTCTCCCTGAATCAGAGACTCAGAGTGGCTTACAATCTCCTGTATCTTCTCTCCTCACAACAGACACCCTGTGAGGTGGGTGGGGCTGAGAGGGCTCTCACAGCAGCTGCCCTTTTAAGGACAACTACTGCAATAGCTATGGCTGACCCAAGGCCATTCCAACAGCTGCAAGTCTTCCACCAATCAAACGTGGTTCTCCCAGATAAGAGTCTGCACACTTAACCACTACACCAAACTGGCTCTCTGAGATTCTGAGTCGAGGGTGGGGTATAAATCCAATATCATCTTCTTCTTCTCCTTCTCCTCCTCTTCCTCTTCTGTTTCTTCTTCTTCCTGCTGTGATATCCATGAGGCCACCAGGTGGCAGTCATAGAAAAATATATATATCTCCTCTCTCTCACGCTCTCTCTCTCTCTCTCTCAGCTATCAACCAGGGGCAGACTGTCCCTTCCAGCTTGATCCACTCGGATTAGTAGATTCTGCTTGGTCATGTCAACAGCAGTTCCCCTTACAGAATGTTATTACCCCCTTGCATAACCAAAAGCACGGCCAGCTCTAATGCCCTGGCAAACCACCAGAACTGTCTCTCCCAGTTCAACAGGCACCAGTGAATGTGTGTTCAGGGCTGATTTCCCCTTGTGGCTGGGAGCTCTCAGCTGTTTTCCAGAGACAACCTTTGGCAGTGATCTCGAGTAGCTCGAGTGAATCTCCAGTTCAGGATGGGTGGTGGGTGACGGGGCGGGCATTCCTGCTTCTAGGAAACGCAGCAAATGGCATGTTTATTAGAGCACGATCCACTTTGGCAGAATGGATTTGCACCAAGGTGTTCTTAAGAGTCTTAAAAACAAAGATTTTAAGCCTTTCGGTTTTTAAAAAGCCGGTCTGGGGAAAACGATTTTTTTTTTCTTTTAAATTTAATCCTAATTTTTCTGTATCTTCTGCTAGGGTTGCCAACCTCCAGGCACTGGAGGGAAAGCTCCTGGGATTATAACTGATCTCCGTAAGGCTTTTTTTTTTGTAACAGGAACTCCTTTGCATATTAGGCCACACACCCCTGATGTAGCTAATCCTCCAAGAGTTTACAGTAAGCCCTGTAAGAAGAGCCCTGTAAACTCTTGGAGGATTGGCCACATAAGAGGGGTGCGGCCTAATACACAAAGGAGTTCCTGCTACAAAAAAAAACCCTGGATCTCCAGGTGACTGAGGTCAGTTCACCTGAAGAAAATGGCTGCTTCGAAAGGGGAACTGTATAGCATTAGACACCATTATATGCCCTCCCTTTTCCAATTGGGTTGCCAGGTCCAATTCAAGGAATATCTGGGGACTTTGGGGGTGGAGCCAGGAGACTTGGGGGTGGAGTAAGAAGCAAGGTTGTAACAAGCATAACTGAACTCCAAAGGGAGTTCTGGTCATCACATTTAAAGGGACTGCACACCTTTCAATTGCCTTCCCTCCACTGGAAATAATGAAGGATAGGGGCACCTTCTTTTGGGGCTCATAGAATTGGACTCTTGGTCCGATCCCTTTGAAATTTGGAGGACGTTATGGGGAGAGGCACCGGATGCTATGCTGCAAATTTGGTGCCTCTACCTCATAAAACAGCCCCCCCCCCCAGAGCTCCAGATAAACATAGATCAATTCTCCATTATCCCTAAGGGAATCAGTCTCCATAGGAAATAATGGCATGCCCAGCAGACATTTCCCTCCCCCCTCTCCCACTTTCTGATGACCCTGAAGCGGGAGGAGGGCCTCTAAACTGGGGGATCCCCTGCCCCCACAAGGGGACTAGCAAACACTAAAAATAAACCACTAAACCAATAAAACACTATAAATAAACCAGGGGTCAGTTATATTATTATCATTGCAAACCAAAATTCATTAAATGTCCATCGAAAAATCACAAAGTTATTTCACACCACTCTTGTAAGGTAGGGCTTTCAAAATCAGAATGTTATTTCACACCACTCTTGTAAGGTAGTACTTTCAAAATCAAAATGTTATTTCACACCACTCTTGTAAGGTAGTACTTTCAAAATCAGAATGTTATTTCACATCACTCTTGTGAGGTAGTCTTTGACAGTCCACTGTCTCAGTTCTCCTTTGCTTGAAAGACATAGACAGTGCCACGCTTGTGTATGATTCCTCCAGTGGGTAGCAGACCGAACTCTGACAGGTGGGGCGGCTACACAGGTCCTGGGTTCAGTTCTGTGTTCCGTTCACCTTCCACCGGCCGCTTTTCTTTTAGCTTTGGAACCCGTGCTAAAGGCAATGGCTCACACATTACAATGCAGTGTCACTTTGCAGCTTGCACGAATGGTTCTTCACAGAACTGAACCTAGGTCCTGCGTAGCTACCACACCTGTCAGACTTTTTTAGTCTTCAGTTCACACATTTTTATCTTAGCTCATGAAACATGGCCCCAGAGCCAACTAATTGATGCAGGAGCTCACAACTTTAATGCCGGTAGCTCACAAAGTAGAATTTTTGCTCGCAAGACTCCGCAGCTTGGAGGGAACACTAGATGGGAATAAGGTTTTAGGATACCAGTGATAATTCAAGAAGCGTTTTAAGGTAGATAAGAACATAAGAGAAGCCATGTTGGATCAGGCCAAAGGCCCATCCAGTCCAACACTCTGTGTCACACAGTGGCAAAAAAATTTATATATACACACACACTGTGGACCTGTGCTCCATAGTTTTATCTAAACCCCTCTTGAAGGTGGCTATACTTGTGGCCGCCACCACCTCCTGTGGCAGTGAATTCCACATGTTAATCACCCTTTGGGTGAAGAAGTACTTCCTTTTATCCCTTTTAACCTGTCTGCTCAGCAATTTCATCGAATGCCCACGAGTTCTTGTATTGTGAGAAAGGGAGAAAAGTACTTCTTTCTCTACTTTCTCCATCCCATGCATTATCTTGTAAACCTCTACCATGTCACCCCGCAGTCGACGTTTCTCCAAGCTAAAGAGCCCCAAGCGTTTCAACCTTTCTTCATAGGGAAAGTGCTCCAGCCCTTTAATCATTCTGGTTGCCCTTTTCTGGACTTTCTCCAATGCTATAATATCCTTTTTGAGGTGCGGCAACCAGAACTGCACACAGTACTCCAAATGAGACCGCGCTGAGCTGACATCATTTAGTACACCTTCTGGGGATGTCAGGGGTGTGTGGCGCATGCAAAGAAGTTGTGCCAATGAGCTCCAGCACCTCCTTTTCTACAAAATGGCTCCTGCCCCCACCCCACCTCATTTATTCTCTCGGTCTCTTGCTGGTTTTGTTCTGTTCCCCTTGAACTAAGTCAAGCCAAGTCTCTTGGGAGGACAGCTGAGATAGAAATGTGATTGAGGTTTGTACAGTACCCTCAGTTTAGTGACGTATTGCAGAGCAACAAACATGGAAACAAAGAGAGGACACTGATCCAAAGAGTAGAAGAAGAAGAAGGCGACAACAACGACAACTTCAGATTTATACCCCGCCCTTCTCTCTGAATCAGACTCAGAACGGCTTGCAATCTCCTATATCTTCTCCCTCCACAACAGACACCCTGTGAGGTGAGTGGGGCTGAGCAGGCTCTCTCAGCAGCTACCCTTTCAAGGTCAGAAGATCCCAGGTTCAATCCCCAGCATCTCCACATAAAAGGGAACAGGCAATAGGTAATGAGAAAGAAGAAGAAGACTGCAGATTTATACCCCATCCTTCTCTCTGAATCAGAGACTCAGAGCGGCTTACAATCTCCTATATCTCCTCCTCCCACAACAGACACCCTGAGAGGTGGGTGGGGCTGAGAGAGCTCTCACAGCAGCTGCCCTTTCAAGGACAACCTCTGCCAGAGCTCTGGCTGACCCAAGGCCATTCCAGGAGCTGCAAGTGGAGGAGCGGGGAATCAGACCCGGTTCTCCTAGATAAGAGTCCGCACACTTGACCACTACACCAAACTGGCTCATTTCGATGGGGGATGGGGCAGAATGTGCAGAGGGAAGAATGAGACTAGGAAAGAGGGGAGGGATGAGAGAGACACGGAATGAAAAATAACAAGCGCTGTTATGCAACCTAAGGAATGAGGAAGGTGCCAGAAAGGAAATTTTTGCAGAGGGATCCGAAGTACAAGAAAGATGTGTTCTGGGAGGGATAGCCAGGGGCAGTGAGGGAGAATGGGCAGAGCCATTTAACTGAGCTGGTTGCTCCAGGCAGCTGAGCATAGCAGAGCTGGAGGAGGGGTTTGGGCGGGGGGAGCACAGAACAAATAGTTTAGAAAAGGGTTGTAGCATTGTAAGAATTGAAAAATGTTGCCTGATGTCTTAACGTATAATGTGTTCAGTGGAGAGTTCCTGGTATCAAGGTTCTCCATGAGGGTTGGACACTAATGGCCAAAGTAAGATTGGACACTGATGGCACCAGGCACTAAGACGGACTGGAACTTTGTACCTCCAGTGGAGATGTTAGGTAATTCACTTGGATTTACTGAAAAGTTCTGCCATTAAGGTTCTCTATGAGGATTGGACACTAATGGCATAAAGCAAGATTGGACACTGATGGCACCAGAAAATGATATACTATGGAGCTTTGTATCTTGAGTGGGGATTTTAGATGACTCCACTGAACCTTTCAATACCATTTAGTGGAGAGTTTTGTCATTAAGGTTATCCATGAGGGTTGGAAACTAATGGCACAAAGCAGCGGTGGACACTGATGGCACCTGCACTAATACACCCTGGAGCTTTGTATCTCCATCAGAGATTTGAGGTTACTTCCTTGAACCTCTCCATTGCACTTAAAAGAGATTATTCCCATCAAGATTCTCCATGAGGATTGGACACTAATGGCCAAAGTAGAATCGGACACTGATGGCACCAGGCATTAAGACACAACAGAGCTTTGTATCTCTTGGCAAGATTGTAGGTGACTCCGTTGGATCTCTTCACTGTGTTTATTGGAGATTTTTGCCATTAAGATTCTCCATGACGGTTGGACACTAATGGCACAAAGCGAGACCGTACACTGACAGTACCATGCCTTAATACACACTAGAGGAGCGGTGGCCAAACTTGCGTAAAGTAAGAGCCACACAGAATAAATGTCAGATGTTTGAGAGCCGCAAGACATGAATGTCAGATGTTTGAGGGGAGGGAGGGAGGAAGGAAGGAACGAAGCAAAATAGATGGGGGAGGGAGGGAGAGGTGGAAAGAAAGTGACTTTAATTTTAAATGCATTCTCCAAGCTGCTATCCGGCTTGGCTTGATTTAAAGAGAGGAATGCCTTCTCCAAGCTAGCTGACGGGGCGATGGGGACTCCGAGAGCCACACAATATGCGTGAAAGAGCCGCCAGTGACTCCCGAGCTGCAGTTTGTCGACCCTTGCACTACAGCTTCGTATCTCCAGCGGAGATTTTAAGCGACTTCATTGAATGATATTTCATAAACAGAGCCTTAAGTACAACTTCAGATGGATGGAGACCTGGCCAAAAAAGGCCAGGGGAAGTTTCATAACACCTCCTTAATTACCCAGCACGGATGAGAGGGCTATGTGATCCCTTGGCGTTAGGCTACACAAAAGGTTTGGGTGGGGCCCGCTGCCATCCAAGCCGTTCCTGCCCTCCAGGCCTTCTTCGGGATGGTCTTTTTCTTAATCTCCAAGCATGCGAGCAAACTGGCGGGTCATGCAGATGTAAAAGGCTTTGCCTCTCTCGTGACCAGCCCCTGGTCTCCTTTCCCGAATGAGTAACTGCAAGAGCAACAAGCCCAAAGGTATGAATAGGGCTCGGGTGGAAGAAATGCCTGGCTGCACAAAAAAAGGCCGAACAAGTAATCCCGGCCCTGTTGGGTCTAATACAAACAGGTTAACGTGTTGTGGGCAGTGTTCCTTGGCCAACGGACAAGAGCTACAGCAGCTGCGGGCGAAAGGCAAACAGCACCGTGTGTTGATAAGTCACACGGGCATCGGAGCGTGTCACACAGCCGGGCCTAGCGGTGCCTTCGACTGGCTGCCATCACTCTGGTAAGGGGAGTCTGTATGGAGGGCCCAGAGCACCTGACCACCCTTGCAGCAAGGGAAAAGTCCCTTACCCATGGGGGTGAGTGTTGGTTATTAGAGTAGGGACTGTATAGTTAAATGCGTCAGGGCTTTTGTTTATTTGCACCAACCTTTACTGTATATATATTTCACTGTTTTACCCACTTATTATATGAGCACTGTAAATAAACTGTTGTTGTTATACTCCTTGGGTCCTCACATCCTCTTGGTCACAGTTAAGAGGTATTTCTTAATAAGCTTCGAAACTTCAGGGGCATCTAACTTCCCCCTTACCTTTCATGTTTCTCTAATCAAAAATACATTTTTGTGCTGCTAGGCCACTGAGGTCCTTGTCTTCCTTAAGTTTCACCCCAAAATATCCAAAAGTCTCACCACCAGGGGTAAAATTCTAGCAGGAGCTCCTTTGCATCTTAGGCCACAAACCCCTGATGTAGCCCATCCTCCAAGAGCTTACAAAAAAGAGCCTTGGACGACTGGCTACATCATGAGGGTGTGGCCTAATATGCAATTGGGAATTGTGCGTTTGCAATAAAAAAGGCCAACGCCATGCTGGGAATTATTAGGAAGGGAATTGAAAACAAATCAGCCAGTATCATAATGCCCCTGTATAAATCGATGGTGTGGTCTCATTTGGAGTACTGTGTGTAGTTCTGGTCGCCGCACCTCAAAAAGGATATTATAGCATTGGAGAAAGTCCAGAAAAGGGCAACTAGAATGATTAAAGGGCTGGAGCACTTTCCCTATGAAGAAAGGTTGAAACGCTTGGGACTCTTTAGCTTGGAGAAACGTCGACTGCGGGGTGACATGATAGAGGTTTACAAGATAATGCATGGGATGGAGAAAGTAGAGAAAGAGGTACTTTTCTCCCTTTCTCACAATACAAGAACTCATGGGCATTCGATGAAATTGCTGAGCAGACAGGTTAAAACGGATAAAAGGAAGTCCTTCTTCACCCAAAGGGTGATTAACATGTAGAATTCACTGCCACAGGAGGTGGTGGCGGCCACAAGCATGGCCACCTTCAAGAGGGGTTTAGATAAAAATATGGAACAGAGGTCCATCAGTGGCTATTAGCCACAGTGTGTATATATATATAAATTTTTTGGCCACTGTGTGACACAGAGTTTTGGACTGGATGGGCCATTGGCCTGATCCAACAGGGCTTCTCTTATGTTCTTATGTAACACAGAGTGTTGGGCTGGATGGGCCATTGGCCTGATCCAACATGGCTTCTCTTATGTTCTTATGTGACACAGAGTGTTGGACTGGATGGGCCATTGGCCTAATCCAGCATGGCTTCTCTTATGTTCTTATGTGACACAGAGTGTTGGACTGGATGGGCCACTGGCCTGATCCAACATGGCTTCTCTTATGTTCTTATGAGACACAGAGTGTTGGACTGGATGGGTCACTGGCCTGATCCAACATGGCTTCTCTTATGTTCTTATGTGACACCGAGTGTTGGACTGGATGGGCCATTGGCCTGATCCAACATGGCTTCTCTTATGTTCTTATGTGACACAGAGTGTTGGACTGGATGGGCCATTGGCCTGATCCATCATGGCTTCTCTTATGTTCTTATGAGACACAGAGTGTTGGACTGGATGGGCCATTGGCCTGATCCAACATGGCTTCTCTTATGTTCTTATGTGACACAGAGTGTTGGACTGGATGGGCCATTGGCCTGATCCATCATGGCTTCTCTTATGTTCTTATGAGACACAGAGTGTTGGACTGGATGGGCCATTGGCCTGATCCAACATGGCTTCTCTTATGTTCTTATGAGACACAGAGTGTTGGACTGGATGGGCCATTGGCCTGATCCATCATGGCTTCTCTTATGTTCTTATGTGACACAGAGTGTTGGACTGGATGGGCCATTGGCCTGATCCAACATGGCTTCTCTTATGTTCTTATGAGACACAGAGTGTTGGACTGGATGGGCCATTGGCCTGATCCATCATGGCTTCTCTTATGTTCTTATGTGACACAGAGTGTTGGACTGGATGGGCCATTGGCCTGATCCATCATGGCTTCTCTTATGTTCTTATGAGACACAGAGTGTTGGACTGGATGGGCCATTGGCCTGATCCAACATGGCTTCTCTTATGTTCTTATGTGACACAGAGTGTTGGACTGGATGGGCCGTTGGCCTGATCCAACATGGCTTCTCTTATGTTCTTATGCAAAGGAGCTCCTGATAGAATTCCGCCCCTGCTCACCACCAAGATCTGGCAGCCTTACCCCTGCATCCCCTGCTGGTGCTCGGAGGGCACTTGGCAACCCCAAATTGACCCCAGGTTCTCCTTGCCGAGTCCCTCCATGACCTATTTCCTGATGTGCAAGTTCTCAGCTTGCTAAGGTGAAAAACAATTCTACTTCCTCATAGTTTATGAAGCAAGCAGGAAACAATGGCATAGGGGGAAGAAACACAGAACAAAAGAGGCCCCTGAATTAGAATAGAATGGCCATCAAAAAAAGTTAAGCCTGTTATGTAAAGAGAGCAGACAGGAGGGCGGGTGTCAAGGCAGACTTTGAGGCCCAGAAGGTTTTAGCTGTGACAAGAGCGGACGGTTACATCACAGGTGACAACGGCTAATCGTGACCAGGGAAAACTGCCAAAGAGCATCTTTGCAAAACCTGAAGGGCTGGAGGGTCAGGATCAGGCTCACTGGTGTTTGGTAGGGTGCATTGCTCCAGAACTGCGTGATATGCTTTCGGTAAGAAGGTTAAGGATCAGACAAGGAAGGGCTTGGAGGGACAAAGAGATGGGTGGAAATTATTGGAATTCTGTCAAGGAGAAGCACATGATCACTTTAAAAGGGGACTGGACAGGTTCACGGAGGGGAAGTCTATCAGCAGCTACTAGCCTTGGTGACTGAAGGATGACTCCACGTCCAGAGGCAGTCAACCTCTGAATCCTGGTGTCAGGAGGCAACACCAGGCAAAGGTCTCTGTGCCCTGTTGTTGGCCCTCCAGAGGAACTGGTTGGCCACTGTGTGAGACAGGATGCTGGACTAGACGGACCTTTGGTTTGATCCAGCAGAGCTCTTCTTATGTTCTTCTCAGGGGAAGGGCTCCGTCTCTGTGCCTGTTGTTGGCCACTGTGTGAGACAGGATGCTGGACTAGATGGACCACTGGTCTGATCCAGCAGGGCTCTTCTTATGTTCTTCTCAGGGGAAGGGCTCCGTCTCTGTGCCCTGTTGTTGACCCTCCAGAGGAACTGGTTGGCCACTGTGTGAGACAGGATGCTGGACTAGATGGACCACTGGTCTGATCCAGCAGAGCTCTTCTTATGTTCTTCTCAGGGGAAGGGCTCCGTCTCTGTGCCTTTTGTTGGCCCTCCAGAGGAACTGGTTGGCCACTGTGTGAGACAGGATGCTGGACTAGATGGACCACTGGTCTGATCCAGCAGAGCTCTTCTTATGTTCTTCTCGGGGGAAGGGCTCCGTCTCTGTGCCCTGTTGTTGACCCTCCAGAGGAACTGGTTGGCCACTGTGTGAGACAGGATGCTGGACTAGATGGACCACTGGTCTGATCCAGCAGAGCTCTTCTTATGTTCTTCTCAGGGGAAGGGCTCCGTCTCTGTGCCTGTTGTTGGCTTTCCAGAGGAACTGGTTGGCCACTGTGTGAGACAGGATGCTGGACTAGATGGACCACTGGTCTGATCCAGCAGAGCTCTTTTTATGTTCTTCTCAGGGGAAGGGCTCCGTCTCTGTGCCCTGTTGTTGACCCTCCAGAGGAACTGATTGGCCACTGTGTGAGACAGGACGCTGGACTAGATGGACTGCTGGTCTGGTCCAGCAGGCTCTTCTGATGTTCTTATCAGATGAAGGCCTTGGCCTCCATGTCCTGTTGTTGGCCCTCCAGAGGAACTGGTTGACTACTGTGTGAGACAGAACGCTGGACTAGATGGACTGCTGGTCTGGTCCAGCAGGCTCTTCTGATGTTCTTATCAGATGAAGGCCTTGGCCTCCATGTCCTGTTGTTGGCCCTCCAGAGGAACTGGTTGGCCACTGTGTGAGACAGGAAGCTGGACTAGATGAACCCTCACTGGTCTGATTCAGCAGGGCTCTTGTTATGTTCTTATGAAGGCCTCAGCCTCTCTGCCCTGTTGTTGGCCCTCCAGAGGAACTGATTGGCCACTGTGTGAGACAGGATGCTGGACTAGATGGACCCTCACTGGTCTGATTCAGCAGGGCTCTTGTTATGTTCTTATGAAGGCCTCAGCCTCTATGCCCTGTTGTTGACCCTCCAGAGGAACTGATTGGCCACTGTGTGAGACAGGATGCTGGACTAGATGGACCACTGGCCTGATTCAGCAGGTCTCTTCTTGGGTTCTTATCAGGGGGAGGTCTCGGCCTCTATGCCTTGTCACTGGATGGCCACTGTGTGAGGCAGGGTGCTGGACTAGATAAGAACACAGGAAGATGGGGGAAGGGAGATATGGAAAGAAAGCAACTTTAACTTTAAATGCATTCTCCAAGCTGCCAATTGGCTTAGCTTGGGGCAATGATTTAAAGAGACAAAGGCCTCCTCCATGATTTAAAGAGACAAAGCCATGAGGGCTTCAAGAGCCACACAATACATGCGAGAGAGTCACATGTGGCTCCCGAGCCACAGTTTGGCCACCCCTGTACAATACCATCAATTCCACCCTCCAAAGCGTCCATTTTCTCAGGGGAACTGATCTCTGTACTCTGGAGGTGAGCTGTAATTCCAGGAGATCCCCAGGTCCCACCTGGAGGCTGGCACCCATAGGTGAGAAGTAATACTTCCAGCTGAAGCATCACCCTCTTTTCTGGTCCTTCTGATTCTCAGCTGCACGTTCCCTTCTCCCTGCGACTCAAGGGCTTTTAGAAAAGCGCCGTTCTTCTCTCCTTGGGAACGCAAGGTCCCTGAAGACTTTGAATGCCTTCCAAGGCCGTCCGATGCAAATCCAATCAGGCAGTAAATTTCATACAGAGGATGGCGTAACGGTTCCTGATACAATCTTCAGTTTCGCAAATGTCTTTGGAGATGAAAGCGTTGCGCGAGGTCCAAGTCTCCGGGGAGAGGGAGAAAGTCGCATCCCTTGCGGAGTCGGCTCTGGCAACAGCTTTGCGTGAGAAGGGAGGCGGGACTGCCAGAGGTCTCCTCTGCGCATCCTTCCAAGGACAATTA
The DNA here is from genome assembly GCF_032191835.1 of Heteronotia binoei. Taxonomy (NCBI): domain Eukaryota; kingdom Metazoa; phylum Chordata; class Lepidosauria; order Squamata; family Gekkonidae; genus Heteronotia; species Heteronotia binoei. The sequence goes on from NC_083229.1 coordinate 10,615,113, forward strand.
TGTAATCGCTGCTCCCCGTCCATCAGATGCAAGCCTTTTTCATTAAGCAGAAGGGCCTGGAGGAAGAGAACAGGGTGTCAGCTCAAGGGAAGTTTAACTCGAAGATGGAAGGCAGTTTTTACATTCTAAACTAAACCGGTACTGTCTGGGGACCTTTTCCAGGCAGGCAAGGCCGGATATAGGCGGGGCAGAGTGGGATACTTGATCCGGGCACTGACGGAGGGGGGGCATCAAATTGGGTATTGAGTCCATTCTAGTCTATGGGCCCATAAGATAGAATGGGCCCATAAGGAGGTGTCATTTTTTAATTTTGCACACACACACCCTCAAAAAACATGTCGATCCGGTCCTGCAGGCAAGTTTTTCTTCCAAGGAACCCATACCAACTGCAAGGGCAGGGTCAACAGGTCATGAATTTGGGCAGCTGCCAAGGCTGGGTCTTTGAGTAGGGCCCCTGCTACGAAATCTTACAGACATGTTCTGAACCTTGTTGGTCCCCTGTGAATGTCTTGTAAAGATTGGATTCCGGTGATAAATAAGCCTCCAAACTAAAGAAAGACGGATGAAACGTCTTGATTTCTAGAACAGACATCTTTGGAAGGGCTTCTTTTAGTTCCATGAACTAAATACTGGGATATTGTCAGTCCTTTGTGATTGGAAAGGCTGCTTTTGAACTGTCTTCTGTTAATGTCTTTTTGCTACATGCTCTTTTCTATTTGAAGTTCTATGTGCAAGCTTTGTCAGAACACCACTGACCTCTACATTACACTGTCTTGTTTAAAATGTATGGTGTCTCTTAGCGGGTTTTTTTATTTACACAGCTGTACGCTAAGATCCTATCACTAAATTCCCGGGTGGGGGCAAGAGATACCCTGGTTTGGAGGTAGGCTTGCCAATCCCCAGGTCCCAGCAGGAGTTCTCCCACTTTCCCAGGCTCCTTCCCCCCCCCCAGTCAGCTGGCCAATGAGGGGAAGCCCCGCCCCCACAGCCACCATGTGCCTTCTCACTTCCAGAAACTTAAGATGCCACTTGGAAAGGCTTCATTTTTGGATAGTGTGCCTGTGTCTTTAAATGTGTAGGTCTCAGGCTGAATGGGGGCGGGGTGAGCAGGCAGAAGAACATGGCTGCTCCCAGTGGCTGTGAAAGCAGCTCAGACCCTCCGTTTGTCGCACAATCTTTTCAGAGATCGTTTGTATAGTAAAGGTAAATGTGAACCTTTGGTTTCCCTGTGTTCTTGTGCTTGGTTCTTTGGTTTCCCTGTGTTCTTGTGGGACTTGAAAGTTCAGCAGCTGGTGAGTGAAATGCCCCAGTGTGACCTCACAAGTGTGGGATTGCAAACTGTTTTATTTTTCCTGCTCTGTGTGTGTGTGTGTGTGTGTGCAAGTCATCTCTCTCTCTGTTTGAACACCTCCAAACAGAGCCCATTTGAAAACCTCCAAGGCAGGAGAGCCCCCTCATGTCCTGAGGAAGCCTGTTCTTTTGTGTGTGTGAGAGAGCGAGAGGGAGAGAGATGACTTGCAACCGTACTTGGGTGAGGAAATGAATACTGTGTTCAGGGGAACTGCACTGCTATATTTTTATTTATTTGTTTTAGGGAAAGTCTCCTGACTCCACCCCCAAAGTCTCCCGGCCCCACCCCCAAAGTCCCCAGATATTATCTGAGTTAGACTTGGCAACCCTATTTGGCGCTCTTCCCACCCCCTTCAGGGTCATCAGAAAGCGGGGAGGGGGGGAGGGAAATGGCTGCTGGGCATTTCATTATTCCCTATGGAGACGAATTCCCATGGGGCAGGGGTGGCCAAGCTGTGGCTCAGGAGCTACATGTGGCTCTTTCACACGTATTGTGCGGTTCTCGGAGACCGCACCACCCCGTCGGCTGGCTCAGAGAAGGCGTTCCTCTCTTCAAATCACTTCTCCAAGCCAAGCCAGCCAGCAGCTTGCAGAATGCATTTAAAGTTGCTTTCTTTCTACCTCTCTCTCCCCATCTATTTGCTTTCCTTCCTTCCTTCCTTCCTGTCTTGTGGCTCTCAAACATCTGAGGTTTATTCTATGCGGCTCTTATGTTAAGCAAGTTTGGCCACCCCTGCCATAGGGTATAATGGAGAATTGATCCATAGGTATCTGGGACTCGGGGGGTGGGGGTGGGACTGTATTTTGAGGTAGATGCACCAAATTTGCAGTGTAGCATATGATGCCTCTCTTCAAAACACCCTCCAAGTTTCACAGATTGGACCTCCAGGGGGTCCAATTCTATGAGCCCCAAAAGAAGGTGCCTTTATCCTTCTTTATTTTCAGTGGGGAGAAAAGGTGTGCAGTCCCTTTCAATGCGATGGCCAGAAGAAGAAGACGACTGCAGATTTATACCCCGCCCTTCTCTCTGAAACAGAGACTCAGAGCGGCTTACAATCTCCTATATCTTCTCCCCCCACAACAGACACCCTGCGAGGTGGGTGGGGCTGAGAGAGCTCTCACAGCAGCTGCCCTTTCAAGGACAACTCCTGCCAGAGCTATGGCTGGCCCAAGGCCATTCCAGCAGGTGCAAGCGGAGGAGTGGGGAATCAAACCCGGTTCTCCCAGATAAGAGTCCGCACACTTAACCACTACACCAAAATGGCTCTCTTTGGAGTTCAAATATGCTTGTCACAACCTTGCTCCTGGCTCCATTCCCATCTCTCCTGGCTCCACCCCCAAAGTCTTCTGGCTCCAACCCCAAAGTCCTCAGATATTCCTTGAGTCAGATTTGGCATCCCTAATCTAGCAGGATAATCCTTTCGTCTTCCCTGGGGCCAGGCAGTTGGTGGAAGAGACAGGAGAGAAGAAGACTGCAGATTTATACCCTGCCCTTCTCTCTGAATCAGAGACTCAGAGCAGCTTACAATCTCCTATGTCTTCTCCCCCCACAACAGACACCCTGTGAGGTGGGTGGGGCTGAGAGAGCTCTCCCAGAAGCTGCACTTTCAAGGACAACTCTTGCAAGAGCTATGGTTGACCCAAGGCCTTCCAGCCGGCGCAAAGGTAGGAGTGGAGAATCAAACCCAGTTCTCCCAGATAAGAGTCCACGCACTTAACCACTGCACCAAACTCTCGCAGAAAACGCCCTGGAGGGACTTTTCAACCCAGGGCAACTCTTCTCTGCAGGCTTGTGAAATTATCTGTTCAAGCAAGCATTAGACAAGCAGAAGTGACGCTGAAGCCTGGGGTGGGAGAGGGGAATAGGACAAGGGGCCTTTCAGGCGCTGATGGAAGGAAGGGGCCCTCGGTCTGGGTAAATATTTTGGGACGGGGCTGGTGAGTCACCGGCCTCTCGAGAAGTCACCGCCTGTCATCCAGGAGGTATGGAGACAGCCGTGGTTTCCTCACGTGCTGCTTAAATAAACCCTGCCATGTTTTTATAACTCCCCCCCTCCCCTGTTTTCACTATTGCTCAGGGTCTCAGGAAAACTCTCTCCCATTTTTTAGACAGGACAGAGGAGAAAACAGAATTCGTGTCTGCAAAACCTGGAGATGCCAGTTCACTGTCTATGCACTCAAGCACAGGGCAAATGGCTGCATCTTAGATCTTTTACTTTTGTATATGCTCTACGCTAGGATTTATGCGATCTGAAGAGAAACCAGAGTATACTCCAGGATAAACATCTGGAGCAGAGGTCCATCAGTGGCTATTAGCCACAGGGTATTGTTGGAACTCTCTGTCTGGGGCAAGTGATGCTCTGTATTCTTGGTGCTTGGGAGGGCAACAGTGGGAGGGCTTCTAGTGTCCTGGCACCTGGTTTTTTTGGCCACTGTGTAACAGAGTGTTGGACTGGATGGGCCATTGGCCTGATCCAACATGACTTCTCTTATGTTTTTAGGGGTGTTGAACTCATTTCTTATGAGAGCCGTATCTGACATAAATGAGACCATGTTCAGCTGGGCAATGTGTGTTATAAAATGTAATGCCAGGTAGTGTAGATAGAAACTTTTAAAAGGACACAACCAAAGGAAATGATAGATTTTTTTAAAAAATCTTAAAATAAAACATGCTTCAAAGATTAGCACTCTTGCAATATTTTGTTTATTTAATGGTTTCTGGTAACTAACACCTCTTGTTCTGAATTACTGCATCAAAATCTGGAGACAATGTCTATGCTGTAGCAATCTTGAGTATGCTGTTCAGGTGTTGTTCAGGTGTAAGTTGCAAACCTACTTTTGATTACAGAAATCTCATGGTGAATGCTTTGAGCCTAAGATCCTGGGGAAAACATGAAATGACTGGGCATTGCAAGCCTTTGTACATAAGTTGCTTCATGTGCTGATCAACCAATGGAGAAAATAAAGGCTTTGCTCCAAGCTGGCAGCTTGGAGAATGCATTTAAAGTTAAAGTTGTTTTCTTTCCATTTCTCCCTTCCCCACCTATTTTCCTTTCTTCCTTCCTTCCATCTTGCGGCTCTCAAATATCCGACATTTATTCTATGTGCCTTTTATGTTAAGCAAGTTTGGTCAACCCTACCTTAGCCCAACTTGGGTTGCACAAAATGTTTTAATTGAGCTTCCCTTGAGTTTCAATGGCACAGCAAGGATTCAAACCTGGGTTTCCCATTTCCTATTCCAGCGCTCAGGGCTTTTTTTTTGGTAGCAGGAACTGCTTTGCATATTAGGCCACACACCCCTGATGTAGCCAATCCTCCAAGAGCTTACAGGGCTCTTCGTACAGGGCCTACTGGAAGCTCCGGGAGGATTGGCTACATCAGGCAGGTGTTGTCTAATATGCAAAGGAGTTCATGCAGGTGTGGCCTAATATGCAAAGGAGTTCCTGCTCTAAAAAAGCCCTGTCCAGCACTATAATATCAATTACTATGCATCAAGTCTGTATCAATTCCAGAGAAATTATGTTCTCCTTGAGGTTATCAGACAGCCCAGACCGAAATGTTTCTCCTTTGATTCCTTCCTTTGGAGATTTTATTATTATTATTATTTCTTGCCTCAATCTGTGGTTTCTGGGGTGAACCAAAGCTTAGTTGTCGCCACGAAGTTATTTTTAACAGCAACCATGCCTTGATAAATAGGCTTTGTTTTGCTTTCTTGAGATCTGCCAAGCTAAACTGGTTAGAAGCGACATTTGGGGTGCAAAGGGGCAGACAAAGCGATGAGCGAATGGTTTAGAAATAATTACTCTTCTTAAATCATTAAACAAACAGGAGTGGTGTGTTTCCCCCCCCCCCCTCCTTTCTGCGGGGCCTCATCTGAGGCTGGTCTCAGAATCTTTAACCTTCTTCATCAGCTATGGTAGTCAACTCCAGGTTAGGAAATTCCTAGAGATTTGGGAGGGGGGGGTGGAGCTTGGGGAATGTAGAGCTTGGAGAGAGGAGGGACCTCGGTGGGATACACTACCATAAAGTTCACCCTCCACAGCATCCATTTTCTCCAGGGGATCTGATCCCTGCAACCTGGAGAACAGTAGTAATTCCAGGGCTTTTTTATAGCAGGAACTCCTTTGCATATGAGGTCACACACACACACCCTGTTGTAGCCAGTCTTCCAAGAGCTTACATGGAATTACTTGGAATAGTTGTTTTTTAAGTAGAGTTAGTGTTCATCTCGTGCATAAAGCATTTGCCAGCATATCTAGAAGGGGTTTTTTTGCATCCAGTTAGAGAAGACGTACAGGACTGGTTTGCTCAAAATTATACACTTATGTGGCATTGAGCATCTTGCCATCAAATAGGATGGCTGGTTACGGAGCTGAAAAGACCTGCTGAGGGAACAAGGAGAAGATCATTGTTCAGAAAGATATCTTATCTGTACAAATGTTGTCCTGTAGGGTTGCCAATCCCCAGGTGGGGGCAGGGGATCCCCTGGTTTGGAGACCCTCCCCCCGCTTCAGGGTTGTCAGAAAGCGGGGGGAGGGGAGGGAAATGTCTGCTGGGAACCCCATTATTTCCTATGGATATTTATTCCCATAGAAAATCATGGAGAATTGATCTGGGGCTCTGGGGGTGGGCTGTTTTTTGGGGTAGAGGCACCAAATTTTCAGTATAGCATCTAGTGCCTCTCCCCAAAATACCCACCAAGTTTCAAAACGATTGGACCAGGGGGTCCAATTCTATGAGACCCAAAAGAAGGTGCCCCTATCCTTCATTATTTCCTATGGAAGGAATTGAAAAGGTGTGCCGCCCCTTTAAATGTGATGGCCAGAACCCCCTTTGGAGTTCAATTATGCTTGTCACAGCCTTGATCTTGGCGCCATCCCTAATGTCTCCTGGCTCCACCCCCAAAGTCCCCAGATATTTCTTGAATTGGACTTGGCAACCATAGTGTCCTGTATTCTGGCTACCATAATTCAGCTGCCAATCTGATGTTCTGTTTAGCCTATAGCATTATGCCCCCCTTCCCCAAACAGTTTGGCACATGGGGAGAATTTCCAGGGGATCTGATCCCTGCAACCTGGAGAACAGCAGTAATTCCAGGGCTTTCTTTGTAGCAGGAACTCCTTCGCATACAGGGTCAGTGTGTCCCAGACGTACAGCTCCCTAGGAGGCCACCTGGCCACAGGGTAGGGTTGCCAAGTCAAATTCAAGAAATATCTGGGGACTTTGGGGGTGGAGCCAGGAGAATTTGGGGGTGGAGCCAGGAACAAAGGTGTGACAAGCATAATTGAACTCCAAATACCTTCCTTCCATAGAAAATAATGGATAGGGGTACCTTCTTTTGGGGCTCATAGAACTGGGCCCCCTGGTCCAATCCTTTTGAAACTTGGAGGGTATTTTGGGGAGAGGCACTGGATGCTATATTGAAAATTTGGGGCCTCTACCTCAAAAAACAGCCCTCCCAGAGTCCCAGATACCTGCGGATCAATTCTTCATTATTTCCTATGGGAATAAGTCTCCATAGGGAATACCAGAGTTCCCAGCAGACATTTCCCTCCCCTCCCCCCACTTTCTGATGACCCTGAAGCAGGGGGGGGGCCTCCAAACCGGGGGATCCCCTGCCCCCACCTGGGGATTGGCAACCCTACCACAGGGTCAGGCAGCAGGTTCTCCCTCCCCCTTCCCCAATGTCCTTGGCTTTGGCTCCAGCCCCCTCAGGCAAAGCCCATCACACTGTGAGGTCCCCAGTAACCTGTCAAGCCACACGTGCGGCTGAGCGTATCAAGGGAGACTTGATATATTGCAAGACAAGGTTCTCAGCAGGATACAGAATGAAACACGCGTCTGTCGGCACGTCGAGACTAACAAAATGTATTCCAGCAAAAGCTCCCATGAATCAGCTCACTTCATCATGGCTGGAAGTCATCCGCGATGATCCTCTCGATGCAGTGGGCCTTTGCTAGGGTTGCCAACTCCAAGTTGGGAAATTCCTGGAGATTTTGGAGCGGAGCCTGGGAAGGGCAGGGTCTTGCAGCGCTCAAACCACCTGGCGTTTCTTCTATTTGGCTCTTGCATTAAGCAAGTTTGGCCACCCCTGCTTTATATGATCTGTTGCCATGTGTCTTCTGGTGAGCATTGTGAAGTGTGAAAGAGAGGTGGCAGCACCAGAGTTAGGGAATGCAAGCGGACTCAGAGCGGCTTACAACAGTCGTTTACATGATTTAAAACAATAAGTCAATAACTCTGGTGCTGCCACCGAGAAGGCCCTGGCTCGTGTCAGACGCAGCCTGGCCTCCTTTGGTCCAGGGGTGGACAGCAGCTTTTTTGTCCCTGAACGCAGTGCTCTCTGGGGGATATATGGGGAAAGGCGGTCCCGCAGATAAACAGGTCCCTGACCATAAAGGGCTTTAAAGGTCAATACCAACACCTTGAAACGGACTCGGAACACAATAGGTAGCCAGTGCAGCTCTTTCAGCACTGGCTGAATGTGCTCCCTTTGAGGAAGCCTCATTAACAGCCGTGCCGCAGCGTTCTGCACTAACTGTAGTTTCCGAGTCAGCATCAAGGGTAGCCCCATGTAGAGAGCATTACAGTGATCTATTCTTGAGGTGACCGTAGCATGGATCACCATTGCTAAGTCGTCATGCTCCAGGAAAGGAGCCAACTGCCGCACCCGCAGAAGATGAAAAAAGGCGGATCTAATAATGGCTGCTACCTGGGCCTCCATTGTAAGGGAGGACTCAAGGAGCACGCCCAAGCTCTTGACCTTAGGGGCCGGTATCAATGGCACCCCATCTAGAACCGGCAGCTGGACCCCTCCCCTTGGACCACCCCAGCTCAGATAGAGAACCTCCGTCTTCATCGGATTCACACAAACACACACATATGTAGATACTGTGACTAACAGCCGCTGATGGACCTCTGCTCCATATTTTTATCCAATCCCCTCTTGAAGCTGGCTATCCTTGTAGCCGCCACCACCTCCTGTGGCAGTGAATTCCACATGTTAATCACCCTTTGGGTGAAGAAGGACTTCCTTTTATCCGTTCTAACCTGACTGCTCAGCAATTTCATTGAATGCCCACGAGTTCTTGTATTGTGAGAAAGGGAGAAAAGTACTTCTTTCTCTACCTTCTCCGTCCCATGCATAATCTTGTAAACCTCTATCATGTCACCTCGCAGTCGACGTTTCTCCAAGCTAAAGAATCCCAAGCGTTTTAACCTTTCTTCATAGGGAAAGTGTTCCAAACCTTTTAATCATTCTAATTGCCCTTTTCTGCACTTTTTTCAGTGCTATAATATCCTTTTTGAGGTGCGGTGACCAGAATTGTACACAGTATTCCAAATGAGACCGCACCATCGATTTATACAGGAGCATTATGATACTGGCTGATTTGTTTTCAACTCCCTTCCTAATAATTCCCAGTATGGTGTTGGTCTTTTTTATAGCAATCGCACACTGTCTTGACATTTTCAGTGAGTTATCTACCACGACCCCAAGATCTCTCTCTTGGTCAGTTTCTGCCAGTTTACACCCCATCAACTTGTATTTGTAGCTGGGATTCTTCGCCCCAATGTGCATTACTTTGCACTTGGCCACACTGAACCTCATCTGCCACATTGACGCCCACTCACCCAGCCTCAACAGATCCCTTTGGGATGCCTATGGGGAAGGGCTGGGCAGGATCGGGGCCAGCTACCAGACGCAGGACCGGTTCGCCACCCCCAGCATCCCAAGTTGAAAAGGACCAGACAGCCGGTGATGTGAAAGACCTCAGCCTGAGATCCTGGAGAGCTGCTGCCAGTCCGAGTAGACAAGACTGACCTGGATGGACCAAGGTTCTACTTCAGTATAAGGCAGCTTCATCCATACTGTTGGCGGGGGGGGGGGGGCGTTGTTTCAAAGGCTTGCTCCCTAGGAAATCAGAAAACCGACAGGTGAAAAAGTGCCTTTTAGGAATGTGCTGTAACAACATTTGAGAAATATATTTCCTCATACCATGGCATGGTAATCAACACAAACCAGTTGTAGAGGGCAAAGCAGGAGTCAAGTTGCACCTTTAAGACCAACCAAGTTTTATTCAGAACGTAAGCTTTCGTGTGCTCTCTAAGCACACTTCATCAGACGAGGGGATCGGGTATTGTGGACTGAAATACAAGCCGTTTGTTGATTAGGTATGCAGACTGATCACATGGTAGAGAGCAACTGTTCCCTCTAAGCTGAGTTAGCGTGAGCTCGTGGGCAGGTTTTTTAGCTTCCAGGCCGCATATTTTTGCCTTAGCTCAGGAAAAATGGCCCCAGAGCAAACTAATTTATGTAGCAGCTCACAAAGTAGAATTTTTGCTCACAAGACTCCATAGTTTAGAGGGAGCATTGGAGGGCACCATATTAGCCTGCAGTTGAAGATCTAGATTCGAATCCAGTAGCACCTTAGAGACCAAACAGATTTTTTTTGGGGGGGGGGGGAAGGGGGCGGTATAAGCTTCAAGAGTCAAAGCCGCCTTCATCACATGCCACTTCACGAGCCTCTTTGGTTTCTGAAAAGTTGCATTTGGAACATGCATTGACGGAATTCAAACCTGTTTAATTGTTTCTTGCAATAAATCACTCCCATTATAGAACCAGGAAACTGGCCAGACATATAAAGGCACGGCTGAATATTCAGACTCCATTGAGGCCAGGCTGGGGCCCAGGCAAGAGTTTTGCAAGCCCCAGGCTGCTGTTGAGACATCTCTCATCAGGAGAGCCCTGGGCAGGCACAGAAAGGAGTACAGGTGTGCAGCCCCTTGCAATAGCCTGGCTGAATGGACTCTCTGGAGTGCTCTGGCCCAGTTTTAAAACTGGGAGCTTGACCTTTGGCTCTGTCATAAAGGTTAGAGTAAGCGGCTCAGCATGTCCAGACATGGGGGGGAGGGTTGCTACATCTCCTTGAACGGAATGCCTCTCTTTGTCTTAACCTGGGAACTGCCTGCCTGTGACCCCTCCTCTCTCCCTTTGTCCTGTCCCTCTCCTTGCATGGCCTTCCATGGAGACCCATGCCTCTGCAGGTCTCCTGTAGCTACAATGCCCTCATACTCCCTTGGGTTGCCAATTCAAGAAATATCTGGGGGCTTTGGGGGTGGAGCCAGGAGCAAAGTTGTGACGAGCACAATTGAACTCCAAAGGAAGTTCTGGCCATCACATTGAAAGGGACCACATACCTTTTTAAATGCCTTCCCTGCATTAGAAATAATGAAGGATAGGGGCACTTTCTTTTGGGGCTCATAGAATTAGACCCCCTGATCCAATCTCTTTGAAACTTGGAGAGTACTTTGAGGAGACTCGTCAGATGCTATGCTGAAAATTTGGTACCTCTACCTCAAAAAACCGCCCCTCCAGAGCCCCAGATACCCTGGGATTAATTCTCCATTATACCCTATGAGCCCTGTGTGAAACGATGGTGATGTCAGGGTGTGTGGCCTAGTATGCAAATGTGTTCCTGCTGGGCTTTTTTCCTACAAAAACACTCTGTGTGGAACAATGGTGATGTCAGGGGGTGTGGCCTAATATGCAGATAAGTTCCTGCTGGACTTTTTCTACCAAAAAAAGCCCCGGGGAGATTTATTTACTGCACTCATTATCTCATTTCTATGACTGGGCAAAGCATTGCTATATTAATCAAATATCCCAATAAGAAGAACACAAGAACATAAGAGAAGCCATGTTGGATCAGGCCAATGGCCCAGCCAGTCCAACACCCTGTATGCAGGGGTGGAATTCTAGCAGGAGCTCCTTTGCATATTAGGCCACACACCTCTGATGTAGCCAGTCCTCCAAGAGCTTACAGGGCTCCTATTCCAGGGTCTACTGTAAGCTCTTGGAGGATTGGCTACATCAGGGGTGTGTGGCCTAATATGCAAAGGACTCTTGCTAGAATTCCAAGCTCTTGGAGGATTGGCTACATCAGGGGTGTGTAGCCTAATATGCAAAGGACTCTTGCTAGAATTCCAAGCTCTGGGAGGATTGGCTGCATCAGGGGGTGTGGCATAATATGCAAAGGAGCTCTTGCTAGAATTCCAAGCTCTTGGAGGATTGGCTACATCAGGGGTGTGTGGCCCAATATGCAAAGGACTCTTGCTAGAATTCCAAGCTCTTGGAGGATTGGCTACATCAGGGGTGTGTAGCCTAATATGCAAAGGAGCTCTTGCTAGAATTCCAAGCTCTGGGAGGATTGGCTGCATCAGGGGCTGTGGCCTAATATGAAAAAGAGCTCCTGCTAGAATTCCTCCTCTGCCTGTATGAGGCAGTATCTGTACCGCCAGATGAGACCAAGTGGTTTCCCAGAATAACAACTGATGTCTAGACAACAGAGATCAGTTCCCTGGGAGAAAATGGTCGCTTTGGAGGGTGGGATCTATGACATCATTCTTTTTCAGGTCCCTCCTGTTCCTGCATCTCCTCCCACATCTCCAAGAATTCCCCAACCTGGAGATGGCAACTCTGGCTCTTCCTCCAATGGACATCACAGCGCCCATTCACTTTCATGCACATAAAAGAACTTTGAGGTATGGCCGCTCACGACGGACTGCTAGGGTTGCCAATCTCCAGTTGGGGGCAGCGGAGCTCCCCGTTTGGAGGCCCTCCCCCCCGCTTCAGGGTCACCAGAAAGCAGGCGGGGAATGTCCGCTGGGCACTCCATTATTCCCTATGGAGACCGATTCCCATATAATATAGTGGTGAATTGGTCTGCGGATATTTGGGATTCTGCCGGGGCTGTTTTTTGAGGTAGAGGCACCAAATATTCAGCATAGCATCTGATGCCTTTCTTCAAAACAACCTCCATGTTTCAAAAAGATCGGACCAGGGAGTCCAATTCTATGAGCCCCGAAAGAAGGTGCCCCTATCCTTCATCACTTCCAATGGAGGGAAGGCAATTAAAAAGTGAGCGGTCCCTTTAAATGTGATGGCCTTTGGAGTTCAATTATGCTTGTCACAACCTTGCTCCTGGCTCCACCCACAGGGCTTTTTTTTGTAGCAGGACCTCCTTTGCATATTAGGCCACACCCCCTGATGTAGCCAATCCTCCTGGAGCTTCCAGCAGGCCATGTACTGAGAGCCCTGTAAGGAATTCTAGCAGGACCTCCTTTGCATATTAGGCCACACTTCCCTGATGTAGCCAATCCTCCTGGAGCTTACAGTACTAGGCCCTGTACTTTAGAGGATCGGCTACATCAGGGGGCATGGCTTAATATGCAAATGAGTTCCTGCTACCAAAAAAAGCCCTGAGTGGCAGGCAATGGCAAACTACCCCTGAACGCCTCTTGCCTTGAAGACGCCTTCAAGGTCTCGCCGTAAATTGACTGGGACTCCAGCACTTTCCACACACAAAAACACCCGCAGTGGGAGATGCAGCCGATACTCTTCCATCAGTGGAATCAGAAGGTCTGAGAAGTGAGGCCTCTCTTTGTCTATTTTTTCTTGGCTGGAAAAATGCTCCAGCTGGCTTTGAAATAGCTGGCGGGGGGAGCGTTGTTGCTAGCCCCCAAAAGGAGTTCCTTTTCTAGGAACCTTGGTGGGAAAGAAAAGCGCTTCCTCTCGACAGCTCCGTGTCCCTGACTGTAATCTCCTTGCAGCTGCGGCACCGGCTTTCGAACTCGCCAGAGGTGCCCAGGTGAGCCGGACTAATCAGCGCCCGAGATGGAAACGGTCGCTATGGCAGCACCGAGGATGAAAATTTCTCAGCTGATTATAGGATTAAACACCGGTTCCCAGAGAGAGACTAATTTGGTTTTTTTTCCCCACTTTCTTTTCTTTCTTTTTTTGCAGCTGCAGCGAAATCTGTATTGGACTCCGAAAGCTACGGGAACATGAGAGACAAAACGTGGGCAGGGAATGAGGGAGGCCAACGGCGTGAAATGAACAGCAGCCCGAGGAGATGCGAGGCTGGATCCTGGGGTCAAAGGAGGAATAAAGGGCCCCCAGAGAGAAAAGAAGTGGAAGCTGCTAGAAACTGTGGCTATTTTTAGAAGCTGCCGAAACTACAAGCCCTCAAGCGCCAGTGGGGGGCCTCTACCTCCCCTTCATTTTTCTTTAAATCACTGAATATAAACCTGACTATGGAGTCCGTCCTTCAGAGCGATGAGATTGGAGGCTGCGGTTACAAACTCCAAGCAGAGAAATTCCTGGAGATCAGAGCTGGCACTAGATCAGAAGTAGGGTTGCCAATCCCCAGGTGGGGGCAGGGGACCCCCAGGTTTGGAGGCCTACTTCCAGTTTAGGGTCATCAGAAAGTGGGGGGGGGGGGGAAATGTCTGTTGGGCACTCCATTATTCCCTATGAAGACTGATTCCCATAGGAAGTAATGGAAAATTGATCCATGGGTTTCTGGGGCTCTGGGGAGGCTGTTTTTGAGGCATGTAATGTACTCAGAGACGAGACGTGCTGAAGGCAACATGCTTTAATGGATGGTACATCACAGAACTGGGCAACGCGGGCCGGGACCCGCTTTATATACATTAGACCCGGAACAGCCCTCTAGCTGGCCAGTCCAATCCTGGCCAGTCAAACTTCCCGCCACTGATCGTGATAGGCGGAGTCTTTTCCCGCGCTGCGCAGGGTGACCAAGGGACTTCCCCCAGTCGCCATTGCTGCATGGCCGCGTGGTGCTCTAATCAAGCATAAGACACTACAAGGCAGAAGCACCACATTTTCAGCACAGCATCCAGTGCCTCTTCTCAAAACACCTTCCAAGTTTCAAAAGGATTGGACCAGAGGGTCCAATTCTATGATCCCCAAAAGAAGCTGCCCCTATCCTTCATAATTTTCAATGGAGGGAAGGCATTTAAAAGGTGTGCGGTCCCTTGGAATGTAATGGCCAGAACTCCCTTTGGAGTTCCCTTTGTTACAACCTGGCTCCACCCGCAATGTCTCCTGGCTCCAGCCCCAAAGTCCCTAGATATTTCTTGAATTGGACTTGGCAACCCTAATCAGGGGTGTCGAACTCATTTGGATCTGATTTGGTCGGGCCGGGCCATGTTGAGCCAGGTCATGTGTGTACCTATTTAAGCTTAGGTAGCAGAGATACAAACTTTTTAAAGAACCAGACAAACACAACTAAATATTTTTTAAAAACCACCTTAAAATAAAACATGCTTAAAAGATTAGCACTTGGTCTTTCTTTGTATTTCTCCCATGGGATCCAAGGAACTGGCAGATGAGGCTCTATGTGGCCAAGTGCAAAGTAATGCACATTGGGGCCAAGAATCCCAGCTACAAATACGAGTTGATGGGGTGTGAACTGGCAGAGACTGACCAAGAGAGAGATCTTGGGGTCGTGGTAGAGAACTCACTGAAAATGTCAAGACAGTGTGCGATTGCAATAAAAAAGGCCAACGTTATGCTGGGAATTATTAGGAAGGGAATTGAAAACAAATCAGCCAGTATCATAATGCCCCTGTATAAATCAATGGTGCGGTCTCATTTGGAATACAGTGTACAATTCTGGTCACCGCACCTCAAAAAGGATATTATAGCATTGGAAAAAGTGCAGAAAAGGGCAACTAGAATGATTAAAGGTTTGGAACACTTTCGCTAAGGTTAAAACGCTTGGGGCTCTTTAGCTTGGAGAAACGTCGACTGCGGGGTGACGTGATAGAGGTTGACAAGATAATGCATGGGATGGAGAAAGTAGAGAAAGAAGTACTTTTCTCTCTTTCTTACAATACAAGAACTCATGGGCATTCAATGAAATTGCTGAGCAGTCAGGTTAGAATGGATAAAAGGAAGTACTTCTTCACCCAAAGGGTGATTAGCATGTGGAATTCACTGCCACAGGAGGTGGTGGCGGCTACAAGCATAGCCAGCTTTAAGAGGGGATTGGATAAAAATATGGAGCAGAGGTCCATCAGTGGCTATTAGCCACAGTGTGTGTGTATATATATGTGTGTGTGTGTGTGTGTGTGTGTATATATATGTATGTATATGTGTGTGTGTGTGTATCAACTCCCGGAGGAGGTGCGGGCCCTGCGGAACTTAGATCAGTTCCGCAGGGCCTGCAAGACCATCCTCTTTAGGCAGGCTTTCTCAGAATGCTGACAGAGGATGACTGAACGGAGGATCCAACAAAGTGATTCTTCAATGATTCTTGCCACTATTTAAATATGTAACAGCGCCCGGAACACCTCTGCTGCTGTTAAACTATAGATTGTATATGTTATAGACTATATATGCTGGATTAGCGTTGTTTTAAAAGATTTTTGTGATGTTTTATAATTTTAATGTGTTTTATGTGTTTAATGTGTTTTAATTATTGTATTTATATTATGTCTTATTGAATGTTGTTAGCCGCCCTGAGCCTGCCCAGGCGGGGAGGGCGGGATACAAATAAAAATTAATAATAATAATATATACACACACACATATATTGGCCACTGCGTGACACAGTGTTGGACTGGATGGGCCATTGGCCTGATCCAACATGGCTTCTCTTATGTTCTGGCCAAAGGAAGCTCTGGCTCTTTCCCTCCCTCCCGAGGGGACCAGGAGGGAGGAGGAGCCTCAACCAATGGAGAAAATCGAGGTTTTGCTCTGCAGCTCCTATGTGATTGAGCAAGCCTGGCAAAGCAAGCCGAGATGCAGAAGGAAGCAAGAGAGAGGGAGAAGGAAGCAGATGACAGCCAGTTGCTCAGGGGCCTGATAGGAGCCCTCTGGAGGCCTGATTCAGCCCCCAGGCTGTATGTTTGACACCCCTGCCCTAGATTGTCTGGCATCCCCTTGGTCTAGTTTGCTTGCAGCTGGTTCTTTAGTAGACGGGCAGCACTCACTCCATTGCAATGTTGGTGTCTGGCTGAAAACTGCCACTCCAGCCCCACTGACCAGTCCTTCATGCGACATAGTGGCGGGATATATGAGAAACAGACAAGTCCCAGGATCTGTCATTCCACTCTGGGCAGGGTCATTCTAATCTCAGCATCGCTCATCTGAGCCCAGAAACCATCATCCTACTCCCACAGACTGTCAAATGGATTTCCATCTTGGCCCTGCTTCAGCTTTGATATTGTGCAATGCCAATACTTGATAACAAGGTCTCTATCATCATCGATCATTTCTGTAGAACTGGCTTGCATGACTGAAACCTGACTAGATGAAACTGCTGCATCTCGTCTGTCTCATTTGCTTCTAGCTGGGACTGTGTTGAGAGCCAGTTTGGTGTTTTGGTTAAGTGCGCGGACTCTTATTTGGGAGAACCGGGTTTGATTCCCCACTCCTCCACTTGTACCTGCTGGAATTGCCTTGGGCGCTTGCTCTCATTGGAGTCTCTGATTCAGAGAGAAGGGCGGCGTATAAATCTGCAGTCATCTTCTTCTTAAAATGGTGGCATGAATATCCTTGGGGAAATTGGACTGTGATATAACACCCCACAAAACCTGTTTACAGGCCTAAGTTAATGGTGGTGAAGAAGGTTTTTCCTTCTTCGCTATTACATAAATCAGTTCATAATAAAGGGTTGGAACACCTTCCCTATGAAGAAAGGTTAAAACGCTTGGGGCTCTTTAGCTTGGAGAAAGTCGACTGCGGGGTGACATGATAGAGGTTTACAAGACAATGCATGGGATGGAGAAAGTAGAGAAAGAAGTCCTTTTCTCCCTTTCTCACAATACAAGAACTCGTGGGCATTTGATGAAATTGCTGAGCAGTCGGGTTAAAACGGATAAAAGGAAGTACTTCTTCACCCAAAGGGTGATGAACATGTGGAATTCACTGCCACAGGAGGTGGTGGCGGCTACAAGCATAGACAGCTTCAAGAGGGGGTTAGATAAAAATATGGAGCAGAGGTCCATCAGTGGCTATTAGCCACCAGCGAGCCTGCAGCAAACGTGGACTATTGCACCCTTCTTAAATCTTCGTTCGCGAAGCCAAGCCGAGAGAGTGTGTATACACACACACACACACTGTGGCTAATATATATGGAATCGGCACTACACGGAGCAAAACGTGTGCCAAACTGGGGGGAGAAACCCAAAGAAACAGGAATTTACGAGCAAGGAAAATGAGAATGCAGAAAAGCCAGATGACTGAGTGGATGGTAGCCAATTTCAGGTATTGCTGTATGACTCATTAGTTCAGGCTTTAGGCTTTAGTTCAGGTTTGGGGGCTGAGAGACCTTTAGAGGCAAGGATCAGTGTGGACAAAAGTCCATATAGTCAAAGTGATGGGATTTCCAGTAGTAATGTATGGCTGTGAGAGGTGGACCATAAGGAAGGCAGAGTGCAGAAGAACAGATGCTTTCGAACTGTGGTGCTGGAGAAGACTCCGGAGAGTTCCTTGGACTGCAAGAAGATCCAATCAGTCAGTCCTAAGGGAAATCAACCCTGTCTGTTCCCTGGAAGATCAGATGCTGAAGCTGAAGCTCAAATACTTTGGCCACCAAATGAGAAGGGAGCACTCCCTGGAGAAGACCCTGATGCTGGGAAAGACAGAAGGCAAAAGAAGAAGGGGACGGCAAAAGATGAGACGGCTGGACAGCATTACTGATGTAACAAACATGAATTTGAGCAGACTTCAGAGGATGGTGGAAGACAGGAGGGCCAGGCGTGACTTTGTCCATGGGGTCGCAAAGAGTTTTGACTCGACTGTGCAACTGAACAACAATAACAACAATCAGTGTGGGTAGGTCGCCTGTGTCTTGGAATGGTGACAATTTCTTGAGAAGATGAAGAGGACACTCTAAAGCTCTTCATCTTCTCAAGAGATTGTCATCACTCCGAGACACAGGTGACCTACCCACACTGATCCTTGCCTCTAAAATCTATAAACTAGATTACCGTAACATGCTCCACACGCGGCTGCCCTTGACTTGGAAGTGTTAAGAAATACAGAGCATGCCTGTTGACTGGGGCATGGGTATATGTGCAAATAACACCATAGTTTCCTATGAAGTTCCAGTGTTCATATAAGCAGAGCTAACCCTAGGCTGTCTGGCAACCTAGGCAATGCTAACTTCTGGCACACACACATACACGCACTGATAATTTCACTGAGTCAAATGGGGGGCACCCAATTTGGCGCCTCCAGGAAGCCGGCACCCTAGGCGATTGCCTAGTTTGCCTAACGGCAGGGCCAGCCCTACTTACAAGTCCAAACCAAGGTGGTAGGGCTTGAAAGCCCAGCACAGTCTACCAGTTCTATCTCTATGAAGCTGCCTTTCAACTAAATCGAAAGTCCTTTTGGGCAATGTTCTTTCTGCAGATGGGACCAGGCTCCCTGATAAGTTTGCCCAGGGCTTTTTTTTGTAACAGAAACTCCTTTGCATATTAGGCCACACACCCCTGATGTAGCCAATCTTCCTGGAGCTTGCAGTAGGCCCTGTAAGAAGAGCTCTGTAAGCTCTTGGAGGATTGGCTACATCAGGGGAGGGGGTCTAATATGCAAAGGAGTTCCTGCTATAATAAAAGCTCCGAGTTTGCCCATGAATCAGATAGTAGAGGTTCTCCTGACTCACTTTCCTGCAGTCCCATGGAAGCTCTGGTGTAATGTACTCAGAGACGAGACGTGTTGAAGGCAACATGCTTTAATGGATGGTACATCACAGAACAGGGCAACGCGGGCTGGGACCCACTTTATATACATTAGACCCGGAACAGCCCTCTCACTGGCCAGTCCAATCCTGGCCAGTCAAACTTCTCGCCACTGATCTTGATAGGCGGAGTCTTTCCCGTGCTGCGCAGGGTGACCAAGGGACTTCCCCTGGTCGCCATTGCTGCATGGCCGCGCGGTGCTTTAATCAAGCACAAGACACTACATCTGGAGGACATTCTTACCCAAGCTCTGGAGAACATTCTTACCCAAGCTCTGGAGAACATTCTTACCCAAGTGCTTGCCCAGTTTGGATCGGGACCATGACCCCAGGGAAGAAGGGATGCCAGCTTCCCCCCCTGGATATTTTTCAGAACCAAAATGGCCCCCGGAGGAGAAGTGCTTTTTCTGTATTGCAGATCTGCCTGTTGTCAGGTTGGATGAGATGGTTGGCTTGTTGGGCAAGCTAGATATGTATTGATGATTGTGAGCCACCCGAACTATTGGAAGGGTGGGGCAGAAATGTCTAACTAAACAAATGAGTGTCAAACCTGTTTAAATCTGTGGCTCAGCCGTGCCCTCTTAATGCATGGAGGAGCGATTTCCAGTCAAAGTAAGAGCAGGGCGGTCGGTTGTATAATGAATTTACGTCAAGCATCTAGTGTCCTGCCTTCCTTCAGGCCAAAATGCTGCCAGATCAATAGGAAGAGAATGCAAATACAGTTGGATGCAGAAACTGCTGTCGTCTAGAGGCTGTGTTGAAAAATGTCTCTGGGATCATTTCGAAAGGTGTACCTAGGGTTGCCAATCCCCAGGTGCGGGCAGGTGATCCCCCATTTTGGAGGTCCTCCCCCTGCTTCAGGGTCATCAGAAAGTGGAGGGGGGAGGGAAATGTCTGCTGGGCACTCCATTATTGCCTTTGGAGACCGATTCCTAATGGAGAATTGACCCATGGGTGAGCGGTGTGGAGGGGGTGAAGCAGCAGGGAGAAAGAAGAGCCAGCCTCTTCAATGGGTCTACCTGCCAGAACAGGAGACAGAAGTCTCCTGCCACAGCAGAAGACTTGCCTTAGCAGTATTATGTGCGAAAAGGATCTAGGGGTCTTAGTGGATCATACACTGAACATGAGTCAACAGTGGGATGCGGTGGCTAAAAAGGCAAATGCAATTTTGGGCTGTATCAACAGAAGTATAGTGTCCAGATCACGTGATGTGATGGTATAGCTTTACTCTGCTCTGGTAAGACGTCACATGGAGTATTGTGTTCAGTTTTGGGCACCACATTTTAAGAAGGATATAGACAAGGTGGAATGGGTCCAGAGGAGGACGATGAAGATGGTGAGGGGTCTGCAGACCAAGTTTTATGAGGAAAGGTTGAAGGAGCTGGGGGTGTTTAGCTTGGAGAGGAGGCAGCTGAGAGGTGATATGATCACCAAGAACATTAGAGAAGACATGTTGGATCAGGCCAATGCCCATCCAGTCCAACACTCTGTGTCACACAGTGGCCAAAAAGAACCCCAAGTGCCACCAGGAGGTTCACAAGTGGGGCCAGAAGCCCTTCCACTGTGCCCCCCCCCCAAAGCACAAGAATACAGAACATCACTCCCCCAGAAAGTTCCAATAAAATGCTGTGGCTAATAGCCACTGATGGACCTCTGCTCCATATTTTTATCCAATCCCCTCTTGAAGCTGCCTATGCTTGTAGCCGCCACCACCTCCTGTGGCAGTGAATGCCACATGTTAATCACCCTTTGGGTGAAGAAGTACTTTGTTTTTTCCGTTCTAACCTGACTGCTCAGCAATTTAATTGAATGCCCACGAGTTCTTGTATTGTGAGAAAGGGAGAAAAGTACTTCTTTCTCTACTTTCTCCATCCCATGCATAATCTTGTCAACCTCTATCACGTCACCCCGCAGTCGACGTTTCTCCAAGCTAAAGAGCCCCAAGTGTTTTAACCTTTCTTCATAGGGAAAGTGTTCCAAACCTTTAATCATTCTAGTTGCCCCTTTCTGCACTTTTTCCAGTACTATAATATCCTTTTTGAGATGCGGTGACCAGAATTGTATACAGTATTCCAAATGAGACCGCACCATCAATTTATACAGGGGCATTATGATACTGGCAGATTTGTTTTAAATTCCCTTCCTAATAATTCCCAGTATGGTGTTGGCCTTTTTTATTGCAATCGCACACTGTCTTGACATTTTCAGTGAGTTATCTACCACGACCCCAAGATCTCTCTCTTGGTCAGTCTCTGCCAGTTCACACCCCATCAACTTGTATTTGTAGCTGGGATTTTTGGCCCCAATGTGCATTACTTTGCACTTGCCAACATTAAACCTCATCTGCCACGTTGATGCCCACTCACCCAGCCTCAACAGATCCCTTTGGACTTCCTCACAATCCTCTCTGGTTCTCACCACCCTGAACAATTTAGTGTCATCTGCAAACTTAGCCACTTCACTGCTTACTCCCAACTCCAAATCATTTATGAACAAGTTAAAGACCATGGGACCCTGTACTGAGCCCTGCGGCATCCCATTGCTTACCATCCTCCACTGCAAAGACTGCCCATTTATACTCACTCTCTGTTTCCTATTAATTAACCAGTTTTTGATCCACAAGAGAACCTGCCCTTTTACCTCATGACTCTTGAGCTTACTAAGGAACTTTTGATGAGGAACTTTATCAAAAGCTTTCTGGAAGTCAAGGTAAACAGCATCTATTGGGTCCCCTTTGTCCACATGTTTGTTCACCCCCTCAAAGAACTGTAACAGGTTAGTGAGGCAAGATCTTCCCTTACAGAACCCATGCTGAGTCTTCCTCAATAACTTTTGTTCATCAGTGTGCCTACTCATTCTGTCCTTGATAACGGTTTCTACCAACTTTCTTGGTATTGAAGTCAGACTGACTGGTCTGTAATTTCCCGGATCTCTTCTGGAACCCTTTTTAAAGATGGGGGTGACATTTGCTACCTTCCAGTCCTCAGGAATAGAGGCAAGGCCTTGAAGGGCTGTCCTATAGAGGATGGTGAGGAATTGTTTTCTGTGGCCCCAGAAGGTAGGACCAGAACCAATGGGTTGAAATTAAATCAAAAGAATTTCCGGCTCAACATTAGGAAGAACTTCCTGACCGTTAGAGCGATTCCTCAGTGGAACAGGCTTTCTCTGGAGGTGGTGGGCTCTCCTTCCTTGGAGGTTTTTAAACAGAGGCTAGATGGCCATCTGACAGCAAGGAAGATCTTGTGAATTTAGGGGGAGGTGTTTGTGAGTTTCCTGCATTGTGCAGGGGGTGGACTAGATGACCCTGAAGGTCCCTTCCAACTGTATGATTCTATGATTTTAAGTTGCCAGCCGGAGCGGTGGAAGGCAGCTGAGTTCAGCAAACGGGGGGGTGGGGGTTCAGCTTCTCCGCAAAGCCATTTAGCTGGCTTCGCTGCAAAGGAGAAAATGCAGGGTAAGGGGGGGGGGGGCGTCATTCTAGCTTTGTAACAAAGACAGAAGCAGTAACAGGATGCTATTTTTAAAAAAATAACACTGGGAAGCAGTGGCAGGAATGCATGTAAACGCTGTAGTGACCTCCCTGCACTGAGATCACGGCTAGCTAGGGTTGCCAATCCCCAGATGGGGGCATGGGATCCCCGGTTTGGAGGGCCCTCCCCGCTTCAGGAAGCGGGGGGAGGGAAGGGGAATGTCTGCTGAAAACTCTATTATTCCCTTCGGAGACTTATTCCCTTAGGAAATAATGGAGAATAGGGGCTTGGGGGGGGCTGTTTTTTGAGATAGAGGCACCACATTTTAAGGATAGCATCTAGTGCCTCTCCCCAGAATGCCCTCCAAGTTTCAAAACGATTGGACCAGGGGGTCCAATTCTATGAGCCCTAAAGAAGGTGCCCCTATCCTTCATTATTTCCAGTGGAGGGAAGGCATTTAAAAGGTGTACGGTCCCTTTAAATGTGATGGCCAGAACTCCCTTTGGAGTTCAATAATGCTTATCACACCCTGGCTCCTGGCTCTACCCCCAAAGTCTCCTGGTTCCATTCCCAAATTCCCCAGATATTTCTTGAATTGGGCTTGGCAACCCTACTGCTAGCTTAGCTGGCTTGGGAGACGGCAAAGGAGGGAAAGGAAAGGTCCCCATGTGCAAGCACCAGTCATTTCCAACTCTGGAGTGACGTTGCTTTCACAATGTTTTCATGGCAGACTTTTTACGGGGTGGTTTGCCATTGCTTTCCCCAGTCATCTACGCTCCCCCCCCCCCCCCCGCAGCAAGCTGGGGACTCATTTTACCAACCTCGGATGGATGGAAGGCTGAGTCAACCTCGAGCCGGCTACCTGAAAACCCAGCTTCCACCGCGGATCGAACTCAGGTTGTGAGCAGAGCTTAGGACTGCAGTACTGCAGCTTTAACACTCTGCGCCACAGGGCAAAGGAGACCCGTTTGTTATTTAGAATGTATAACAGCCATGGGGGAGATGGGCAGCTTAGCCGTGCTCTGTGGAAGCGTGGCAAGGTCTCAGGGGACATGCCAGCAGCATGGGCCCCCCAACTGCAGCTAGGGTCGCCAATCCCCAGGTGGGAGCCGGGGATCCCCTGGTTTGGAGGCCCTCCCCCCCACCTCCAAGTTCATCAGAAAGCGCAGGGCGGGAGGAAATGTCTGCTGGGTGCTCCATTATTCCCTATGGAGACCAATTCCCATAGGGTATCGTGGAGAATTGATCCGCGGGTATCTGGCACACTGGGGAGGCTGTTTTTTGAGGTAGAGGCACCCAATTTTCAACATAGCATTTGATGCCTCTCAAACAACGCTCTAAGTTTCAAAAGGATTGGCCCAGGGGTCCAATTCTATGAGCCCCCAAGAAGGTGCCCCTATCCATTATTCCATACACAGGGAAGGCATTTAGAAGGTGTGCAGTCCCTTTAAATGTGATGGCCAGAATTTCCTTCAGAATTCAGTTCTGCTTCTTGCAATCTTGATCCTGGCTTCGCTCCCAAAGTCCCCAGATATTCTTGAATTGGACTTGACAGCCCTAGGAGTCTGAGACCTTTTGGTATTTTAATTCTATAAATGTAGCTAATTTTTTACTGGCAAAGGACATCGACGATGATAATCTCTCTGGTTTTGATCTCTGGCTGGAAGAGTTTTGCTGCAGCGCTGCTCGGATAGCATTGCTTGTATTTCCCTGCTGCCCAGATACCGAGTAGCCCTTCAGAATTTCCACGTGACATTCTGATCAGAATATTCTCAGTTGCAGAAGCTCTGTCATTTAGTCAGCTTAAACTAGACTGGCTTGAAATTTAGATTCCACAAGGGGACAGTTTGCTTACGATTATATAATGGGATTAATAATGGAACAGTGAAGCTAAAGTGTTGGGAAATGTAAGAACACAAGTTGAGGCTTGCTGTATCGGGCTGTGAAACCATCTCCATGCTCTTAATAACTACAGTGTGGCCAACGGTAGCTCTCCAGATGTTTTTGCCATCGGCCATGCTGGCTGGGGCTGATGGGAGTTGTAGGCAAAAAACATCTGGAGAGCTACTGTTGGCCACCCCTGCACTACACCAAGAGTGGCCAAAATGGCTTAATGTAAGAGCCACTTAGAATAAACATCAGATGTTTGAGAGCTGCAAGACATGAACGTCAGATGTTTGAGAACTGCAAGACAGGAAGGAAGGAAAAAGAAGATGATATTGGATTTATTTTTGTTCAGTTGCACAGTCGATTCTGACTATTTGCGACCCCATGGACAAAGTCACGCCAGGCCCTCCTGTCTTCCACCCGCCGAAGTCTGCTCGAATTCGTGTTTGTTACATCAGTAATACTGTCCAGCCATCTCATCTTTTGCCGTCCCCTTCTTCTTTTGCCTTCTATGTTTCCTAGCATCAGGATCTTCTCCTGTGAGTGCTCCCTTCTCATTTGGTGGCCAAAGTATTTGAGCTTCAGCTTCAGCATCTGACCTTCCAGTGAACCGTCTGGGTTGATTTTCCTTAGGACTGACTGATTTGATCTTCTTGCAGTCCAAGAGACTCTCAAGAGTCTTCTCCAGCACCACATCTCTCAAAAGCATCTATTCTTCTGCACTTGGCCTTCCTTATGGTCTGGCTCTCACAGCCATACATTACTACTGTGAATCCCATCGCTTTGACTATATGGACTTTTGTTGGCAGGGTGATGTCTCTACTCTTTATTGTACTGCCCAGGTTCACCACAGCTGTCCTCCCAAGGAGCAAACGTCTTTTAATTTCATGGCTACAGTCACCATCTGCAGTGATCTTGGATCCCAGAAATGTGAAGTCTGTCACTACTTCCATGTCTTCCCCTTCAATCTGTCAAGGTGTGATGGGGCCAGATGCCATGATCTTAGTTTTTTTTGATGTTGAGTTTCAAGCTTACTTTTATGCTCTCCTCTTTCACCCTCAACAAGAGGTTCTTTAGGTCCTCACTTTCTGCCATTAGAGTGGTGTCATCTGCATATCTGAGGTTGTTGATGTTTTTCCCGGCAATCTTAATTCTGGCTTGTGCTTCATACAAACCAGCATTCCGCATGATGTACTCGGCATATAAATTAAATAAGCAGTGTGACAATATACATCCTTGTCGAACTCCTTTTCCTATTCTAAACTAATCAGTTGTTCCATATCCCGTTCTGACAGTTGCTTCTTGACCCTTATACAGGTTTCTCAGGAACAGAGGTGGTCTGGTACTCCCATCTCTTTAAGGACTTGCCACAGTTTGTTGTGACAAAGTCAAAGGCTTTAGCATAGTCAATGAAGCAGAAATAGACGTTTTTCTGATACTCCTGTGCTTTCTCCATAATCCATCAAATGTTGGCAATTTGATCTCTAGTTCCTCTACCTCTTCAAAACCCAACTTGAACTTCTGGTAGTTCCCGATCTACATACTGCTGAAGCCTAGCTTACTGCTGGATTTTATGGATTTATTTATGGATTATTTATGTTGGATTTATATCCCGCTTTATACTCTGAATCTCAGAGTCTCAGAGTAGTCACAATCTCCTTTACCTTACCCCCCCCCCCACTCCACAACAGACACCCTGTGAAGTAAGTAGGTCTGAGAGAGCTTTTTACAGCAGCTTGTCAAGCATGAGATTTCAAAATAACCAGTCCTTGGATTTTGAAACAAAGTCTGGTTTATTGATAATCCATGTGGCTCAGCCGAGCTAGGTATTGGAACTGATACTTTGTAACATCAGAGTACATGCTTTAAAATGGCACATCAAAGGTTCTATAAACAATTCTACATTCATGTGTGAAATTCACACGCTAAATTCCTTATCTATATTACGGCTAGCACATCCTGGGTCCAGGCCTGGCTGGGCCTGGGAACAAGTCCCAGGAGGTCTTATCTTCAAAAAGGACATTCCTGCATTTGTTAGGAGGGGGTTTACTACTTAGATGTGCCTGAGTTTAATTCATGGTTAGTAACAATTCTATGATCTGACAACTACAACAAAGAATGAATATACAATGCTTGACACAGCTGCCCTTTCAAGGACAACTCCTGTGAAAGCTATGGCTGACCCAAGGCCATTCCAGCAGGTGCAAGTGTGGGAGTGGGGAATCAAACTCGGTTCTCCCAGATAAGAGTCTGCACACTTAACCACTACACCAAACTGGCTCCACGTAGGAAGGAAGGAAGGAAAATAGATGGGGAAGGGAGTAGTGGAAAGAAAGCAACTTTAACTTTAAATGCATTCTCCTAGCTGCCAGCTGGCTTAGCTTGTGGAAGTGATTTAAAGAGAGATATGCCTCCTCCAAGCAGGTTGATAGGGCAGAGGGGGCTTCGAAGGCCGCACAATATGTGTGAAAGAGCCACATGTGGCTCCCGAGCTGCAGTTTGGCCACCCCCGTGATAGACCATGCTGATTCTCATTGGGAGAGAGGTGGAGAGAGGAACGCAGGGCTCTTTTTCTAGCAGGAGCTCCTCTGCACATTAAGCCATGCTCCCTGATGTAGCCAATCCTCCTGGAGCTTACAGTAGGCCCTATAAGCTCTTGGAGGATTGGTGACATTAGGGGGCGTGGCCTAATATGCAGAGGAGCTCCTGCTAGAAAAAGAGCTGAGGTATAATGAAGGTTATACCAGCTTGCTGGGGGGGAAGTGTAGATGACTGGGGAAGGCAATGGCAAAAAGGAAAGGAAAGGTCCCCCGTGCAAGCACCAGTCGTTTCCGACTCTGGGGTGACATTGCTTTCACAGCGTTTTCACGGCAGACTTTTTACAGGGTGGTATGCCATTGCCTTCACCAGTCATCCACACTCATTTTACAGACCTTGGAAAGACGGAAGGCTGAGTCAACCTCAAACCGGCTACCTGAAACCAGCTTCCTCTGGAATCGAACTCAGGTCGTGAGCACAGAGTTAAAAGTCTGCTGCTTAAAGGTCGTGATGTGACGTCACCCCAGAGTCAGAAATGACTGGTGCTTGCACAGGGGACGACCTTTACCTTTTTATAATGAAGGTTGGCACCCCAAGTAGAGGAGCTAATTTTTATGCCTGATTTTCCCATAACTTAGAAATGTTCTTTTGTCGCCTTGGGTCTGGGACACGGAGCATTGTTTGTGTACAGAGATAAGCATGTACCTTCGAGGCAAATGTTCCCCATAAATCCCTTATCGGTTTGTTCTTGCCGGGGCTCAAATATCCACTTTTCGGTTCATGGCATTTGCTACAGCTATGCTTCAACAGGGGTCTTTTGTCATCATGCTTGTCCGTTCCCACTTAGTGACTGATGTCTAAAGCGCCGGTTAACCTTCCGCAGACCTCTCTGGGGAAAGAGCTGTTCCATGTCCGGATGGCCACAGGAATAAACAGATTGAAAGGGGGATTAGATAGATCCATTGAGGATAACTCTGTCAACGTCTACTAGCCATGGGGACTGAGGGGAACCTCCACATTCAGAGATGCTAATCCTCTGAATCCCAGAGCCAGGACGAAACGTCAGGGGAAGACCTCAGCCTCTGGTCTGATCCAGCAGGGCTCTTCTGATGTTCTTATTGGGGAAAGACCTTGGCTTCTCTGCCCTGTTGTTTAGGGTTGCCAATCCCCAGGTGGGGGCAGGGGAGCCTCTGGTTTGGAGGCTCTCCCCACCACTTCAAGGTCATCAGAAAGCAAGGGGGGAGGGAAATGTCTGTTGGACACTCCATTATTCCCTCTGGAGATCGATTCCCATAGGGTATAATAGAAAATTGATCTATGAGTATCTGGGACTCTGGGGGAGCTGTTTTTTGAGGTAGAAGCGCCAATTTTGCAGCATAGCATCCAATGCCTCTCCTCAAAGGACCCTCCAAGTTTCAAAAATATTGGAGAGGGGGGTCCAATTCTATGAGCCCCAAAAGAAGGTGCCCCTATCCATTATTTCCAGTGGAGGGAAGGCATTTAAAAGGTGTGCAGTCCCTTTAGATGTGATGGCCAGAACACCCCCAAAGTCCCCAGATATTTCTTGAATTGGACTTGGCAACCCTACCAAGAGAGCCCAATTGGAGGTTTCGGGAATATCTACAATATAACACAGCGGGAGAGAGATGGATGTTGTTGGCAAGTGCAGGCTTCTCTGCCTCTAGAGCTTTTCTCGAACCACAGTGAATGAATCCATTGATGAGCCGTCAGCCTTTTCGCACTAAATGAAAGGGCTAATCCAAAGATCTGACCAAAGAAAGTTAAGAATGCCATTCAAAAGCCACCCTAAACCCCAAGACTCTTTTTTTTTCAATGTTCCTAATCCTTTTTTCAAAAAGTACTTGTTCAGTCACACAGTCGAGTCCGACTCTTTGCAACCCCATGGACAAAGTCACGCCAGGCCCTCCTGTCTTCCACCATCCTCCGAAGTCTGCTCAAATTCGTGTTTGTTACATCAGTAACGCTGTCCAGCCGTCTCATCTTTTGCCGCCCCCTTCTTCTTTGGCCTTCTGTCTTTCCCAGCATCAGGATCTTCTCCAGGGAGTGCTCCCTTCTCATTGGGTGGCCAAAGTATTTGAGCTTCAGCTTCAGGATCTAACCTTCCAGGGAACAGTCTGGGTTGATTTCCCTTAGGACTGACTGATTGGATCTTCTTGCAGTCCAAGGGACTCTCAAGAGTCTTCTCCAGCACCACAGCTCAAAAGCATAAAAAAAAAGTACTAAGTCATAATAAATGTTACATTGGGGGAGGGAGGCTGAAAACGATCTTTTGCCTAGTCATACTCAAACGGCCCCATGGCACAGAGTGATAAAGCACTCTGCAGTACTGTGATCTGAACTCTCTGCTCACGACCTGAGTTCTACCCCAGCGAAAGCTGGTCCAGGGAGCCGGCCTCCAGGTTGACTCAGTCTTACATCCTTCCGAGGTCGGGAAAATGAGCACCCAGCCTGCTGGGGAGGAAGTGTAAAAGACTGGGGAAGGGAATGGCAAACCACCCCGTAAAAAGTCTGCCCTGAAACCGTTGTGAAAGCAACGTCACCCCAGAGTCGGAAACAACTGGTGCTTGCACAGGGGACCTTTCCTTTCCTAGTCACACTCAGGGCTTTTGTTTTTTGTAGCAGGGACTCCTTTGCCTATTAGGCCACACCCCCATGATGTAGCCAATCTTCCAAGAGCTTACAGTAGGCCTTGTACTAAGAGCTCTTGGAAGGCTGGCTGCATCAGGAGGGTGTGGCCTAATAGGCAAAGGAATTCTTGCTACAAAAAACGCCCCGGTTCATACTAACTTTGCAAGACTCAAACTGCAACTTCGAGGATCCTTGGGATCTCATGACAGTTATTATTTGCTGATGTCGGTTCTTTTCTTTGGCTTCAGAAAAGTATAGGAAGCCAATGCATATGCCTGACTTTCTCCTCTCTACTCACTATGGTCATTCACCTGCCGTTGTCATCAGGTACCTGAAATCACTCCACTCTCACAGACGGGCCTTGAATTCAGCAGGAGCTCCCAGCTCCTGGACATTTCTAATGCCCCCCCCCTCCTCTCCCCACCTACCTTGTCCATTTAAAAGTAGGTGCAGCTGCATAACAATCCCTGGATTAAGAGCGGGCAGCCAGCCAGCCACCAGGAGCTTTGCCAAGCCCCCAGCAGCCCTCATTAACCCCTGGAGAAGCCCATGCCACCCTTTCTCCACTTCTTAGGTGATTTGGGGCAGCAGGTGGCTTGCTGGTATTTTGACTGTGGAGGGGAGTAGCCAAAGAGAGCCCCAGGTGAACGAGGCCTGCTTGAGCTGGGTGGATCTTTAGCTAACCCAAGCAGGCCTCACTTGCCTGGGGCTCTCCTTTCCTGCATCAAGTTGCTTTTGGCTGGTGGGGGGGGGCAGCATATGCTAACGAGCTCCACCACCTGTTTTTCTACAAAATGACCCCTGCTCACAGATATAACAACGGATGGGCTCACATTCTAACTGTATCTGCAGAAGTGAGCAGTGGCTCACGAAAGCTTGCCCCCTGCCACAAATTTTGCTAGTCTTCAAAGTGCTACTGGACTCTTGCTCTTTTCGACTGAGACCTGTGGTCAGTTTGGGGATCTTTACTGCAGTCTGCAGTGAAGATGTTTTGTTTTGCTGACTAGACAAGGGTAAATGCTTGGGCTGGTATCAGGTTAGACCAGGGGTGCCAGATGTGCGGCCTGATGGCCAAACTGCCCTCCAGAGGGTTCCTATCAGGCCCATAAGCAACTCACTGTCACTTGCTTCCTTCTCTTCCTCTCTTGCTTCCTGCTGCATCACAGCTTGCATTGCCAGACTTGCTCAGTCGCACAGAAACTACAGAGCAAAACCTCTATTTTCTCCATTGGCTGAGGCTCCTCCTTTGGGGAAGAAGGGGGAGGGAGGAGAGCTTGTTTTGCCAGGCTCTCTCAATCACACAGTAGAGCTACTAAGCCAAGCCTCTCTTCCTTCTCTTGGCTGAGGCTCCACCCTCTCCTCATCCCCTGGGGAGGGAGGGAAAGAGCCAGAGCTTAAGAACATAAGAACATAAGAGAAGCCATGTTAGATCAGGCCAATGGCCCATCCAGTCCAACATTCTGTGTCACACAGCGGCCAATACACACACACACACACTGTGGCTAATAGCCACTGATGGACCTCTGCTCCATATTTTTATCTAACCCCCTCTTGAAGGTGGCCATGCTTGTAGCCGCCACCACCTCCTGTGGCAGTGAATTCCACATGTTAATCACCCTTTGGGTGAAGAAGTACTTCCTTTTATCCGTTTTAACCTGTCTGCTCAGCAATTTCATCGAATGCCCACGAGTTCTTGTATTGTGAGAAAGGGAGAAAAGTACTTCTTTCTCTAATTTCTCCATCCCATGAATTATCTTGTAAACCTCTATCATGTCACCCCTCAGTCGACGTTTCTCCAAGCTAAAGAGCCCTAAGCGTTTCAACCTTTCTTCATAGGGAAGGTGTTCCAGCCCTTTAATCATTCTAGTTGCCCTTTTCTGAACTTTCTCCAATGCTATAATATCCTTTTTGAGGTGCGGCGACCAGAACTGCACACAGTACTCCAAATGAGACCGCACCATCGATTTATACAGGGGCATTATGATACTGGCTGATTTGTTTTCAGTTCCCTTCCTAATAATTCCCAGCATGGCGTTGGCCTTTTTTATTGCAAACGCACACTGTCTTGACATTTTCAGTGAGTTATCTACCACGACCCCAAGATCTCTTTCATGGTCAGTCTCTGCCAGTTCACATCCCATCAACTTGTATTTGTAGCTGGGATTCTTGGCCCCAATGTGCATTACTTTGCACTTGGCCACATTGAACCTCATCTGCCACGTTGACGCCCACTCACCCAGCCTCAACAGATCCCTTTGGAGTTCCTCACAATCCTCTCTGGTTCTCACCACCCTGAACAATTTAGTGTCATCCGCAAATTTGGCCACTTCACTGCTCACTCCCAACTCTAAATCATTTATGAACAAGTTAAAGAGCATGGGACCCAGTACCGAGCCCTGCAGCACCCCACTGCTTACCATCCTCCACTGTGAAGACTGCCCATTTATACTCACTCTCTGCTTCCTATTACTCAGCCAGTTTTTGATCCACAAGAGGACCTGTCCTTTTACTCCATGACTCTCAAGCTTTCTAAGGAGCCTTTGATGAGGAACTTTATCAAACGCTTTCTGGAAGTCAAGGTAAACAACATCTATCAGGTCTCCTTTGTCCACATGTTTGTTCACCCCCTCAAAGAAATGTAACAGGTTAGTGAGGCAAGATCTTCCCCTACAGAACCCATGCTGAGTCTTCCTCAATAACCCGTGTTCATCAATGTGCCTACTCATTCTGTCCTTGATAATGCTTTCTACCAACTTTCCCGGTATTGAAGTCAGACTGACTGGCATGTAATTTCCCGGATCTCCTCTGGAACCCTTTTTAAAGATGGGGGTGACATTTGCTACCTTACAGTCCTCAGGAACAGAGGCAGCTTCCTTTGCCCAGTTCCCTCAATCACACAGGAGAGATACAAAATCTTTAACTGTGTTTGTATCTTTTATAAAGTTTATATGTCTGCTATCTGGCATTACATTTTATGCCACACATGGCCTGGCCCGACAAGGTCTTATTTATGTCAGATCCGGCCCTCATAATAAATGAGTTTGACACCCTTGGCCTAGACCAATCCAAAGGCTTTATACTACCTCCTCATTTACGGCCTGGTATTCCATGTACTCCCCACTTCCTTCCTCGGCACCAGGAGTTCCAAATAACCTCACCAGGCTAGGATTCCAAGTTGTGGCGTACACATCCCAGAATCCCGGGCAAACACACTGAACCGCCTCTGAGCGATAAGTGTCAGTCTTCTGCGTCCACGATTGATTGGCACTGCCACTAACAATGTGCCCGCTTGATCGTACTCTCCTACAGACTTTGTCAGTGGCGGATCCAATCTGCAGAAAATGTCGAATCACATTACCGGCCATGCCTTTTAACAAGAGCATCTCTCCTTGGGCTGCCCGTCTTTCTGCGAGTGACGTGGCCTTCCCATTAGCTTTGGGCTTAATTCATTCTCCTTAGACTTCCTGCTCATTTCTAAGTTGCTGAAGGAGTTCCGTGTTCTCTTCCATTTGCCTAAGAATCCCTTTATCAGTTTAGGTTATTTTATTCTTTTTTCTTCTTCCCGGCTTGTTCCCTGACCTCACCATTTGGCTTACAGACAGCTTCTAATTAAGCTAAAGTGTATTAAGTGCTTCAAAACGGTATCATTGGGAATGTAATTCTATTAGGTACGTGAGGTATAAAGATAACGTTCGACGGAAAAGGCCTTGGGGGAGGGGATTTCAAACAGAGACATGGATTCATTCGTCTTTAGCTGGTCAAATTGTGGAGAAGTCAATACTCACCCTACAGCTGTAGCTCAGTAGCAGAGCATTTGCTTGGTATTTGTTTTACCAACCTCGGAAGGATGGAAGGCTGAGTCAACCTTGAGCCAGCTGGCTACCTGAGCCCAGCTTCCGCCGGGATCGAACTCAGGTCGTGAGCAGAGCTTGGACAGCAGTACTGCAGTTTACCACTCAGCACCATGGAGCTCGGTTGTTCAGTCGCACAGTCAAGTCCCACTCTTTACGACCCCATGGACCAAGTCACGCCAGGCCCTCCTGTCTTCCACCATCCTCCGAAGTCTGCTCAAATTCGTGTTAGTTACATCAGTAACGCTGTCCAGCCATCTCATCTTTTGCCATCCCCTTCTACTTTTGCCTTCTGTCTTTATCAGGATCTTCTCCAGGGAGTGCTCCCTTCTCATTTGGTGGCCAAGGTATTTGAGCTTCAGCATCTGATCTTCCAGGGAACAGACAGGGTTGATTTCCCTTAGGACTGACTGATTGGATCTTCTTGCAGTCCAAGGGACTCTCAAGAGTCTTCTCCAACACCACAGCTCGAAAGCATCTGTTCTTCTGCACTCAGCCTTCCTTATGGTCCAACTCTCTCTATATATATAACTATAAGTTAAATGTTCCTACATGAAAATGTCATGTAAGAGGAAAATGTTGTATATGATGTGCTTCTATTTTTGTAGTAAAGATTTCTTTCTCTTGTTACCATTGGAGTCAGGTCATCTTTGTAATTTGTCAGAACAGAATATTTTTCCTTAACTGGGAAACTGGGAGGATTGGGGACACTGCGTAAAGCTCCTTTACTTCCAAGGCAGGTGATATATATATTTTTACATTTAGCCCAGCAAGAACTAGAACCGGATAACCTCCATCCAACAAGATTGTTAAGTTTTTGTTGCTGCAGTTGTGAAGATGCTCTGGCCGGGGTTATTAGGGGGCATGGGTAAGCCTTGCCTTGGACAGCTGTTTTGAATTCGGGCTGCTTTTCAGCAACCCTGAACTTTCCATTTCCCGATTGAGCACAGCAGGGCTGACCCGGGCTCTGAATGGTATCACAGGGCCTTGCTCTCTCGTGGGCAATTTTTAGCGTACTCTCTGTGTGCTTTGAAGGAACCAAAAAGGCAAACCGTTGGATTATCATTTCCCCCCCATGCAGTTTCCGTCTTTGTTCCCAGTGCCAGCCGGCCGCTTGATGCTTTAAAAAAGGCCTTTCATGCCTCTCACGAGGAGCCAAGCTCTGTGCTGGCTAAAAAAGACAAATGAAGCATCATTTCAGAGGGCTGTAGCCATGTTGGTCCACAGCAGAACGGCTAGATCTGGACTGGCCAAACTTGCTTAATGGAAGAGCCACGTCATTGCTGTCAGAGGGAGGGAGGGAGGGAGGGAGGGAAGGAAGGAAGGAAGGAAGGAAGGAAGGAAGGAAGGAAGGAAGGAAGGAAGGAAGGAAGGAAGGAAGGAAGGAAGGAAGGAAGGAAGGAAGGAAGGAAGGAAGGAAGGAAGGAAGGAAGGAAGGAAAATCTCTTCAGGGACTCATTTGCATATTAGGCCACACCCCCTGACACCAAGCCAGCCAGAACTGCATTCCTGAAGGCCGGGAGGGAGGGGGAGGTGGAAAGAAAGCAACTTTAACCTTATACGCATTCTCCAAGCCACTGGCTGATGAGGCGGAGGGGGCGTCAAGAGCCACACAATATTTGTGAAAGAGCCACATGTGGCTCGTGAGCCACAGTTTAGCCACTCCTGAGCTAGATTCATGTCCAGGAGCATTTTTGGAGACCAACAAGAATTTGGGGATATAAGCTGAGGTCCCCATCATTCGCAATTGTCCAGGAGTTTCCCAGCTGGGATTAGGCAACTGTACCCCCACATCCCTTGCCGTTGGCGGGGGGCGGGGACCACTCACCACTAAACCTGGGGATAGGGTTGCCAGGTCCGACTCAGGAAATATCTGTGGACTTTGGGGGTGGAGCCAGGAGCAAGGGTATGACAAGCACGACTGAACTCCAAAGGGAGTTCTGGCCATCACATTTAAAGGGACCACATTTCTTTTAAATATCTTCCCTCCATTGGAAATAAGGGAGGATAGGGGCACTTTCTTTGAGGGCTCATAGAACTGGACCCCCTGGCCCAATCTTTTTGAAACTTGGGGAGAGGGTTGGGGAGAGGCACCAGTTTCTATGCTGAAAATTTGGTGCCTCCACCTCAAAACACAGCCCCCCCCAGAGCCTCACATACCCACAGATTGATTCTCCATTATACCCTATGGAACCTGGAAAATCAAACAAGAGCTTGCTCAATCGCACAGGAGCTACAGAGCGAACCTTGATTTTCTCCATTGGCTGAGGTTCCTTCCCCTCCTGGTCCCCTGGGGAGGGAGGAAAAGAGCCAGAGCTTCCTTGGTCCAGTTCCCTGGATCCCATGGGAGGGATACAAAGAAAGCACTTTTCAGACCCATAAGTGCTAACGTTTTAAACATGTTTTATTTTAAGGCTTTAAAAAAAATCTTTAGTCTGTGTCCTTTAAAAAGCTTATATCTGTGCCACCTAATCTAAAATAGGTACGCACATGGCCCGGCCTGACATGGCCCGGCCCGACATGGGGAGGGACGGTGGCTCAGTGGAAGAGCATCTGCTTGGGAAGCAGAAGGTCCCAGGTTCAATCCCTGGCATCTCCAAAAAGGGGTCCAGGCAAATAGGTGTGAAAAACCTCAGCTTGAGACCCTGGAGAGCCGCTGCCAGTCTGAGAAGACAATACTGACTTTGATGGACCAAGGGTCTGATTCAGTATAAGGCAGCTTCATATGTTCATATGACATGGCCCGGCCCAACAAGGTCTCATTTATCTGGCCCTCATAACAAAATGAGTTTGATACCCCAAAGCAGCCATTTTCTTCCATGTGCCGGATGGCAACCCCATCCATGTGGTCCCTTCATTGTGCCCCAAAATGGCTCACCCTCTTGAGATTCTAAACAAAGCCGCCACACCTGAAGTCTTTTGGTAGTAAGACCAAAAAGGTATCTGGAGTCTCAGTAGATGGGTTGGCACCTCCCTGGATCTACTGCCTGGACTTATTTTGAAAATGCACGTTCACCCTTTGCACTCGATTTATTTTGGTCTGTTTCACTTGGACAGTGGAAATAGGTGGCTTTTTTTCCCCACTCCAGTATCAGCGAGCAAACATTATTACTGTTGGCTTGATGCTCTTGGTCCCAGGGGGAGGTCAGCCTCAAAGCGCTGGAGAGCCTGGAATTCTCATTGCCTAGAATCGTTCTTGGATGCGGCGCATTTGGCAAAGGCTCTTAGAGGACCTACTCACCCAACAGCAGCTGGAGATTCAAATGCAACACTTACAATACAGTTGCCAACCTCCAAGTGGAGCCTGAAGATCTCCTGGTATTACAGTTGTTCTCCAGATGACCAAGATCCACACCCCTGGAGAAAACAGCTGCTTTGGAGGATGGACTCTATGGCATTGTATCCGTCTGAGGTCCCGACTCACCCCAAACCCTGCCTTCTCCCGGCTGCACTCCCAAAGTCTCCAGGTATTTCCCAACCCAGACTTGGCAAGCCTAGGCGCCTTGAAGACTAGCAAGTTTTCATTCTGCTATCAGCTTTCTTGCACTCAATCCACTTGTGTCAGATGTGGATAGCAGGTTGCTGCTAGGCGGACATGTATAAGCAAGGTCATGAAGAAAGCCATATTAAGTGCTGACAAGCTTAACAAAACTGGAGAGGTCTTCAAAAGAACAAGAGTCCAGTAGCACCCTGAAGAGCAAGCTGGCCCTAAACTGTCCGGCACCCTAAGCCAGGCTAACCCCACCCCTCACCAAGTCACATGGGGGTACCCAATCTGATGCCCCCAAAAGGCCAGCGTCCTAGGCAGTTGCCTAAGTTGCCTTGTGGCAGGGCCGGCCCTGTTGAAGACTAACAAAAACTGTGGCAGGGGATGAGCTTTTGTGAGTCACTGCTCACTTCTTCAGATACACCTAGACTGAATGAGAGCCTGCCCGTCCTATAGATTGAAAAGAGTGATTTCAGATGCCAAATGCCATTAGCGGGCAAATGACAATAGCTGATGAATGACATTAGCAGGCCTAAAATAGTAAAGAATCCAGTAGCACCTTTAAGACAAATTTTTGTTGTAGCGTAAGCTTTCGAGAAACACAGCTCTCTTAATCAGATGCATGGAGGGCATCAGGCATGATTGGGATTAGATGAGATCCGCAGAGGGATTGTAGGTGTTGGTAATGAAGCATGAATCCTAGATCTTCGTTAAGTCCAGGTGGGTTAGTAATGAGTCAGGAAACCTAGATCTTGATTAAGTCCAGGTGGATGCCTTGTCTTCAGCTTCATTATCACTTGCCATTCAGCTGATCTCATCGGAGACCATGGCTGCTGTTTCAAACAGTTCCTGCACTTTTCAAGATGGCATTTAATTTTTTGCTTAATTACATTTCACGCAGTACCGCCTGCATTTCTTCCTGGCCCTTTGACTCAGCTGCTGACATTTCCCCCCATAACCTGAGAACCCACTGAATGCATCTGACATGGGATTCCCAACCTCCAGGTGAGGCCTTAAAGTTCTCCCAGAATTATAACTTATCTGCACAATAAAGAGGCCAGTTCACTGGAGGCAATGGCGGCTGTGTAGACCATGATATCCCACGGAGGTCCCTGCACCCCCCAAAACCTGCAACTCCTGAACTCCACTCTGAAATCACCAGAAATTTTCCTGTCTCAAACTGGCAGCCCTAAAATGCTAAGAAGTCCACAAAAGCCCATGTTAGAATACAAGATGTTAGTCTTTAAGATACCAGAAGACTCCTCTGAACATATTACTATTCATCTGAAAGTTCACATTCAACTTTTTTCCCAGACAAAATTTGGGGACTCCTGGGGAAACGGCCAAATTAATGTAGTATTCTGATTTGTGGAGGAAAGGGAACTAGAAGATCTAGGAGCCACCGTCTTTTCCTTTGTCTGACCCCAAACAACCACACAGTAGCATTGCAGTTTGGTGTAGTGGTTAAGCGCACGGACTCTTCTCTGGGAGAACTGGGTTTGATTCCCCCCTCCTCCAGTTGCAGCTGCTGGAATGGCCTTGGGTCAGCCATAGCTCTTGCAGAGCTCTCCTCGAAAGGGCAGCTTCTCTGAGAGCTCTCTCAGCCCCACCTACCTCACAGGGTGTCTGTTGCGGAGGGGAAGGGAGAGGTAAAGGCGATTGCGAGCTGCTCTGAGACTCTGAGATTCAGAGTACAGGAAAGGAAAGGTCCCCTGTGCAAGCGCCAGTCGTTTCCGACTCTGGGGTGACATTGCTTTCACAACGTTTTCACAGCAGACTTTTTTACAGGGTGGTTTGCCGTTGCCTTCCCCAGTCATCTACACTTTCCCCCCAGCAAGCTGGGGACTCATTTGACCTCGGAAGGATGGAAGGCTGAGTCAACCTTGGGCCAGCTACCTGAATCCAGCTTTTGCTGGGATCGAACTCAGGTCGTGAGCAGAGAGTTCAGATCACAGTACTGCAGTACGGCTGCTTTACCACTCTGCGCCACGGGGCCGCTACTCAGAGCGGGGTATAAATCCAGTATCATTATCTCCTTCTTTGATATGGGGTTCAAGTTAAGGTTGCCAGGTCCAGCTTGGGAATGACCTGGAGATTTGGGGGTTAGAGCATGAGGAGGGCAGGGTTTTGAGCCGGGGAGGAACTTCAGTGGGACATAATGCCACAGAATCCACCCTCCAGAGCTGCCATTTTCTCCAGGGGAACTGACCTCTATCCAGGGCCGTAGCCAGGATTTTAAAAGTTGGGGGGCTTTTTAGAAAGTCAGGGGGCACCTTTTCCCATCCACTGCGGGGCTTGCCGCTTCTCAGACACTTTCAGCGGGTTGGGGCAAAATCTGGAAGCTCGGAACGTGGCCGAGTCATGCCGGTCAGCCCTAAAACTTTGGAGTCGAGAAGAGACTTCACCTTGCATGCAAGCAGTGGGGTTTCCTTCCATCTCCTTCTCCCCCATCCCAGCGCTTTGTAGCCAGCAGCTCTATCCATTCCCATCCATCCATCCCCACTCCCCAGCAACTTCTTCCACCTCCCTACTCCCCGCTTGCTGCTTTTGCTGCTGCAGTGCACTGTGCCATGCTCAGCTCTCCTGGCTCTGGCTGCCGCTGGTGATACTTCACCAGCTCAGCCATGGCAAAAAGGAAAAGGCAAAAAAGCAGACTGCGCTCTGGAAAGACCCCCAGAGAGGGAGTCAGGGGGCCCTGCCTGGAAATTAGGGGGCGATGCCCCTACAAGGCCCCATGTGGCTACAGGTCTGCCTCTATCAACTGGAGATCAGTGGTAATCCCAGGAGATCTCCAGCCATCACCTGGAGGTTGGCTACCCTAGATTCAGGCCTCGGATGGCCAGGGAGTCAGGACTTACAGACCTGCAATCAATTCTTGCAGAGAGATTTCAGAACGGATGAATCGCTGTCAGTAGCACCGTGCCCCATTTCTCCAGTTTTATTTTATTTTTGTGTGGAACAGCATTTTTGATTAGCAAACTGTACAAAGATTCACTTTTTTTTCTATAGTAAGCAGCTGTTGTTTTGGTGTCGTTTTTTCCTCTTTGGTAAGGGTTTTGTTCTTTCCCCTTCCCAGATTATCTACGTGGGCGGTTCTTAACCCATCACGGCCCAGCATGATTGTTGAGGTCAAAGAAAGTCAAGTGGAAAAGTGAGAGCAGTTGAAGGTTACATAATGCATGAGATGACGTCATTGCGCAACGCAGCCAATCAGTTTTGGCTCGGTGATTAAGTCACTGAAGGAGAGAGAGAGGAAAGACGGAACTACGCAATGACTAGGCAAACATTTTCAAATAGGGTTACCGGGTCTGATTCAGGAATTATCTGGAGACTTGGGGGTGGAGCCAGGAGACTTTGTGGGTGGAGTCAGGAGCAAGGTTGTGATAAGCACGATTGAACACTGAAGGGAGTTCTGGCAATCGTATTTAAAGGGACTGCACACCTTACATTTGGAATAATGAAGGATAGGGAGACCTTCTTTTGGGGCTCATGGAATCGGATCCAATCTTTTTGAAACTTCGGGGGATATTTTGAGGAGAAGCACCAAATGCTATGCTGAAAATTGGGTGCCTCTACTGCCAAGAAAATGTCACGATCTGACGTCACCCCATGGATCAGTAACGACTCAGTGCTTGCACAGGGGACTACCTTTACCTTTCTTACCTCAAAAAAGCAGGGAAAAAACAGCTCTCCCAGAGCCCCAGATACCCACAGATCAATTCATTATACTTTATGAGAATCTGCCTCCATAGGGTATAATGGAGTGTCCAGCAGATATTTCTCTCCCCCCCCCCACACACACACACATTTTCTGATAACCCTGAAGCGGGGGGGGGGGCCTCCAAACCGGGGAATCCCCTGACCACACCTGGGAATTGGCAACCCTATTTTTAAAGCAGTGGCAGGGGGGGGGGAGGGGGAGATAAAGAACATTCCAGAAAAATTGTGAACCTGTTTGAGTTTAGGTCTACTTAGTCGCATCCTCTTCTCTCTATTTGCCTTATTTCGGAAGTCTGGGGTTCTACTGAAAGTTATGCTTTAAAATTAAAAAAAAAAACCACTAAAAAGCTCCTTTCTAAACTGACTTGATTAGAACACTCCAATCAAAGGGGCAATTATGTATTTGCTTTCCATTGATGGGAGCGTCTTATTGTTCTGATTGTGAATTTGCACATGAATTTGGGGATTCGGCCGTTGCCATGGTTACTCGTGTAACCGAACTGTCGCATAAGAACGTAAAAGATCTATGCAACTTCCCAGGGATTGTGAAATGGAATTGCCGGGCAAGGAAATAAGCAAAATGCAGGAAGAGAGCTGCAGATTTGCCTTTCTGATTACATTTCTACCATTCGGGGCTAGATTTAGAGAAGAAGGAAGAAGGAAGAAGGAAGAAGGAAGAAGGAAGAAGGAAGAAGGAAGAAGGAAGAGAAGGAGAAGGAGAAGGAGAAGGAGAAGGAGAAGGAGAAGGAGAAGGAGAAGGAGAAGGAGAAGGAGAAGGAGAAGGAGAAGAAGAAGAAGAAGAAGAAGAAGAAGAAGAAGAAGAAGAAGAAGAAGAGGAGGAGGAGGAGGAGGAGGAGGAGGAGATTGGATTTATACCCTGCCCTTCACTACCCAAAGGAGTCTCAGAGCGGCTTACAAATCTCCTTTCTCTTCCCCTCCCCACAACAGACACCCTGTGAGATAGGTTTGGCTGAGAGAGCTCTCCCAGAACTGCCCTTGAGCAGAACAGTTCTTCCTATTTAATTTCAACCCATTGATTCTGGTCCTACCTTCTGGAGCAACAGAAAACAACCCTCTATAGGACAGCCCTTCAAATACTTGAAGATGGTGATCCCATCACATTCTCTCTCTCGCTCTCTTCTCTCTCTCTCTCATCCTAGCCTCCCTCCTCTTGAGGAAGGGTTAACTCCCTACCCCACCCTGGGCATCCAGGGATAAAAATGTGACAGATTTAACTGTTCTCTGTCTCTGTAGCCAGAATTGGTGGGCCAATTGCCAAACCGCTGTCCTTGGAGGTAAATCATTGCTTAAGATTCCCTTTGTGGTCATAGACATGAACGCTTTGACAGATGAATGATAGTTTCTGTAAAGTTGTGTTGCGTTTTGCTTTTTGCTCTAGGCCTTAAAATAGCTTCTCTTGCTGGGGTTTGGCTGCCAGAGCTTTCCCCAGAGGACTGCCGGATGGGATGGGAAAACCAGACTTCTTCTACTGGGCTCGGGGCCCGTGGAGAGAAGGGAGCCTGTTGGCAGCTTCGTCGTAGAACGTCCGTGCCCCATTGCTCGATCGATGTGTCACTCATCTCCCGCAGAGAGGACAAAATCAATTCAATCAGATTTGATATTGGAGATCAATTTCTATACACAGAAAAATCAGCTTTCTTATCGATCAGACAAAGATCGGTTGATATTGAATTGCAGGTTCTTGAAAGCCTTGCTAAAGGCAGATGTTCATCCTTGAGTTTGGGGGTTTTACCTCCTGGTTATAGGGCTGAATATCGCACCTGCCTAACTGCCCCTTGGCAACCCAGAGCCTAATTCCTAGCTAGGTTCAATGTGCTACCATCTGCCATACTTCTTGGAAGATTCCATAAAAACTCCCTATGCTACAGACTTGTGCATGTGCATGTGCACTTGTGTCATGTCCAGAGATAGAAATTTTAGAACCATGTGTTCCTAAACTGTACTTTTTA
This sequence comes from Heteronotia binoei, assembly GCF_032191835.1. Classification (NCBI taxonomy): domain Eukaryota; kingdom Metazoa; phylum Chordata; class Lepidosauria; order Squamata; family Gekkonidae; genus Heteronotia; species Heteronotia binoei. Next base: position 10,657,587 of record NC_083229.1, read on the forward strand.
CTCTGCCCTGGGCTCCGTACTCATTGAGCCCTGGCTGAGTGAGCAAAACAGCAAAGCCTGACAAATATAAAATTGTCTTCTTGTTTCAACTCGGAACCAGTTGATAATTGAAAACCGTTGCAAATCTTTTATATCTAGCATCTAGGAGGCGCTTAATGTATTCACAAACTGCCATTTGGTGGATAGATCGGTTCCCTGTTATGTTTGAATATCATGCCAATAAAGGTTATTGAAATTGAATTGTTGGAAGCTGGCGACCTTAGATTACAATGTGGACTGTGGGCCAGTCACACTCTCAAACCTAACCTACTTGCTGGGCTGCTATGAGGATATAATTGAGGAGAGGAGAGTGATGTAAGCCGCTTTAGGTCCCTGTCGGGGAGAAAGGCAGAACAGAGAGGGAGGAAGGGAGGGAGGGAGGAAGGAAGGAAGGAAGGAAAGGAAGGAAGAAGGAAGGAAGGAAGAAGGAAGGAAGGAAGGAAGGAAGGAAGGAAGGAAGGAATATTATTGCAAGGTGGGCAATGGGTTTGGTCTGGCCTCTGCAAGGCCACAACCAGCAATGACCAGCAACCAACGCTACCAGTGAGAAGTGAAGAAATTGCTCCAAATCAGATCTAGAAGAAGATGGACAAAGAACATGGGGGAGGGAATACCTACTTAGGTTAAGGGGGTGGAATTCTAGCAGGAGCTCCTTTGCATATTAGGCCCACCCTCCTGATGTAGCCAATCCTCCAAGAACTTACAGGGGCTCTTTTTGTAAGCTCCTGGAGGATTTGCTACATCAGGGTGTGGCCTAATATGCAAAGGAGCTCCTGCTAGAATTCCACCCCTGCTTAGGTTACTCTTGGAACTTGAAGAACTCCAGGGTTGCTATGAGAGGCTGGCAAAAACAAACCACCTCTGAGCATTTCTTGCTAGAAAACCCTAAGGAATCACTGAAAGTAAGCAGTGCTGCATCGTAACCCTTGTTTCCTGGTCAGAACTCACATCCCTGGAATGGGGAGGCAAATATTCAGGGGGGCTCAGAGGTTTTGGTTTATTTTATCAACAAAAGGCGCTTGCAGGATTTTGCTTGCTCGTACCTCTCAGCTCCCGGAGCCAAGTGCTGTTGGCTTGTTCACAGTTTCCTTTCCTTCCGCCCTCCAACGAAAATGTTGTCCTTAAGTGACTTTCACCGACACTTTCAGGATCCCCCGAAGGATGATACAGGAAGCAGCGAATTTCCGCTCAGTCCACTTTCTATTCACAATCCATGGGAGTTCCCGACTTAATGTGTGAGGGATTGCCATTTATCTGACCCTCGGCTGCTGCAATTATGCAAAGGAATTTCCATTGCTTCGCTGGGTGGATGCAGAAACTTGCAGATTCGAGCCTGACAACCAGGAGATTCTTGGTCTACAAAAAGATAGCGGTCGGGGTGTCAAACTCATTTGTCATGAGGGCCGAATCTGACATAAATTAGACCTTGTCGGGCTGAGCCACGTTGGGTTGGGCCGGGCCATGTGTGTACCTATCTGTGATTAGGTAGCAGAGATATAAACTTTATAAAGGACACAGACAAACATAAAGTTTTTTTAAAACCTTTAGAATAGCCTTAAAACATTAGCACTCATTGATCTTAAAGGTGCTTTCTTTGTATCTCTCTTGTGCAATCCAGGGAACTGGGCAAAGGAAGCTCTGGCTCTTTCCTTCTTTCCCCAGGATACGAGGAGGGAGAGGAGCCTCAGCCAATAGAAGGAGGAGAGGCTTGGCTCAGTAGCACTGCTGTGCAATTGAGAGAGCCTGGCAAAGCAAGCTATCCCTCCCCCCCCTTCCTCCCCAGGGGAGGAGCCTCAGCCAATGGAGAAAAAAGAGGCTTTGCTCCTGTGTGATTGAGCAAGCCTGGCAAAGCAAGCTGTTATGCAGAAGGAAGCAAGAGAGAGGGTGAAGGAAACAGATGATAGCCAGTTGCTCGGGGGGCTGTTAGAAGTCCTCCGGGAGCCTGATTCGGCCCCCAGACTGCATGTTTGACATGCCTGCCTTAAAACTTTGCAGGCACAGCTCTCCCCTTTAAAGCAGCTATGCCTTGGTCTTCAACCAATTTGGTGGGTACAGGTTGCCAATGCTCCGTCTAAGCTCCGGTGTCTTGGGAGCAAAAATTCTTCTTAATGAGCTATTGGCATTTAAAGTTGTGAGCTATTGCATCAATTCGTTTGCTCTGGGGCCATTCTTCCTGAGCTAAGACAAGAATGTGTGAGCAGGAGGCAAAAAACTGTGAGCTAGCTCATACTCAGCTTAGGGGGAACACTGCAGGCTGCTATAAAGACATACAGCCAGGCCTCATTTTGGGCAGGAGCGCATAAGAGCAGAGCTCTGGAACTTCTAAATTGTATTGTACTCTTTCATTCTTACTTCCCCCCAAAAAATACTTGCTTCTGGGCTCCATTGTTCAAACCCCCTGTGAGAATTTTGCTGAACTCTAAGATCTGACAAACTATCTAATATTTCCCCCACAAATAATGGGAAAATAACCAAAACATATAAAGCAGACAGGTGGAAATCTTCCTCGTGCCACTGTGGCCACATAGGAGAAAGTAATTTATGTAAAAAGTATGATGGGAGTAAGGTTTTATTACGGCAACCATTATAATTCAAGAAGCATTTTAAGGTAGATGCTGAACTGATATCATTTAGTACACCTTCCGATGATGTCGAGGGTGAGTGGCGTATGCAAATGAGCGATGCAAATGAGTTGTGCTAATGAGCTCCGGCACCTGATTTTCTACAAAATGGCCCCTGCATACAATGAAAAAATGGTGGGAGAGTTAGGATTTCCAGTAAGGTTTCCAATCCCCAGATGAACATATAAACATATGAAGCTGCCTTATACTGAATCAGTCCCTGGGTCCATCAAAGTCAGTATTGTCTACTCAGACTGGCAGCGGCTCTCCAGGGTCTCATGCTGAGGTTTTTCACACCTATTTGCCTGGACCCTTTTTATTTGGAGATGCCGGGGATTGAACCTGGGACCTTCTGCTTCCCAAGCAGATGCTCGACCACTGAGCCACCATCCCTCCCCTGATGTGGGGGCAGGGGATCCTCTGGTTTGGAGGCCCTCCCCCCACTTCATGGTTATCAGAAAGCGGGGGGAGAGGAGAGGAAAGCGGGGAGAGAGGAGGGAAGTGTCTGTCATTTCCTCCAAGAATGCACCCCTCCCATGCCATTTAAAGGGTCCACAAATCAGCTGATTGGTGGGGTCCAAATCATAAGGGAGGGGTGGCAGGAGCAGTCACTAGCCTCCTGAATTATTTAAAGCCCCCCCTCCCCCATGGACCCCTCCCCCTCCCGTGGCCCCTAGCTACGGGGCTGCATAGAAGCCTTGCCAATGTGGAAGTAAAAAAAGTAGTCCCCTGTGCAAGCACCAGTCGTTTTTTACTCTGGGGTGAGGTCACATCACGACGTTTTCACGGCAGACTTTTTACAGGGTGGTTTGCCATTGCCTTCCCCAGTCATCTACGCTTTCCCCCCAGCAAGCTGGGTACTCATTTTACTGGCCTCCGAAGGATGGAAGGCTGAGTCAACCTCGAGCCGGCTACCTGAACCAGCTTCCGCTGGAATCGAACTCAGGTCGTGAGCAGAGGGCTCTGACTGCAGTACTGCAGCTTTACCACTCTGCGCCACGGGGCTCTTAGGAAAAGCTTACACCCTTGGAATTCTTGCGGGCTTGAAGGTCTTACTGGGATCTAATCTTGCCCCCATACACATCTGCTGTCTGAGGGAGCACAGCCCATTCCATATGTCTGGAATTCACCATAGCATTCATCTTCATGGTTGAGAACGTCGGAAGAGCCCTGCAGGATCAGAGCAGTGGTCCATCTAGTCCAGCCTCCTGCCTCACACAGGAACCAACCAGTTCCTCTGGGGAGGGGGGGCAATAAAAGGGCATAGGGGCCAATGGGACGGGACTGAACTCAGGTCACGAGCAGAGAGTTCAGGCTACAGTACTGCAGCTTTACCACTCTGCGCCACGGGGCTAATGCGGAGGCATCTTGCTCCAAAGGAAACCTCAGGTGTTCTGTGGGGCCTACAGCAGATTTTCAGCTTCTGAGCGTTCATTGTTAATGTTCTCTCCCCCCCACACACACACTGAAGCTTTCCTTTCTTTACCTGGAAACAACCAGCTTCTGGAAACGAGAATTTATTCTTCCCCTTTCTAATATCTCCTGCTTTCAGCTTCTTTCCCTCCTCTGTCCTTACCTCGAAAAGCTCTCTTCAAAGTCTGGATTGTGCTAGCAGATGGGCGTGGGAAGCTTCGGCAGGCTGACTCTGGAAGGGGTGGCTTCTCCGAGACAGAAAACAACAGCTTGAAAGTGGACCGGGGGTGGGTTAGAAAGCTGGGGGGACGGGTGGAAAGCCTCCTCATCTTTCTATACGCAGGGGTCTTTAGCATGCTTTAAGAGCCCCATGGCGCAGAGTGGTAAAGCTGCAGTACTGCAGTCCTAAGCTCTGCTCACGACCTGAGTTCGATCCCAGTGGAAGCTCGGTTTTCAGGTAGCCAGCTTGAGGTTGACTCAACCTTCCATCCTTCTGAGGTTAGTAAAGTGAGTACCCAGCTTGCTGGGGATAACGTGTAGATGACTGGGGAAAGTAATGGCAAAAAACCCTGAAAACGTTGTGAAAGCAACGTCACCCTAGAGTCAGAAATGACTGGTGCTTGCACAGGGGACTATCTTTACCTTAGCATGCTTTAATGCTATTTAGAGTTGCCATCCTCCGGGGGGGGGGGAACACATTTACAGTGGAGATCTCCTGGTATTATAATTGATTTCCACAGGGGTCGTTTGTAGAAAAATAGGTGGTGCAGCTCATTAGCTTAACTTATTGGCATATGCTGTCCCCCCCCCCCAGCCAAAAGCAACCTGATGCAAGAAAGGAGAGCCCGGGCAAGCAAGGCCTGCTTGGGCTAGCTAGACATCCAGCCAGCCCAAGCAGGTCTCACTCACCTGGGGCTCTCCTTGGTCCCCCAGTATAAAGGTCAGCAAGCCACCCGCCACCCAAAATCACATAAAAAGTGGAGAAAGGGTGGCATGGGCTTCTCCAGGGGTTAATGAGGGCTGCTGGGGGGCTGGCAAAGCCACTGGTGGCTGGCTGGCTGCCCATTCTCCTAATCCAGGGATTGTTATGCAGCTGCACCTACTATTCAATGGACAAGGTAGGTAGGTGGGGAGGAGGAGGGGGAACCCTCAGAAAGGTTCAGGAGCTGTGTTCATGTGAGCTCCTGCTGATCTCCAGTCTACAGAGAGCAGTTCCGTTGGAGAAAATGGCTGCTTTGGAGGGTGGATTCTATGGCATAGCCTGCCGAGGTCCCACCCCTTTCCCCATAAGGTTGCTAGGTCCTAGAGTTGCCAATCCCCAGGTGGGGGCAGGGGATCCCCCCCACTTCAGGATCATCAGAAAGCAGGGGGGGGGGAATGTCTGCTGGGCACTCCATTATTCCCTAAGGAGACCGATTCCCATAGGGTATCATGTAGAATTGATCCATGGTTATCTGGGGCTCGGGGGGGGGGCTGTTTTTTGAGGTAGAGGCACCAAATTTGTAGCATAGCATCCAGTGCCTCTCCTCAAAACTCCCTCCAAGTTTCAAAAAGATTGGACCAGGGGGTCTAATTCTATGAGCCCCCAAAGAAAGTGCCCCTATCCTTCATTATTTCCAATGGAGAGAAGGCATTTAAAAGGTGTGCGGTCCCTTTAAATGTGATGGCCAGAACTCCCTTTGGAGTTCAGTTACACTTGTCACACCCTTGCTCCTGGCTCCACCCCAGTGTCTCCTGGCTCCACCCCCAAAGTCTCCAGATAGTTCTTGAATTGGACTTGGCAAACCTACCAGCCACCAGTGAGGGGTGGGGGTCTGGTTGCCAGGTCCAGCTTGAGATACTCCTGGAGATTTTGGGGGTGGAGCCTGGTGAGAACATGGACCTTAGTGGGGTATAATGTCACAGAGTTCGCCCCCCCCCCCAAAGCATCCATTTTCTCCAAACTACAGACATTTTTTTTTTTTAGGAAGAGGCACCAAATTTGTAGCATAGCATCCAGTGGCTCTCCTCAAAACTCCCTCCAAGTTTCAAAAAGATTGGACCAGGTGGTCTAATTCTATGAGCCCCCAAAGAAAGTGCCCCTATCCTTCATTATTTCCAATGGAGGGAAGGCATTTAAAAGGTGGCGAAGAGCTGTAGTCTGGAGACGTTGGTGGTGGAGCCAGGATCAAAGTTGTGACAAGCATCATGGAACTTCAAAGGGAGTTCTGGCCATCATATTTAAAGGGACCGCACACCTTTTAAACGCCTTCTCTCCATTGGAAATAATGAAGGATAGGGGCACTTTCTTTGGGGGCTCACAGAATTAGACCCCCTGGTCCAATCCTTTTGAAACTTGGAGGGTGTTTCGAGGCGAGGCACCGGATACTATGCTGCAAATTTGATGCCTCTACCTAAAAAAACAGTCTCCTAGTAGAGCCCCACATGCCCACAGACCAATTCTCCATTATACCCTATGGGAATCGGTCGGCATAGGGTATAATGGAGTGCCCAGCAGACATTTCCGTCCCTCCCTCCGCTTTCTGATGACCTTGAAGTGGGGGGAGGTTCTCCCACCTGGGGATTGGCAACCCGAGTTGTAACTCCGGGAGCTCTCCAGACATTTACAACCGATCCATATAAATACACGTACTACATTCTAGAGACCAACCGTTATTCTGTTGGCTATTTATATTTTTAAAAAGAAGCATTACAGTCAAGGCTACTGAGACTGTTTTGTAATTCCATCTCGAATGCACAGGAGAGCAGGCCTTTGATACCTGCCGTGAGTCCCGGGCTCCTCTGAAATCAATGGACCCACGCTGCTGTTTTTTGAATAGCCCAAGAGAAAAGCCGTATGTGTCCTTCCTTATTGCTTCTATAAAGGGCACCTTGACACCGGTCCTCTGGGTTCTGCCAGGCAAATCCAAAGCCTCAAAGTCTGACTCTTAATAAATTACTGATTAACCTCCTTTGATCAAAAGGAGATTGGGCAGATACAGTTAAGATAACGTAATAAGACGAGCGTGCTCCTCCAGCCGACCGCTTACTTCATGGCACACCGATGGGACTGGCTGTGTTTCTACGTGATGCTACAACCTAACCGGCAAGAATAAGCATCTTTCCAAAACCTCTCCTTTCCACCTGCCCAGCCCCTCCCTGCTTGACTTCATCATAGCATTGTTTCTTTTACCATTTTCTCGGAGACGCTATGCGCCAGACGGTCTTTCCTACCGCCCGTTCAGTTCCCAAAAACGAACGGCAAATTGAAACGCTTGGCGAGTCTTTTAGAGTTGCCAGGTCTGACTCAAGAAATATCTAAACCGTGAGAGAAGCCATGGCCCATCCAGTCCAACACTGTGTGTCACACATAAGAACATAAGAGAAGCCATGCTGGATCAGGCCAATGGCCCCTCCAGTCCAACACTCTGTGTCACAGAAGAACCTAAGAGAAGCCATGTTGGATCAGGCCAATGGCCCATCCAGTCCAACACTCTGTGTCACAGAAGAACCTAAGAGAAGCCATGTTGGATCAGGCCAATGGCCCATCCAGTCCAACACTCTGTGTCACAGAAGAACCTAAGAGAAGCCATGTTGGATCAGGCCAATGGCCTATCCAGTCCAACACTCTGTGTCACAGAAGAACCTAAGAGAAGCCATGTTGGATCAGGCCAATGGCCCATCCAGTCCAACACTCTGTGTCACACAGTGGCAAAAAAAAAAAAAACTTTGGGGGTGGAGCCATGAGACTTTGGGGGGTAGAACCAGGAGATTTTGCGGGTGGAGCCAGGAGCAAGGGTGTGACGAGCACGACTGAACTCCGAAGAGAGCTCTGACCATCACATTTAAAGAGACCACACACCTTTTAAATGTCTTCCCTCCATTTGGAAATAATGATGGGGCGCCTTTAGGGGGGGGGGCTTATAGAATTGGACCCCCTAGTCCAATCTTTTTTTAAACTTGGGGGGTGTTTGGAGGAGAGGCACTAGATGCTATGCTGAAAATTTGTTGTCTCTGTCTCAAAAAACAGACCCCCAAAGCCCCAGATACCCACGGATCAATTCTCCATTATATCCTATGGGAATCGATCTCCATAGGGAATAATGGAGTGCCCAGAAGACAGTTCCCTCCCCCTCCTTTTCTGATGACCCTGAAGTGGGGGGAGGGCCTCCAAACGGGGGATCCCCTGCCCCCAACTGGGGCTTGGCAACCCTAGACAATCGGACTTTTCTCCATCTTGTTGGTGCAAGAAGTCTTTCAGAAGAGTCTAGGAACCATTGTGTTTGTGTCTGCCGGGGACAGCCTATAGGAAACCAGCTGCCTCCCTCATATTAGAATCATAGAGTTGGAAGGGGCCACGCAGGAAGGACACATAAGGAAGGACACATCCAGCTCGTCTCTTGAGCTATTCAACACCTTGAGCTGGTCTTGCCAGCTGTCAATTTGTTGCATCAGAAACACAGAAGAGTTTTATGGCGCATTATAGACTGACAAGATTTTATTCAAGCGTAAGCTTTCTTGGACTACAAGAGGGACATCAAGACTATCTTTAATTAAAAAAAGGGACTTTAATAAACAGGGACAGAGCCAGTTTGGTGCAGTGGTTACGTGCGCAGAATCTTAATCTGAGAGAACCAGGTTTGATTTCCCACTCTTCCACCTGCACCTGCTGATGTGACCTTGGATCAGCCACAAGTTCTCTCAAGGCTGATTCTCTCCAGAGCAGTTTCTGTCAGAGCTCTCTCAGCCCCCACCTACCTCATAGGGTGTCTGTTGTGGGAAAGGGAAGAGAAATGAGATTGTAAACTGCTCTGAGACTCCTTTGGCTAGCAAAGGGCGGGGTGTAAATCCTATTTCTCTTCTTCTCTTCTTTTGGAGGGTTTGGTCTCTCCATCCTTCTGGCTCAGACACGAGGACTGCGAGAACACTTAGAAAACATGAAGGAACAGGCCATATTAAAAGGCAAAAGAAGTTTGACTTATCCTTGGGGAAAGTATTATTCTACATCGTTACCCAAATTCTGATAGATGGGGCATTTCCCCCCCCCCCCCATATCAAAACCGGAGGCAAACATTCCAAAATCCAATCAGGTTGACTTTTGGAACTTCAGAGATTAAAGATTACCTGTCCTCAGGGGAACCCGACTCTCTGACTCCATCCGAGTGACTGATCTACAGTCACCTAAATCCAGGTGGAACTTGGAGATCTAGCGGAATTTACAAATGATCTGTAGACTATGGAGATTAGTTCTCCAAGAGAAAGCGGCCAGTTTGGAAGGTGGACTGGAAGGCATTATACCCTACTGTGATCCTTCCCTTCCCCTCCCCAAATACTGCTCTCCACAGGTGGCATCTCCAAAATCTTTAGGAATTTCCCAGCTTGGGTTTGGCAACTCTAAACTGACAGGACAGGCTCCTGAACTGAATCAGAATCATAGAGTTGGAAGGGACCTCTAGGGTCATCTAGTCCAACCCCTGCACAATGCAGGAAACTCACAAACACCTCCCCCTAAATTCACAGGATCTTCATCGCTGTCAGATGGCCATCTAGCCTCTGTTTAAAAACCTCCAAGGAAGGAGAGCCCACCACCTCCCGAGGAAGCCTGTTCCAATGAGGAACCGTTCTAACGGTCAGGAAGTTCTTCCTAATGTTGAGCCGGAAACTCTTTTGATTTAATTTCAACCCATTGGTTCTGGTCCTGCCTTCCGGGGCCACAGAAAACAATTCCACACCCTCCTCTATAGGACAGCCCTTCAAGTATTTGAAGATGGTGATCCTATCACCTCTCAGCTGCCTCCTCTCCAGGCTAAACATCCCCAGCTTCTTCAACCTTTCCTCATAGGACTTGGTCTCCAGATCCCTCACCATCTCCAGATCCCTCACCAGATCCCTCCTCTGGACCCGTTCCAGCTTGTCTGTATCCTTCTTAAAATGTGGTGCCCAAAACTAAACACAATACTCCAGGTGAGGTCTTACCAGAGCAGAGTAAAGCGATACCATCACATCACATCACGTGATCTGAACACTGGACATGTGATCTGAAGTATGAGGCCTTCCCCTTACGTTGCCTCCTGAATCTGGGATTTATAGGTTGACTGCCTCTAAAGTTCCCTTGAGTCACCATGGCTGTGGTCACTGATAGACCCAGGGTCAGTCACAGTTCTCTAAGAGCTGTTCTCTCAAGCACAGTACTGTCAGAGCTCTCTCAGCCCCACCTACCTCACAGGGTGCCAGGGGAGGGGAAGGGAAAGGAGATTTCCTTCCCTGAGACTTCTTTGGCTAGCGAAGGGCAGGGTATAAATCCAATCTCTTCTTCTTCTTCTGTAGATCCACTCTATAGGACACATCTTCAGTTCCCAGGTGCTGATCGAATCTGCGGGACCTCACCTTGAACTCACCGGGAAGAAGAAGAAGAATTGCAGATTTATACCCCGCCCTTCTCCCTGAATCAGAGACTCAGAGGGGTTTACAATCTCTTATGTTTTCTCCCCCCACAACAGACACCCTGCGAGGTGGGTGGGGTTGAGAGGGCTCTTATAGCAGCTGCCCTTTCAAGGACAACTCCTGCCAAAGCTATGGTTGACCCAAGGCCATTCCAGCAGCTGTAAGTGGAGGAGTGGGGAATCAAACCTGGTTCTCCCAGATAAAAGTCCACACACTTAACCACTACACCAAACGGGCTCTCAAAAAACTGGGAACAACAGCATCCCCTAAAACAGGGGTCCCCAACCCCAGGGCCATGGACTGGTACCAGTCCATGGCCTGTTAGCAACTGGGCCATTAGTTGTATAATTATTTCATTATATATTACAATGCAATAATGATGATGATGATAAATTGGATTTATATCCTGCCCTCCACTTCAAATCTCAGAGTGGCTCACAATCTCGTTTATCTTCCTCCCCCACAACAGACACCCTGTGAGGTGAGTGGGGCTGAGAAAGCTCTCCCAGAAGCTGCCCTTTCAAGGACAACTCTGCAAGCTATGGCTGACCCAAGGCCATTCCAGTAGCTGCAAGTGGAGGAATGGGGAATCAAACCCGGTTCTCCCAGATAAGAGTCTGCACACATAACCACCACACCAAAATAAAGCGCACAACTGTATCATCCCAAAACAATCGCCCCCCGGCCCTCCGTGCCGGTCCATGGAAAAATTGTCTTCCACAAAACTGGTCCCTGGTGCCAAAAAGGTTGGGGACCACTGCCCTAAAACAAACATTAACTTGCCCTTTTTCAAAATTGTAGGAAATGACCGCACAGTTTAGGGCCAGTTTTCTTTCACCAATTACTAAGTTTCCTTTTCCATTCCTTAAGCTTTTTTCCCTCTGATCACACTGCAGGCTTCCTTGCCGCCTCCCATCACCCCTTTTCCCATGTGTCCTTGCGCCACCCCATAATACCATTTCCCCTGCCTCAGTCTCAGAGGTGAAACTATTTCCAATTATCCAAGTCCTCAGATTTTGAAATGGAAATGAAGCAGCACAATGAGGCAGATGCGTCTAATTGGGATTGTCCTTTTTTTCTTTTCGTTTTTTTCCGCAGAGTTGGCTGCGGAATTCAAATTTGGTCCAGGCGTAGCAGTTTAAGGCTCCTTGCCTGCCCATACTTTCCACAGAAAATGCTGTGTGCCACAGAAAAATCCGGCAACTATCCCACAAAAGGTCCACCACCATGAGCTGCCGGAGAAAACACATTGGAGCGATTTCACACATCTAATCCAAGTTCCAGCTGCTTTAACGCAGAGGGGAGAAAACACAGCATATAGTCTGATCGAGGAGAGGGCTGTTGACTTGCCGCAGTTAGGAGACAATCTAAAAAAAATCCTAAACTTGAGATTTATCCCTGCCACAGTGAATTACAAACTGCATCTCTTTTGCCTGAATCCTTCCCCTCTCTCTGCTGGTAGGAACCGGGGCACTTCACAATCTTGGGAAACGGCCTCTTGTCTCTCTGCCTTTGGAGCTCTCGCTGCTTCAAACTGCAGAGCTGGGAGGAAAGGATTGCTGCAAATGGCTCCTTCATTCACAAGGCAACGGTGCTCCGTTTGTGCACCGTAAAAACCCAGCCAGAGAGAGAAAACCAGTTTGGCATTTCTAGCTGTCTTCAGGGTCTGTTTGCACCGGCAGAGGCTCAGCCCCCGAATCTGTGTTCAGTTCCAACGTGCAAGTCTGGAAGGAAGGAAGCGAGAACAGATGGAGGCGTCCTCGAGGAGACGCCGAATGTATGGAGGCCAGCATCCCTTTTGCTCAAAATTCAGCATAAACAGCCTGTCCTGGTAAATAATGCCATTTGCTTTTGGGAAGCAATTTGGATGGTTCCTGGCTGCCACTACAGATCCTGGAACTCCAGTTTGAGGATTCTCATAGCATGTGAAGGTAAGTGCCACACAATGTTCCCTCTTAGCTGCAGTGTCTTGTGAGCAAAAATTCTACTCTGTGAGCTACTGGTATTAAAGTTGTGAGTTACTGCATAAATTAGTGTGCTCTGGGGTCACCCGTCCTGAGCTAAGACAAAAATGTGTGAGCCGGAGGCTAAAAATCTGTGAGCTAGCTCACGCTAATTCAGTTTAGAGGGGAAACTGGTGCCACAGTCCTTTCTATAGGAGTTGGGGCTTGAGTGGTTTTCTGCTAGAAGGACATAACGAAGGCAGCTTTATGTCCAAATGTGAGATGCAAAAAATGTCCGAGGTTTGTAATTTTCTTGTGGTCAAGGAGTGTTGGATTATGCCAGTACAGTGCATTGGTTAGAGCGGGGTGGGGGGGAACTGTGGCTTGGGGAGCATATGTGGCTCTTTCACACATATAGTGTGGCTCTCAAAGCCTCCACTGTCCCATTGGCCGGTAGCTTGGAGAATTCATTTAAAATTAAATTTGCTTTCTTTCCATCTCTCTCTCTCTCCTTCCTCCCCATCTATTTCCTTCCTGCATGCCTGCCTGCTCTCAAACATCTGACATTTATTCTACGTGGCTCTTATGTTAAACAAGGTTGGCCACTCCGGATTAGAGTGTTGGACTGGGGAGATTGGTTTATTTATATCCTCCTTTACTCCCCAATGGGGATCAAAAGCGGCTTACAACGTCCTCCTGTCATCTTCCCTTTTATCCTTACAACCCAGTAGGGTAGGTTACGCTGAAAGAAGATGACAGGCCCAAGGTCATCCAGGTGAGCTGGCATGGCAAAGTCAGGCTCCGAATTGGGTCTCTCAGATCCAAGTCCAGCCGATTTGAAGAGGCGCGGCTTCGAAGTCCCACTGGGACCTGACTGTCTTTGGGTGACCTTGAGCTTGTCACTGCTTCACAGGGTTAGAATCATAGAGTTGGAAGAGCCTTCCAAGGTCATCTGATCCAAGAAAGCAGGAAATGCACAAATACCTCCCTCACACCCATGGGCTGCTGGTAGCGGCGGAAACCACTGTCAAGGTCCAGTCAAACTGTGGTGACCCTATAAGGTTTTTGAGGCAAGAAACGTTCAGAGGTGTTTTGCTGTTCCCCACCTCTGCCTAGAACCCCTGGGCTTCCTTGGTGGTTGTGCATTCAAATATTAACCAGGGGTGATTCTGCTTAGCTTCTGAGATCTGATGAGATCAGGCTAGCCTGGGCCAGGATAGAATTGTAGTGGTGACAAAATGAAGGGGGAAATTATATAAGGTAAGAACATAAGAGAAGCCATGCTGGATCAGGCCAACGGCCCATCCAGTCCAACACTCTGTGTCACACAGTGGCCAACAAACCAGGTGCCATTAGGAGGTCCATCAGTGGGGCCAGGACACTAGAAGCCTTCCCACTGTGCCCCCCCCCCCCCAAGCACCAAGAATACAGAGCATCCCTTGCAGCAGACATAAGAACATAAGAGAAGCCATGTTGGATTAGGCCAACGGCTCATTCAGTCCAAAACTGTGTCACAGAGTGGCCAAAAAACCAGGTGCCATCAGGAGGTCCATCAGTGGGGCCAGGACACTAGAAGCCCTCCCACTGTGCCCCCCAAGCACCAAGAATACAGAGCATCACAGCCTCAGACAGAGTGCCATCAATACGCTGTGGCTAATAACCACTGATGGACCTCTACTCTATATGTTTATCCAATCCCCTCTGGTGCCAATTTGGTGTAATGGTTAAGTGTGCGGACTCTTATCTGGGAGAACCGGGTTTGATTCCCCACTCCTCCACTTGCAGTGGCTGGAATGGCCTTGGGTCAGCCATAGCTCTGGCAGAGGTTGTCCTTGAAAGGGCAGGTGCTATGAGAGCCCTCTCAGCCCCACCCACCTCACAGGGTGTCTGTTGCGGGGGGCAGAAGACATAGGAGATTGTAAGCCGCTCTGAGTCTCTGATTCAGGGAGTAGGGTGGGGTATAAATCTGCAATTCTTCTTCTGTTGAAGCTGTCTATGCTGGCAGCCATCATCACCTCCTATGGCAGCGAATTCCACATGTTAATCGCCCTTTGGGTGAAGAAGGACTTCCTTTTATCCGTTCTAACCCGACTGCTCAGCAATTTCCCTGAATGTCCACGAGTTCTTGTATTGTGAGAAAGGGAGAAAAGGACTTCTTTCTCTACCTTCTCTATCCTGTGCATAACCTTGTAAGGTGTTGTTAGCTGCACAGATGAAGGGTAGGATGTCCAAGTCCCCCCATGGCCACCAGCAATGAAGGGAAGGTAGGGTTGCCAGCTCCAGGTTAGGAAATTCCTGGATATTGGGGGGTAGACCCACCTCAGTGCGGCACAATGCCATACATGCTTAATGTAGCCTAATGTGTTTAATGTAAGAGGCACAGAATGAACACCAGATGTTTAAGAGCCACAAGATATGAATGCCAGCTGTTTGAGTGGAAGGAAGGAAGGGAGAGAGGGAGGCAGGGTGGAAAGAAAGCCACTTTAACTTTAAATGTATTTTTCTAAGCCACCAACTGACTTGGCTTGGAGAAGGATTTAAAAAGACAAATACCTTCTCCAAGCCAGCAAACAGGATAGTAGGGGCTTCAAGAGCCACACAATGTGTGTGAAGGAGCCACACGTTTGGCCACTCCTGTCATGGAGTCTACCCTCCAAAACATCCATTTCCTCTAGAGGAACTGATCTCTATAGTCTGGAGATGAGCTGTAATTCCAGGGCACACCTGGGGCCCATCTGGAAGCTGACATCCCTAAATGAAGGGCGAGATTAAAAATTAGATGTGTTGCATCAAACGGCAGTGCTTTTTTTTTGCCTGCTAGGAGTTACCACGAAGTTCACTCGGTGGCCTGGGGGAAAGTAAGTTTCTCTGCCTGCCCCGCCCCACCCCACAAGGTTCCTGTACAATCCTGTGCATGCCACACTGACCTCCATGTGGAAAACTAGAAAAGTCCGTATACTCAGACCTATGGTATTCCCAGTAGTAATGTATGGCTGTGAGAGCTGGATCATACGGAAGGCCAAGTGCAGAACAGATGCTTTCGAGCTGTGGTGCTGGAGAAGACTCTTGAGAGTCCCTTGGACTGCAAGAAGATCCAATCAGTCAGTCCTAAGGGAAATCAACCCTGACTGTTCCCTGGAAGGGCCTGGTGTGACTCGGTCCATGAGGTCGCAAGGAGTCGGACTCGACTCTGCGACTGAGCAACAAAAATGCATTTTCTTCACCAGAAGGCACCTGCCAAGGCTTTCCACTGAGATCCCTTCAGGACCCACCCCCACAAGTGAAAAAGCTAAGGGAGACATTTAGAAGATAACTGGCTAACTAACCACTGTGTGAGCCAGGATGCTGGACTAGATGGACCACTCACCTGACCCAGCAGGGCTCTCCTGATGTTAAACATGATCGTCTCTGTATTGAATATGTTGTCTCTGTGTTTGTTTGAATTTCAAAATCTCAACATTAAGCAAAGCGTGCATTTAGAGGTTGCCACTCCCTGCATACGCCCTAAAGACTAAGTCCCACATAGAGAGAGCCAGTTTGGTGTAGTGGTTAAGTGCGCCGACTCTTATCTGGGAGAACCGGGTTTGATTCCCCGCTCCTCCACTTGCAGCTGCTGGAATGGCCTTGGGTCAGCCATAGCTCTTGCAGGAGTTGTCCTTGAAAGTGCAGCTTCTGGGAGAGCTCTCTCGGCCCCACCTACTTCACAAGAGGTCTGTTGAGGGGAGGAAGATAAAGGCAATTGCGAGCCGCTCTGAGTGGAGGGCGGAATAAAAATCCAATGTCGTCTTCTTATTCTTCTATCTCACTGCGGGGGGGAGGTCCAAGTAAGCACGCAGAAGGCGGGCCTGCGGATCTAAAGAGGGAACCTCCCAGTGCAAATGTGCAAAGCCCGGATCGCCTTGCTTCCTTCATCATCATCATCATCATCATCACCACCACATTTTATTTATATCCCGCCCTCCCCGCCGAAGAAGGCTCAGGGCGGCTAACAACAGGCGAGGAGAGATCACCCAACCGTTCAGAGAGGCACGCAGGATGGCCCATCCCAGTTTGCAGCACTGCTCCATCGCGTCCGTCCTTCCACCTTGCCATGTATCCGACTGCTAACCGCCGCCCCCCCCCCATCTTTTGCAACCTTCCCCCGCAAAATGGCCAGCCCCGCAATTGCAAAAACAGGCTCTTGATTGACACTCTAAAACCCTCCCTCACCCCGCGGCCCCGCAAACCTTCCCCTCGCGTCACAAACAGGTTCTATGCCCACCTCCGTCCCCCCCACCATGCGCCGTAGCCAATGAGCGAGCGCGCCTTCTAGCCCCGAGCCGAGGGGCGCCCCTTATTGGCCCCGCGCCTTCTTTCTTTTTTTTTCCCCCCTTCTCCTCCGTCGCCCGTCTCCTTCCCCAGGTCCGAGGCCCCGCCCCTCCCCCTCTCTGCATATTCATGAGGCGGGCGGGCGCGAGGGAGGGGCGGAAGCGGAAGCGTTGCGGGGCGACGGTTTCCGAGGAGCCGAGGCTATAAAAGCGCCGGCCCTGCCGCTCGCGAGCCCCGTTCGTCGCCTTCGCCGTTGCGGCCGCCGCTGCTGAGGAGGCTGAAGGAGGAGGAGGAGGCGCCGCGGACCCCCTCAGCCGCCCACCCCCCTCGACGGACGGGAGCCAGCCCAGCGGAGCCCGCCCCGGGCCAGGGGAGCAGCCCGGCAGCCCCACGACACACGCCGCGCCCGGCCGCCCCGGCAGCAGGTGAGGAGGCGGCGGCGCCTGCAGGGAGCGAGCGAGAGAGCGCCGCCTCCCCTCCTCAGGGCGACTGGCCTACCTTGCAGGGAGGGGGAAGAGGCAGGTGGAGGGGAGGAAGCGGGGCTTCTCTCTTGCGTGGGGGGGGGGGGATCAGCCCTTCTCTATGGTTGCTTTTCTTAGGCATTAGAGGATTCGAGATTGTATTGGTTACGTTTGCAGGCGGCTGTCCTACCTTGCAGGGAGGGTTGGCGTGAGGGCAGGTGGAGGGGAGGAAGCGGGGCTTCTCCCTATGGGGTGGGGAGAGAAATCAGCCCTTCTTTATGGTTGCTTTTCTTAGGTATTAGAGGATTCGAGATTGTATTGGTTACGTTTGCAGGCGGCTGTCCTACCTTGCAGGGAGGGTTGGCGTGAGGGGGAAGAGGGAGGTGGAGTGGAGGAAGCGGGGCTTCTCTCTTGCATGGGGGTGGGGATCAGCCCTTCTTTATGGTTGCTTT
Source organism: Heteronotia binoei (assembly GCF_032191835.1). Lineage (NCBI taxonomy): Eukaryota > Metazoa > Chordata > Lepidosauria > Squamata > Gekkonidae > Heteronotia > Heteronotia binoei. The sequence goes on from NC_083229.1 coordinate 10,675,247, forward strand.
TCTTAGGTATTAGAGGATTCGAGATTGTATTGGTTACGTTTGCAGGCGGCTGTCCTACCTTGCAGGGAGGGTTGGCGTGAGGGGGAAGAGGCAGGTGGAGTGGAGGAAGCGGGGCTTCTCTCTTGCATGGGGGCGGGATCAGCCCTTCTTTATGGTTGCTTTTCTTAGGTATTAGAGGATTCGAGATTGTATTGGTTACGTTTGCAGGCGGCTGTCCTACCTTGCAGGGAGGGTTGGCGTGAGGGGGAAGAGGGAGGTGGAGGGGAGGAAGCGGGGCTTCTCTCTTGCGTGGGGAGAGAAATCAGCCCTTCTTTATGGTTGCTTTTCTTAGGTATTGGAGGATTCGAGATTGTATTGGTTACGTTTGCAGGCGGCTGTCCTACCTTGCAGGGAGGGTTGGCGTGAGGGGGAAGAGGCAGGCGGAGGGGAGGGAGCGGGGCTTCTCTCTTGCGTGGGGGGGGGGGATCAGCCCTTCTTTATGGTTGCTTTTCTTAGGTATTAGAGGATTCGAGATTGTATTGGTTACGTTTGCAGGCGACTGTCCTACCTTGCAGGGAGGGTTGGTGTGAGGGGGAAGAGGCAGGTGGAGTGGAGGAAGCGGGGCTTCTCTCTTGCTTGGGGGGGGGGGATCAGCCCTTCTTTATGGTTGCTTTTCTTAGGTATTAGAGGATTCGAGATTGTATTGGTTACGTTTGCAGGCGGCTGTCCTACCTTGCAGGGAGGGTTGGCGTGAGGGGGAAGAGGGAGGTGGAGGGGAGGAAGCGGGGCTTCTCTCTTGCGTGGGGAGAGAAATCAGCCCTTCTTTATGGTTGCTTTTCTTAGGTATTGGAGGATTCGAGATTGTATTGGTTACGTTTGCAGGCGGCTGTCCTACCTTGCAGGGAGGGTTGGCGTGAGGGGGAAGAGGCAGGCGGAGGGGAGGGAGCGGGGCTTCTCTCTTGCGTGGGGGGGGGGGATCAGCCCTTCTTTATGGTTGCTTTTCTTAGGTATTAGAGGATTCGAGATTGTATTGGTTACGTTTGCAGGCGACTGTCCTACCTTGCAGGGAGGGTTGGTGTGAGGGGGAAGAGGCAGGTGGAGTGGAGGAAGCGGGGCTTCTCTCTTGCTTGGGGGGGGGGGATCAGCCCTTCTTTATGGTTGCTTTTCTTAGGTATTAGAGGATTCGAGATTGTATTGGTTACGTTTGCAGGCGACTGTCCTACCTTGCAGGGAGGGTTGGCGTAAGGGGGATGAGGGAGAGGGAGGTGGAGGGGAGGAAGCGGGGCTTCTCTCTTGCGTGGGGAGAGAAATCAGCCCTTTATGGTTGCTTTTCTTAGGTATTAGAGGATTCGAGATTGTATTGGTTACGTTTGCAGGTGGCTGTCCTACCTTGCAGGGAGGGTTGGCGTGAGGGGGAAGAGGAAGTGGAGGGGAGGAAGCGGGGTTTCTCCCTGTGGGGTGGGGAGAGAAATCAGCCCTTCTCTATGGTTGCTTTTCTTAGGTATTAGAGGATTTGAGATTGTATTAGTTACGTTTGCAGGCGACTGTCCTACTTTGCAGGGAGGGATGGCGTGAGGGGGAAGAGGGAGGTGGAGGGGAGGAAGCGGGGCTTCTCCCTGTGGGGTGGGGAGAGAAATCCGCCCTTCTTTATGGTTGCTTTTCTTAGGTATTAGAGCAGGGGTGGCCAAGCTGCAGCTCGGGAGCTGCATCGTGGCTGTTTTGCACTGTGCAAAATTGCACATATTGGGTGGCTCTCAGAGCCCCCCCCCCTCCACCCCATCGGCTGGCTTGGGGAAGGCATTGAAAGTTGCTTTCTTCCCACTTCTCTCTTCCCCATCTATTTGCCTTCCTTCCTTCCGGCTCTCCAACCTCTGACATTCATGTCTTGCGGCTCTCCAACATCTGACGTTTATTCTTTGTGACTCTTACATTTAAGCAAGTTGGGCTTCTGCAAAGAGCGACCTGCGGGTGATGATGGGCAACTGGCCTACCTTGCAGGGGGTGGTGGGTGCGAGGGGGAAGAGGCAGGTGGGGGGAAGGAGGGGGAAGGAAGCGGTGCTTCTCTCTCTGGGTGGGTGGAGGAAATTAACCCTTCTTTATGGTTGCTTTCATTAGGTATTAGAGGTTTCGAGATTGTTTTAGTTATGTTTGCAGGCGACTGTCCTACCTTGCAGGGAGGGTTGGTGTGAGGGGGAAGAGGCAGGTGGAGGGAAGGAAATCGGGGTTTCTCTTTCTGGGGGGGGAGATCAGCCCTTATTTATGGTTGTTTTCATTAGGTAATAGAGGATTCGAGATTGTTTCAGTTACGTTTGCAGGCGACTATCCTATCTTGCAGGGAGGGTTGGTGTGAGGAGGGGAAGTGAGGGTTGGAAAGGGAGAGGAGGAGGAAGAGGTAGGTAGGTAGGTAGAGAGAAGGAGAGGGAAGCAGCGGTTATCTCTGTGTGGGGGTCAGCCCTTATTTTTGGTTTTTTTATTTAGTCAGAGGATTCGATATTCTTCGTTTGCAGCAAGTGATCTGCTGCTGGGCGACTGGCCAACCTTGCAGGAGGCGGTTGGTGTGAGGGGTGGAAAAGGAGCAGAGGAGGAAAGGGCAGGCGGAGGGAAGTGGAGCCTCTCTGTGTGGGAGGGGGATATCAGCTCGCATTTATTACGTATTGCTTTTATTAGAGGGTTAGATATTGTTTGATTACTTTTGCAGCGAGTGACCTACAGCTGCTTAAGGTGACTGTCCTACCTTGCAGGGAGGGTTGGTGTGAGGGGGGATTTGAGGGTTGGAAAGGGAGAGGAGGAGGAGGAGGAAGAAGAGATTGGTAGGTAGATAGAGAGAAGTAGAGGGAAGCCGCGCTTCTCTCTCTGGGTGGGTGGGTGGGGGGAAATCAGCCCTTATTTTTGGTTGTTTTTATTAGGTGTTAGAGCGGGGTGGCCAAACTGCAGCTCGGGACTGGCTGTACAAAACTGCACATATTGGGTGGCTCTCAAAGCTCCCACTGCCCCATCAACTGGTTTGAGGAAGGCATTTAAAGTTAAAAGTTGCTTTCTTTCCTTTTCTCCCTTCTCCATCTGTTTGCTTTCCTTCCCTCCCTCCCTCAAACATCTGACATTCATGTCTTGCGGCTCTCAAACATCTGACATTTATTCTGTGTGACTCTTGCATTTAAGCAGGTTTGGCCACCCGTGTTAGAGGATGAGATGTTTAGTTGCTTTTGCAACGAGCGATCCACGGCCTACCTTGCAGGGGGCAGTTGCTGTGCGGGGGAAGAGGCAGGTGGAGGCACTTCTCTCTCAGGGGAGGGGGAATCAGCCCTTATTTATGGCTGTTTTCATTAGGTAATAGAGGATTGGATATTGCTTTAGTTACGTTTGCAGTGAGCAAACTGCAGCTGCTTAAGGCAACTGTCCTACCTCGCAGGGAGGGTTGGTGTGAGGGGGCGATGTGAGAGTTGGAAAGGGAGAAGAGGAGGAGGAAGAGGTAGGTAAGTAGTAGGGAAGAGAAGTAGATGAAAGTGGTGCTTCTCTCCCTGGATGCGGGGTGGGGGGATCAACCCTTATTTATGGTTGTTTTTCTTCGGTAGTAGAGGATTCGATCTTGTTCAGTTGCATTTGCAGCAAGCAACCCGCGGCTGCTCCTGGGTGACTGTCCTACCTGGCAGGGGCGCGGTTGGCGTGAGGGGTAGAAAAGAAGCAGAGGAGGAAAGGGCAGGTGGAGGGAAGTAGAGGGAAGCGGTGCCTCTCGGTGTGTTGGAGGGGATCAGTTATTTATTAGGTATTGATTTTCCTAGGAATTAGAGAGTTGGATATTGTTACCAAAGCAGCAACTGCCCTACCTTGCAGGGGGGTTGGTGTGAGGGGTGGAAAGGGGGAGGAAGAGGAAGGTGGAGGGAAGTAGGGCCTCTCTCTGTGATTGGAGGGGGGGGTTCAGCACTTATTGTATTGGAGTTTTTTAGGTATTAGAGGGTTAGATATTGTTAGCAAGCAGCAACTGGCCTACCTTGCAAGGGGGCGGTTGGTGCAAGGGGGAAGAGGCAGGTGGAGCAAAGGAGAGGGAAGTGTGGCTTCTCTCTCTGGGTGCAGGGGGGGAAATCAGCTCTTATTTATGGTTGTTTTTCGGTATTAGAGGATTCGATGTTGTTCAGTTGTGTTTGCAGCGAGAGAACTGCGGCTGCCCCTGGGCAACTGGCCTACCTTGCAGGGGGCGGTTGGTGCGAGGGGTGGAAAGGGAGCAGAGGAGGAAGAGAAGCAGAAGGAAACAGTGCCGCTGTGTGTGGAGGGTGGTTATCAACATTGATTAGTTATTGGTTTTATTAGAGAATTAGACATCGTTTAGTTACATTTGCAGCGAGTGAGCTGCGTAAAGCGACTGTCCTACCTTGCAGGGAGGGTTGGCGTGAGGGGGGATTCGAGAGCTGGAAAGGGAGCAGAAGATAAGGAAGAGGCAGGTGGAGAGAAGTAGAGGGAAGTGGTACTTCTCTCTCGGGAGGGGGGGATCAACCGTTATTTATGGTTGTTTCTATTAGAGAGAGCCTGTGTGGGAGGGGGATATCAGCGCTCATTTATTAGGTATTGATTTTATTAGAGGGTTAGATATTGTTTGATTACATTTGCAGCGAGTGACCTGCAGCTGCTTAAGGCGACTGTCCTCCCTTGCAGGGTGGGTTGGTGTGAGGAGGGATTTGTCAGGTATTGATTTTCTTTGGTGTTACAGGGTTTGATATTGTTAGCAAAGCAGTGACTGCCCTACCTTGCAGGGGGATTGGTGGTGTGAGGGGTGGAAAGGGAGAGGAGAAAGAAGTAGGTAGAGAGAGAGAAGTAAGAACATAAGAGAAGCCATGTTGGATCAGGCCAACGGCCCATCAAGTCCAACACTCTGTGTCACACAGTGGCAAAAAATGTTATATACACACATACACTGCTTCTCACTCTGCGGGGGGGGGGGGGGGCGGCATGGATCAAGCCAGTTTGGTGTAGTGGTTAAGTGTGTGGACTCTTCCCTGGGAGAACCAGGTTTGATTCCCCACTCCTCCACTTGCAGCTGCTGGAATGGCCTTGAGTCATCCATAGTTCTCACAGAGGTTGTCCTTGAAAGGGCAGCTGCTGTGAGAGCTCTCTCAGCCTCACCCACCTCACAGGGTGTCTGTTGTGGGGGGAGAAGATATAGGCAATTGTAAGCTGCTCTGAGTCTCTGATTCAGGGAGAAGGGCGGGGTATAAATCTGCAGTCATCTTCTTGTTTTTATTAGGTGTCAGAGGGTTCGATATTGTTTAGTTACGTTTACAGCGAGTGAACCGCAGCAGCTCCTGCCTTGCAGGGTGGTGGTTGTGAGAGGGGATTGGGGGGGGGCGATGAAAAGGGGGAGGAAGAGAAGCAGAGGGATGTGGCGCTTGTGTGTGTGGGGGGGGAAATATCAGCCATTATTAGGTACAGATTTTATTAGTTATTAGATATTGTTAAGCTGTGTTTGCAGCGAGCAACCTGCAGCTGCTTAAGGGGACTGTCGTTGCAGGGATGGTTGGTGTGAGGGGGGATATGAGGTCTGGAAAGGGAGCAGAAGTGAAGGAAGAGGCAGGTGGAGAGAAGTAGAGGAAAGTGGTGCTTCTCCCTCTTTCTCTATGGGGGGGTATCAACCTTATTTATTGTTGTTTTTATTGGGTATCAGAGGATTGGGTGGTGTTTAGTTACATTTGCAGCGAGTGAACCACAGCTGCTTATGGCAACTGTCCTACCTTGCAGGGGGGGTTGATGTGAGAGGGATTTGAGGAGTGGAAAGGGAGAGGAGGAGGAGGCAGGTGAAAAGAAGAAGAAGGAAGAGGCGCTCTGCGCATGTTGGGGGGTATTAAAACATTTCTTAAATGTTGATTTTATTAGGTATTGGATGTGATTAGATACTGTTTAGTTAACATCTGCAGCGGGTTCTCCCAGATCTTAGTGGAATAGTCTAAAAACTGCTTGTTGTTTGTAAGCAGCGTATGTTTCATTATTTGGTGAGTTGTTTTTGTACAGCTCTTTTCCTCAGCCTCATAATCCACCCTGGATTGCAACATTATTTTTCTTCCTTCTGTGCTTGTTTTATTTATTTATTTTATATTTGCCCACATTGATCTCTGGTGCTTGGCATCTCTTGTGGTTCTTGGCAGAGTTTTTCTTGGCTTGTTTTATATTTGCCTTGGCCTTTCTCCCCGTTGGGGGCCCGGAGTGCCCCGTGTCCTTCTCTTTTCTGTTTCACCTTCACAACCACCCATCTTCACAAACAATCCGTAAATCACTTCGCCAAACTGGCTGGCAGTTTAGATAATGCATTTAAAGTTGCTTTCTTTCTACCTCTCCTTCCTTCCTTCCTCTCCCGTTCAAAAAGGCTATGAGGAGCTGAGGCCTTCCTTCCTTCCTCATTTGATTTCATGTCTTGTGGCTCTCAAACATCTGACATTTGTTCTATGTGGCTCTTACATTTAGCCACCCCTCTCCTAGCATAAGACTTTGCCTGCTGGGGCCTAGCTTGTATAGCCGACTCCAGGCAGACACTATGAGAGGGAGTGAAAGACGAATAAAAATAAAACAGCAGTCTTGGAGTTCCTTAAATGTAACTGGAATTTTGTCATTGTCAATGCAACTTGCCTCTGAGGAATGGAGAACTAAGGCATGGACAGTTGGTAGCGTTAAGGTGCATCACACCAGGAAGTGTGAAATCAAGCCCTTGAAAATTTTCACACCTCTGCTTCATGAATTTGTCTAATGCTTTAAAAATGAACATATAAAATCTCAGAGTTGTCCTTCTGGAGTGGACGTGAGGGTCCACCAAATCCAGCATCCCGTCTCCCACAGTGGCCTCTGGGAAGTTTTTCCCCTGGTCCCTAACATCTGGAATCCAAGAGGTATACTGCCTCTGTTCAAGGAAGGCCCACATAGGAGTCACAGTTAAAGACTGGTTTGTCCTTGCAGTGCTGCTGTTATTTCTGCTGCTAACATCTTGTCATAGCGTCAGTCAGGACATAGTGGCAGGAACTGTTTGCAGACTTGCCAAAAATCAAGCCATTCCAACATACTGTTCCCAACACTGTTCCGGCTAGGTATCTCCAAGGATCCCAAACAGGGCAGAAATGCAACGACTCTCTCCAAATGCCCAGATTTCTTCCTCCTCTTGGAAGAATCTGGGTATTTGGGGACACGCTGCCTCTGTTTGTCAGCTAACGCGGGTGATAGTCCCTCGACACCTCTCCCTTTTAAAGCTATTTGCATGCTGCGAGTAGAATCTTCTTCCACGAGGTGAAATAGGTGATGGAGCTATCTGCACAGTCAGGCACGTGCCTGTCTTTAGATCAGAACTGTTGTGTGGCAGGGTGGTTTGATGGTAAGTGGGGGTGGGGGGAGCATAATTCCAGCTGCTGGAAGTCATGAATCTGTGAAATTATGTATGCTCCAGTGCAGGGAGAGTAAAAGCAAATGGAGTGGTTTAGAGATTGTTGTGATTCTCTGACTTAGGAGTTATCATGGAGCAGGGAAAGCTGATCTGGATAGTCTTTGAGAGAAAACTCCCTGGGTAGAGGAGTGATTTGATTTGATTTATTAGATGTATATCCTGCCCTCCCTGCGGAAGCCGGCTCAAGGTGGCTCGCAGAAATAAAATTGCAATAAAACATTAATGATACATTTAAAATAACACAGCATTCAGGAACCTAACAGTTAAAAACAGTTTGGTGCTAATATTGTTAATATCCGAGTGCATTCAGTGCTCTTAGGTATCCTTTTAGTGGGGAGGAAGGGGTTTCCCCTTTGGTATATTTGCTCGATGGAGGGTGCCGGGGCAGCTGGGTGATTCAGATGTGGGGCTTCATGCGGTTGAATATCAGAAGTGGGGCGTTTTGGAGGTACAGAGGCACACTGATGGGGAGCTAACCTCCTAGACACTCTTGTTTGGAGCAAAGATTGTGCAAAGCAGTTAGGGTAACAAAGAAGGGGAGATTTTTAATTCGGAATGGGAGAGGAAGGATGTTTATCCTGGGGCCCCATTAGATCAGGGGTGTTGAACTCATTTTTTTGCGTTAAAACAATTTTATTTGGTAACATATGGTCACAAGTTATATTTCTTGCATTATTAATAACTTCTTGTATCTATCCCATATATTACTTTCTACCCACCCCTCCCCCCCCCCCCCGTTACTTGTCTCCCGCCGGTGTTATTTACTTAAAATATTAATATTTAAAGGTACCCTTAACTAATAAAAGGATGTGAAAAAGAGGATGTGAAAAAGAGCGTAAGAAATATAGAGGATGGACTTCCAGACTGCGTTGCCTTGATCTCAGCCGGGTCCGCGGGTTCTCCTTTCTGCGGCTCTTCTGAATCAAGCGGGTGGAGGGGTGCCACGGATGTGACACCCCCAAAGAGGCCCTGAAGGCGTCTCCTTTTGGCATAGGGCTTTTACAGCAAGACAGGGGCGCAATGGCAGTTCCTGTTCTCTCGGTATGCCCCGAAGCTCCCCCCGTCGTGATCACCATTACAGCAGCAAGAGGCGAACACCCGATCGCTTGTTTCTCTTCTCTTCAATAAGCTTTTGATCTATCGCTTCTCTACCTCAAGCATGACAATTCTACATAGCAAGTAAGTGTGCTTTCAATGCCAATGGCTAATGGGTCGTTTTACATTTCAAAAAACAGGCAGTTCAAAGGAAGGGAAAGAGGTCGATACCTCCAATTTTCCTGTGAATGAGGCCTCAAAAAGCTAAAGAACATCTTTCTGGAAATAATTTGAATTAACCTAAATATGGTTACTTAAATTGACTTGGATTGTAATTTGATATTTGTTAAAGAGACTATTATGTAATGTAATGTAAAATTTTATTTATACCCCGCCCTCCCCCGCCAGAGCAGGCTCAGGGCGGCTTACAACATTTAAAATGAACAATACAATAATAAAACATTAAGAACACATTAAAACCAATCAGTGATTAAAACATTCCTAGACTAACAGTGGCGGTAAGCATTATTAATTTAGCAGTAAACATTGGTACCATCATTAATGAACGCCTGTTTGAAGAGGGCGGTCTTGCAGGCCCTGCGGAACTGATCTAAGTTCCGCAGGGCCCGCACCTCCTCTGGGAGCTGGTTCCAGAGTTGTGGGGCTGCGGCGGAAAAGGCCCGAGTGCGGGTGGTTTGCAGTTTTACTTTCGGCCCAGGGATATTCAGTTTATTTTTGCCTACTGACCTCAGTGCTCTCTGGGGTTCATATGGGGAGAGACGGTCCCTCAGGTAGGTCGGTCCTTGGCCATATAGGGCTTTAAAGGTTATGACCAGCACTTTGTACCGGATCCGGTATACAATCGGCAGCCAGTTGCAATACAGTCTGAACAAAATGAGATACTTGTTAGAGGGATTTTTCCTTGTCGTCTGATTGAAATTAATACGCTAACACTCAAAACTCCAGTTGGAGGAGATTGGGAAGGACAGGCTATCTGGGACTCTGAGCTACTTTTCAACTTGGATTAATTGACTGAGTTTGCTGACAGAGAAAAATGGCTTTGCTAAGCAAAATCTTCCACAAAAAAGATATTTTAAGCAGTTTGAATTCTCTGAAGCAGGATCTTGGTTTATTGATAGAGTTGGTTAAGAAATAAATGGGAGCTTTTGTGCTGAAAGCTAGCGAAATCTCAAATCTACATGAGCAGAGTGCTAAAGAGAACCTGGTGACATCTGTGGAATTGAAAAGGGAGAGCGACTAGTTGGGAAACGAACAAAAGAAAATCAAAATGGAACTCTATGACGTAATTAAAAAAAGAAGACCGGAAATGGAGATTGACTGAAGTTATGTCGAGAGGAACAAAGGCTGTGGAATTTTTCCCACTTTCTTCGAGAGGGATGACTACATTAAGGAGTAAGAAGGTGCATTTTAACCAGAAAATCATGATGTGGAAATCCTTCAGAAAGAAGAGCTTCCTGAACTAGATCTCTCTCTGTGGATAGTTGGATATGGACTTTGCAAGAAAATCTGATATGTGATATTAGAAGGCTAAGTGAGATTTTTTTTCTTTTTTGGGCTATAATAAGTTGTCTTGTCTAAATTGGTATGGACATAAAAGCTAAAGGACTAAAAAGTTTTTTGAAATAATTTTATGTAAAAATAGTTCATCTAGATCAATTTCTAAGAAGGCAGACAGCATAATTATTTGGTAAACTTGTCTTTAACAGATAATGATATTAGCTTTTTAGGTTTGCTATCGATATGGGTAATCCTACAAGTTAATCTATAATTGTTAAGAAGGTAGACATCATAATTATTTTGTAAATTAGTAGATCTCCTTCTAATATCTTTGTCTGAAGAAATTGTCTATAATAAAATAGATAAATTATTGTGTTCTATTTCTAGCATGTTAAGGATAAAGATATTGGTCTCAGACTGTGTTAAGGAGAAAGAAGGTGCATTTTAGTTATAAATCAGGAGATAGATTTCTTTTTAGCAAGAAGGGTCTCTTGAAATGTCTCTATCTTTGTGGGTGGTTGGGTATGGAACTCTCAATAAGAACAGGTATGTGACTTTTATTTTTGGGTTACATTAAGTTATTTTTTCTAGACCAATAGGGATATAAGAGTTGGATGAATTGTTAAAAAGGCAGACAGCACAGTTATTTTGTAATCTGGCAGATTTGCTTTTAATACGCTTCCCTGGAGAAACTGTTTATATTGAGATAGACAAAATACTATGTTGTATTTTTTTTAAAGCTTCTTAAGGGTAAAGATATGAATTTTATGTGTTTATGTTAATGAGGATATTGTTAAACTAACAAACTAGTCTGTGTTTTCAACATGGTTGAGCTAAATCAGCCAGTTCTGTGTTGAGATTGCTCTGACTTTTTTTATACTTATTTGTATTGAAGAAGAATCGTTTAGACTTGTATTGCAAGTAATAGTTCAGTAAAAATGTTTTATAATGAAAGATAAAGATGGTGAAATACATGGAGAACTCTATACTTGCAGGTAGAACGAATTGGGTATTTTATTTGGAGGTAGAATTATAACTGCTATATTTGTATTTTTCTTTTTTTCTGCTTTTCCCATCCTGTATATGCCCTTCCCCCCTTTTTATATATCTATGCTTATGCTTCTTCTTTTTGTAGTTAAAATCAATAAAAATTATAAAATTCAAAAGAAATATAGAGGATGGTGCAGAATTGTGTTCTGTTGCCCTGGCAGGTAGGAGCAGAAACTAAATCAGAAGAGTTTCTGACTCAACATTAGGAAGAACTTCCTGACAGTTGAAGCAGTTCCTGTTATCTGTCTGTACTATAAAAAGGTAAAGGTAGTCCCCCGTGCAAGCACTGGGTTGTTACCGACCCGTGGGGTGATATCACATCAGAATGTTTTCTTGGCAGACTTTTTACAGGGTGGTTTTCCATTGCCTTCCCCAATCATCTACACTTCCCCCCCAGCAAGCTGGGTAATTTTACCCATCTTGGAAGGATGGAGAGCTGAGTCAACCTTGAGCCGGCTATCTGAACCCAGCTTCCGCTGGGATCGAACTCAGATCATGAGCAGAGCTTGGACTGCAGTACTGCAGCTGACCACTCTGCGCCATGGGGCTCCCTTGTAGTACTCAACGTAGCCTAGAGAATTCTTATTTGGGGGCATGGGGTCCCCGTAAGATGTGGCCAGACAGGCATACTATATGGAGAACGTTTCTCTGCAGATTTCTTAGGGGTCAGCTCAAATCACTTGCTAGTGAGAAAGTCAACTATTTCTGCTAGCTTGAACATATGTGAACATATGAAGCTGCCTTATACCGAATCAGACCCTCGGTCTATCAAAGTCAGTATTGTCTACTCAGACTGGCAGCGGCTCTCCAGGGTCTCATGCTGAGGTTTTTCACACCTACTTGCCTGGACCCTTATTTTTTTTAGGAGTTTTCACTTCCTGCTCAAATTTAAAGGCGCACACACACATTCTAAAACTATAAGGAGTTTGCTAACCTGTGGAGATTTAAAAGAATATCCTGGATGTTGGGGCAAAACTTTCCCTCTGGCTAGCTGGCTGGGGGCGGGGTGGAGCCTGCAAAACCAGGGGATCCCCCGCTGGGACCTGGGGATTGGCAAGCTTACATTTTCTCCAGGAGAACCAGTTGTGAGGGGTTAAGGGTTCAGTTCCACCATGCTGGAGAAAATGGCTGCTTTTAAGGGTGGAGTCTATGGCATTGTATCATGCCGAGGCCCCTCCCCTCCCCATTTGCTTATTGCAAATGCAAATATTTAAATCAACGTGCAGCAGTTGAATAAAACACCTCCATTTGCATACAGATGGTGGTGGCCAGACAACCGGTAGAACAAGGCCTTGCATTGTAAATATGAAAATAGAATGTTGTACTGCGTCCCCATTGTGAGTGCGGTACCTGCTTACCACGTTAAAGAATTTTGCACTAAATTTCAGCAGCTTTTCTGGAGTGGAGTAGAATGGAAGGCTTTAGTGTGGTGGATCCAATCAGAACCTAAGATACCAAGAGACCAGGTTTCTGTTGGTCAGAATTGACTTTGTCTGTCTTTGGCATATTTACAGTTGAGGGATTTTGTAAATAGAATTTTTTTGGCGATGGTGGGGGGGGGATGCCTGGCTGACCCTGAGGCAGCCTCTGGGAGGGGGGGGGGGATGTAATTTGTTTTCCTCGCCACAGTTAAGTAACTCTTGATAGTTTGCATGTTATCCTCCATTCAGTTCCGTCACCTGTTATTTTGGGTTGGTGTTGTCACCGATTCCAGCTTCGGAGAAATCGAAAGGGGAGAGTTTACCGATGCGTGCAGCCAGTGAGCCCAGTTTAGAGGAAGAGCAGGCCGAAAGAAGCTGAAGGGAAAGGTTATTTTGACTGCCTGCTTTAGGCGGTTTTTTTGGAGACACAAAACCGGGTGGACTGCCCGCTTGTGAATTGTCAGTAACCTGAGGAACAGTCCAGATCCTTCCTTGCAGAAATGCAAATATTTTGAAATGGCGTGCCTCTCGTGGTGCTCGGGCAACGAGCTTCCCTCTGATTAAGACCTGCACCGCATCCCGCTGCCCAGTTTTTAAGCGAGGCTGTTAATGGTCGTCGGAAATCATTCCTGCCAGCGTAGGAGGGCCAGGCGTTGACTCGACATTACAGCGTAAGTGTAAATGCAGCTAAAACAGTCAGATAACCCCGCCACAGTGGTGCATTTCAAGCTGTCTTACGAAGCTCTATCACTTTTACAGAGCTTTTTGTGTGTGTGTGTTTGTGCTCTGCGGGGCGAATTTTATAAGCCAAGCCTGTCTTATTTGAACAGCTGTAAAAAAAATAAATAAGGAATTGCCAGTATGAAAATTTTTTCCCCTGGCCTCCTCCAGAGCAGGAGGAAGTAACTAGAACTGCACTGCTTTCACTAAGCGGCATTTTCTGTTGTAATGAACACTCCAGAAACAATCTTCTGTACAGAGAGGCTTTTTAAAATTACTCTGTTTGTGGCTTTGAGTAATTTTGCACTCCACAACAAAGAGTGGAATATCTTGAGCTTCATTTAAGGGCTTCTGAAAGCAGTTAACCGAGGGCCCCTTTTACCAGCGGAGGCTGCCAAAAAGATGACAAATGCTGAAACGCGACCACTTATCAAGGTAGCATCAGCAGCTGTTGTCTTGGAAATAAACATTACGCTGGGTTTCAGAAGAGCAATTTTAATCTAGTGGGCATTAGCTCTTGGTAATTTTTCTCCAGCCATCTTTAAGAGAAGGCTCTTTCCCACCCACCCCCACCCCCGTGAAATGTTCAGGCACACTAATGCATCTGCTGCGGGTGGGGTGGGGAGAAAACTCCTATTTTGAACAGGTCTGTTGTGAACACTGGTACATTCATGAATGCAAATGCATGAGCTACATTTTCAGGAGCGTGAGATGACAGTGTATAGCGCAGCAAGCGCATGATGCTTGTGACAGCGCTTGACTTGCAAGAATGGGTTTTTTTGCATAGAGGAATTTTTAAATATCGCACATACACACGCTGCATTTTATTTATTCGTTTTCATTCATAGTCTGCCTTTCTCGCTAGGACTCAAAACGGATTACAACTGTGCAAGTTTACATAGTCCACTCTACCGAGGGCTGTACTGTTACAGTGCATTGCAGAAAGATTGAGGTTGGGCTGGTCTGATCCGAAGCAACAGAGCAACGTTTGAGTCCAGTGGCATCTTTTAAGACCGACGAAGTTTAATTCTGGGTATCATCTTTTCTGTGCCTGTGTACTGAACACTAACTTTGTGGTTCAGAAAGACGCTTGAGGTAGATGATTAGGGACCGTATGGGGATGTCAAATCCATTTGTTATGAGGGCCAAATCTGAAATGAGCCCTTGTTGTGCCGGGACATGTGTGTCATAAAATGTAATGCCAGGTAGCGGAGATATAAACTATAAAAGACACAATTAAAGATTTTTTTAAAAAAAAATGTAAAATAAAATATGCTTAAAAGGTTAGCAGTCTTGCACTATTTTGTTTATTTAACAGTTTCTGATAACTGACACCTCTTGCTCTGAATTATTGCATCAGAATCTGGAGACAAGGTCTGTGCTGTAGCAATCTTGAGTATGCTGTGCAGGCGTTCTTCAGGTGTGTAAGTTGCAGACTTCATTACAGAAATCTCATGGTCAGCGCTTTGAGCCTAAGACCCAGGGGGAAATATGAAATGGCTGGGCATTGGGAGCTTTTGTACATAAGTTGTTTCATGTGTTGTCAGCTGATGGAGAAAATAGAGGCTTAGCTCTGTATCTCCTGTGCGCTTGAGCAAGCCTGGCAAAGCAAGCTGTGATGCAGAAGGAAGCAAGAGAAAGAGAAGGAAGCAGATGACAGTGAGTTGCTCATGGACCTGATAGGAGCCCACTGAGGGCCTGATTCGGCCCTTGGGCCGCATGTTTGATACCCCTGCGTGTAGATTATATGACTATATAGTTTGCCCTGTGGCGCAGAGTGGTAAAGCTGCAGTACTGCAGTCGGAGCCCTCTGCTCACGACCTGAGTTTGATCCCAATGGAAGCTGGTTCAGGTAGCCAGCTCCAGGTTGATTCAGACTTCCATCCTTCCGAGGTTGGTCAGATGAGTCCCCAGCTTGCTGGGGGGAAAGCGTAGATGACTGGGGAAGGCAATGGCAAACCACCCCGTAAAAAGTCTGCCGTGAAAACGTTGTGAAAGCAACGTCACCCCAGAGTCAAAAACGGCTGGTGCTTGCACAGGTGACTACCTTTACCTTTATATAGTTTGCGCTATCTGTTGCTTTAAATAAGCTCCTATTGTGGAATTTTTGCATCATTTAGTGTGTCATATTAATACATATGCTGTGCTGATTTCAGGATCTCTGCAAGTCAGATCCTATAGCACTTTCTGCTAGTCTGCTGATTGTGTGGACTTATTCTGTGTAGCATGCCTCAAGCCAAAGGCGAAAAGGCAGACTATAAATAACTTAGGTAAGTGTCGATGAAGTCTGATGCAGACTCATACAAGTGATTTATAGCCTAGTGTTTACTGTCTTGTCCTGAATAACTCAGGCCATGAACACGGCTTGCTTGAAGACTGTCATTGAGGGAGGAGCTCATCGAAGCCTCCCAACTCCACTGCTGAACTACTTCTAGGCAGGCCAATGAAGGATCCTCCTTGTCTCACTTTTTTTCTCCAACCTGGCCAGTTGCGGAGAGAAATTGCCCTTCCCAGCACTCTAGGGCCACTGGCTGCTGTGAAACAGAACGTATTAGTTGGCCAAGTCCAGTAAGGGGGAGGGACAGTGGCTTAGTGGTAGCGCATCTGCTTGGTAAGCAGAAGGTCCCAGGTTCAATTCCTGGCATCTCCAACTAAAAAGGGTCCAGGCAAATAGGTGTGAAAAACCTCAGCTTGAGACCCTGGAGAGCCGCTGCCAGTCTGAGTAGACAGTACTGACTTTGATGGACCGAGAGTCTGATTCAGTATAAGGCAGCTTCATATGTTCGTAAGTAAGTGCTACATCCCCTAGCTGCAAAACGTCTCCCAATACAGATTCACCGGAAGATCTACAGATGGTTTTCCAGCTGCCAATTACACGAAGAGGTCCCTGACAAGTATAGCTGGGGATGACACTATTACTTGTTTGCTGGTATGATTATCTCGGCTCATTAACAACTCATCATTTTGCAGTTGTGTTTGTTTCCATATGATGTACTAACCCCCCATACTACAAATGTATTCGCGACTACTAACATCCATTGTATCTAACATTCAGTGCTTTGTGGGTATTGGGATTTTCCCAGCTTGCAGGTGGAAAGGGAGTGCAGGGAGCAGTGTTCCCTCTAATCTGAGTTAGTGAGCTGGCTCACAGTTTTTTAGCTCCAGCTCACAAATTTTTGTCTTTGCTCAGGAAAAATGGCCCCAAAACAAGCTATTCAGCAGCTCGCTACTTTAATGTCTTTAGCTCACAAAGCAGAATTTTTGCTCACAAGACTCCACAGGTTAGAGGGAGTTTTGGCAGGGAGATAGCTCTAATCTGGTCTGCCTGAGCAGCATTGATACGGACCAACTGAACTGGGAAGAGCATGTGGAATGTGACCTTGACGGAAGCAACTTTGAGGCCTGAGAAAAGAGTTTATTCTAATTAATTCAAACGACTTTGGCGGGCGTAGGACAAAAAGGAGCCATTATTTCAGGAGGTATAATTATTGGGGGAATGCCCATCCACGTTAGTCTGGCAAGAGAGTCTTGCGGTCGCATGCTGATGTTTGCTATCTGTTCTGTTTGTGAAGCTGCTTCTGCATATATTCAAGGAAGTCTTATTATAGTATCTGGACAAAACCTTCCATCTAGGAAGTATGAAGTTAGGTGTAAATCTTGTAAATCAGAGAGCCAATTTGGTGCAGTGGTTAAGTGTGCAGACTCTTATCTGGGAGAACCAGGTTTGAATCCCCACTCCTTCATTTGCACCTGCTGGCATGGCCTTGGGTCAGCCATAGCTCTGGCAGAGGTTGTCCTTGAAAGGGCAGCTGCTGTGAGAGTCATCTCAGCTCCACCCACCTCATGGGGTGTCTGTTGTGGGGGAGGGAGATAAAGGAGATTGTGAGCCGCTCTGAGACTCTTGAGTGGAGGGCAGAATATAAATCCAATGTCGTCTTCTTGTCTGTATAGGCCAGGGGTGGCCAAACTGTGGCCCGGGAGCCACATGAGGCTCTTTCACACATATTGTGTGGCTCTCAAAGCCCCCACTGCCCCGTTGGCCAGCAGCTTGAAGAATGCATTTAAAGTTGCTTTCTTTCCACCTCTTCCTCCCCTATTTCCTTCTCTCCTTCCTTCCCTCCCTCCCTCCATCCATCATGTCTTGCAGCTCTCAAACATCTGACATTCATGTCTTGCAGCTCTCAAACATCTGATGTTTATTCTATGTGGCTCTTACATTAAACAAGTTTGGCCACCCCTGGTATAGGCTGTGTTCCCGAATGCTTCCCTATTCAAGCTTCTTATTCATGAGGACGAGGCAGTAGGAAGATAATCCAATGTTTCAGCAAGTGTTTTGTGTGTGTGTGTTCCTCATCAAGTGGAGCTTGAAAGTATCAAGTTTTGGGGTTATTTGTGTGGCAAACCATCAGCAAAGTTGCTTAGCTGATTAGAGCATTCCACACCATTACAGTTGCCTTTGAGCTATGGAAGGGCCCCTTTGAACACATGGAGTTTCCTTATAGTCCATTGGTCCGTCAAGGTCAGTGTTGTCTACTCAGATGGCAGCAGCTCTCCAGCATCTCAAGCAGAGGACTTTTGCATTGCCTTTTATCTGGAGACGCTGGAAATTGAACTTGAGACTCTTCTCATGCCAAGCAGACAATTTGCCGCTGAGCCATAGTCCCTCCCAATCTGCTCTTTTAATTTACTCTCACAGCCCTTTGCCATCTTTTAGCTTACTTTCCTACCAGCTGCTCTTCGAAACTGCAGAATAAACTTTTATTTTTTTAATTTCCTTCCTTCCCCACTGAGACCCAAGGTGTCTTCCTAAGGGAAATCATTCCATAGAGAAGATTCTCTGATTGTTAGTTTGCTTTCTCGATTGAGAGCACGCCCTGGTTGCGCAGCTGGATGAACTGGAAACTGAACGCAGGACAAACGATATTGCTTAAAAGGATCAAGCAGAATCCAGAGTGAGTTTACGGGAGAGTCTTTTGGCAGAGACTTTGAAGTATGCTCACTTGCAAATAGCGCTTAAGGATCTCTTTATGGAGAGAGTACTTTAACTTACACTCCACTAGGAATTCTGTACACGCCCAGATAAACCCCCAACTTGCATCAGGGACCGGCACAATCTGTACTGCGTGTGTGCCTTGCCATGGTTGTCAGGACACGCACTGCAGTCCCTTGCTGGTAGTTTGACTTGGCTTAGCTGGGCTTTCTCTTTCTTTCTCTCTCTCTCTCTCCTGTCCCTCCGGCACCTTTTTCTCATAGAAGAATGGTCTTCCAGAGCACGCTCTCCTGGTTTTCAAGTGGCCTGCATTCCAGCCACTTGGCCAGCGGAGGGACTGAAGTTCACCCCAAGGTCTGGATCCATTGCCAAAGCCTTGCAAAAAAAGATGTTTGTTTATCCTGGGAGAAGATGTCATTGGCTTGGCAGTTCAGAAACATCGAGCTGCCAAGCCTGCATCGCGGACTTTTGACTGTCGGCGTAATGTGGCCTTTTTTGTGCTTTAGCTGGCCCCTGGCTTGGCTTCGAGATCCTTTCTCAAATGAAAACACGAGAGAGCTCATGATCTGATAGAGCTAATCTTCGTCACCTACAGTCTGTGCCCGGGTGTTCTCCGCTTTTAGCCAGTGCTTCTTTCTGACCTGTAGCATCCTGCAGACATCCCCTTTTATCCCCGGGCCCTGATCCTGTTTGTCTAAGAACATTAGAGAAGCCATGTGGGATCAGGCCAGTGACCCATTCAGTCCAACATTCTATGTCACACAGTAGCCAAAAAAACCCAAGTGCCATCAGGAGGTCCACCAGTGGGGCCAGGATACCAGAAGCCCTCCCACTGTGCCCCCCTCCCCCAAGGACCAGGAATACAGAGCATTACTGCCCCGGACAGAGTTCCAATGATAAGTTGTGGTTAATAGCCACTGATGGACCTCTGCTCCTTATGCTTATCCAATCCCCTCTTGAAGCTGTCTGTGCTGGCAGCCATCACCACCTCCTGTGGCAGTGAATTCCATGTGCTAATCACCCTTTGGATGAAGAAGTCCTTCCTATTATCCGTTCTAACCTGACTGCTCAGCTATTTCATTGAATGTCCACGAGTTCTCATATTGTGAGAAAGGGAGAAAAGGACTTCTTTCTCTACCTTCTCTATCCCATGCATAATCTTTTAAGCCTCTTATCATGTCACCCTGCAGTCGACGTTTCTCCAAGCTAAAGAGCCCCAAGCGTTTTAACCTTTCTTCACAGGGAAAGTGTTCTAGCCCTTCAATCATTCTAGTTGCCTGCCTAGATTTCGAAATCTTACAAAGTGAGAGTTCAGATGACATATTCAATATTGACTCTCTCAGTTACCATGCTGTGTGATGTTTGCATCCCCTTTATCTCCTGTCTTGGTTTTGTTAATGGTTTATCTGCCTTTGCATATTAGGCGACACACCCCTGATTTAGCCAATCCTCCCAAGAGCTTACAGGGCTCTTCTTACAGGACCTACTGTAAGCTCTTGGAGGATTGGCTACATCCGGGGGGGCGGGGTGGTATCCTAATATGCAAAGGAGTTCCTGCTACAAAGAAGAGCCCTGCACAAGACATAAACGTTAGATGTTGGAGAGCTGGAAGGAAGGCAAATAGATGGGGGGAGGGGGAAAGAAATCAACTTTAACTTTAAATGCATTCTCCAAGCTGACCAAAAGGGTGGTGGGGGCTCCAAGCGCCACATGTGGCCCCCCGAGCTACAGTTTGGCCACCCCTGGTGTAGTGGTTAAGAGTGTCAGGCTCTACTCTGGAGGACCAGCTGTGATTCCCCACCTGTCCTCAACATGCAGCCAGCTGGGTGACCGTGGGTTAGTCACAGATCTCTCAGAAATCTCTCTGCCCCACCTACCTGACAGGGTGTCTGTTGTGAGGAGAGGAAGGGGAAGGAGATTTTAAGCAGCTCTGAGTGAAGGGCAGGATGTAAATCCAACTCTTTTTTTCACATTTTTTTTTGGGGGGGGTGTTGTTCACTGCTGTTTTTCTTTTTGTTAGCCATCCTGTGTAAGTGGAGAACATTCAGTGATTTTTTAAAACCTGGCTGAGTACTGGGTGTTCTTAAAGGGGTTCTTCCCATGCAAAAAAGGTAAAAATCACAGGCTTCCCATTCAGTGTCTCCAGGTTACGGCAGCCGGTTCTGGCTTTCGATCAAGCGCACCTGCCCGAGATGCATGCAAATACCTGCTTGTCACATTTAATTTTAAATTTTTTTTTTGCATTTCAGCAGCCGGCTTAGTCTTAAATGTTTGCCTAAGAAATGCAGAGTGTGAAGAGGCCGTGCTGGCGGTGGTCGCCAGTGTGGGTGTCGTGGTGCCCATCGATGCCTTCCTTGTGAGTGCCCATCAAGTGTTTTTGGCAGGGCTTTTTGTGTAGCAGGAACTGCTTTGCATATTAGGCCACACACCCCTGATGTAGCCAGTCTCCTGGAGCTTACAGTAGGTCCTGTAAGAAGAGCCCTGTAAGCTCTTGGGGATTGGCTACATCAGGGAGGTGTGACCTAATATGCAAAGCAGTTCTGCTACAAATAAAAGCCCTGGTTTTTAGATAGCAGAGAGGCCAGCTAGGGCTTCTGTCCAGCTGGGCTTCTGATTGACCACTGAAGACCTGATTGGCCAGGCAGATTAAAATAGCATTGTGTAAGCAGCAGCGGCCACAAGAGTGCTTTATTTCCTCTCGCTCTTCTTTTCAGTGTATTTTTAAAATTGTTTCTCTTCTTCTGTGTGTGCAGCTCTGCTTCTGCAGTCGTTTTTTGGCTGGTGCCTTCTCCTGTACCAACCATTTAGTGGCTACGCCAAGACTACCCTGTATCAGAATTCAAAAAGTTACCCACGGCCTCAGAAAGATTGGGATCCTTTTATGACATTAGCAGTCTTCTGAGTACAAAACATCAGTAAAAATAAGGGGCCTTTGTTTAATAATAAATACTTGGAATACATTTTTTTTTTTAGGCCCAGTCTGAGTTCCTGGGCAGTCAAACATCTGAAAATTGTCCTATCCCTGCAGCTATAATTTATTAATGTCCTTTCTTTTTTTTTAATAGAATCTGGGGGCTTTGTCCCTGGGCTAAAAGAGGCTATGCTAAATTCCACCAGAGCAAGAGCCTTCTCGGTGGCAGCCCCAATAATCTGGAACATCCTCCCAGAAACCATCAGGGCCCTGTGGGACTTATCACAGTTCTGCAGGGCCTGCAAGACTGAATTGTTTTGGATGGCATGTGACATCTAAATGGGAGAGGGCTGCCACCTCCCCTGGATCTATCTTGTATTAGTACCAACTGCCTAGGATCTGATCACTTTGGAGAAAGGAAGATACTTTATGATCCTACCTTGTATAGAGGAAGTAGCACCATTGTGATTTTATCCGATCGTTTTACTGTTTTAATGTTTTAATATTGTTTATTTTACGTTGTTAGCCGCCTTGAATCTTCGTAGAATGGGCGGGATATAAATCTAACATGATAAATAAATAAATACCACCAGCAATGCCTGAAGGCGGTTATGGTGGAAGTCTTTGACTTGGCGTCGCCAGTTTTTATCCTGGGTCTGAGGTTCTGCTGATTGGCGGACAAAGGGCAGAGTGAGGCCACGCTGATCCATAAATGTCTTTTGAAGCTCTCAAGGGAAGGAGGATGGAAACCACAGGGAAGCAGAAAGCAAGAATAGCGGGAGTTTTTACACATTTCCGGCATGTTTTTTGAATGATGTGCTAGTTGCAGGGTGGGCTGGGAGTATAAAACCGTAGGGTTTTCTAGGCAGCTTTCTCAGTCCCGGCCCCAACCTGGTGGAATCAGCTCCCTATGGAGATCTGGGCCCTACCTGGCTTGTTAGCCTTTTGTAGGGCTTGTAAAACAGAGCTGTTCCACCAGGTTTTGGGGTAAGGCGACGGGCATCTATTCATTAGATCTGTTGGCCTCTCCTACTATACTATCCTACTGCGCTGATTCGCCGTACTGTATCGTTACACCATCTTACTATATGGCCCTGCTGAACCGTTCTGTTGGACGAAACATTGTAATCGTTTTTTATTGTTACGCTGCTGTGATTTTATTGTGATTTTATCATTTATGTTGTGCTCTGCTCTGAGCCCCTATGGGGAATGGGCAGAATATAAATAAATAAATAATAATAATAACAACAACAACAACAACAAATGTTCAGAGATTTTTTGCCATTGCCTGCCTCTGAATAGCAACCCTGATATTCCTTTGTGGGGGGGGGGGGAGTGTTGTTTCATCCATAGCCACGCACGCTACCAACAGATCTGCTGGTGGTTTGCGTCTTCCCTTCGTCATCAGATGCTAGTTCCATTAAATTGTGATGTCATGAAGCTGTAGAGTCATGTCGTTTTCTGTGATGGCCACACCAACAGCTAGGAGCCCTCCTGCTTTGATCTACCTGCGCATCCCACTGTGGTACGGTTTGGGGAGGAGTGCGGGAGTCGAGCTGCCAAGTCCATTCTTGGTAGCATGGAACTGACCACCTGGGGGGGGAGGTGTGGGCTGTAGAGAGAGGGGCTGCTCAATAATGCTCCCGGAAGGCTGCGTAGTTAGCACAGCTTTCTTGACAAATGTTTTCCGTTGAAATGGTTTTCAAGTCATACCTTATCCAGCCCTCTGTCAGATTAGTCACAGGCCTGGTGCGTGCCTCGCCTGTTTGAACCAGTTAGGTATATTGTACAAGCAAGGGTGATCAGATTGGAACTGAACTGGAACGGGGAGGGACCGTGGCTCAGTGGTAGAGCATTTGCTTGGGAAGCAGACGGTCCCAGGTTCAATCCCCGGCATCTCCAAAAAAGAGTCCAGGCAAATAGGTGTGAAAGACCTCAGCTTGAGACCCTGGAGAGCTACTGCCAGTCTGAGTAGACAAGACTGACTTTGATGGACCAAGGGTCTGGTTCAGTATAAGGCAGTTTCATATGTTCATATTCAGAACATAAGCTTTCATGTGCTCCAAGCACACGTCATCAAACAAGGAATAAGGTACAGTGAGCAGAGCTACATATTGCTGGTAGACAGCGGTTTCTCAGAAATGCCCTCTTTTTGGCCCAGGCTTATACAATAGAGTGCTTAATAGACATTCTCACATTTTGACATATTACTGTTTTATTGCTTTCTCATACTGATGCTACCCAGATCAGAGGTTTGCTCGATTTGTTCATTTTACTATTCTGCAATTGGATCTTAAATTTGTACCATTTTGCATTCGAAACCACTGCCTACCAGCTATATGCAAGCTCTGCTCACTGTACCTGATTCCTCGTCTGATGAAATGTGTTTGGAGCACACAAAAGCTTACGTTTCTGAATAAAACTTTGTTGGACTTAAAGGTGAACTTGACTCCTACTTTGTTCTACCGCTTCAGACCAACACGGCTGCCCGCTTGGATCTGTCAGATTGGAACCGGTTTAATTTGCATTCTTTTGGGATCACCGGCCTCTTTCCTTACAGTCCTTCCCGTGCCATACGTGCATCCTTTCCGTGTTGAAATTTTGCTAAGCCACCAAGTGAGAACCCCAGAAGACGAACAAGATCTTCCGTTGTGCTGAGGGGCAGACGAATGAGGACGTTGCTCCATAAATTGGCAGTAACTTCGCTGCAGCATTATTTCAGCTGACCATGAATACTGAGCCCCAATGCTCTACTTTTGGTAGATACACTTTTATGGTGTTTTTTAATAACTATATAGTGGGCTCTGTAGTAATTTGGGTCTGAGATCCAAACTTTGTGTAACTCTAGTAAACCGCTCAAGCATCAAACAGCAAAGTTTGCCCCGTACTTTTGAAAGTAGCGTTCGTTGCAGTGCGAACTTTAGAACTAATCAACTGATGGAGAGCCGGTTTGGTGTAGTGGTTAAGTGTGCGGACTTTTATCTGGGAGAACCGGGTTTGATTCCCCACTCCTCCACTTGCACCTGCTGGAATGGCCTTGGGTCAGCCATAGCTCTGGCAGAGGTTGTCCTTGAAAGGGCAGCTGCTATGAGAGCCCTCTCAGCCCCACCCACCTCACAGGGTGTCTGTTGTGGGGGAGGAAGATAAAGGAGATTGTGAGCTGCTCTGAGACTCTTTGGAGTGGAGGGCGGGATATAAATCCAATATCATCATCTTCTTCTGATGTGGCCTTTAATGTTGCAGGGCAAACTTACAGGGCTTCAGGAGAATCCAAGATACTTCCACTACAGGAGATCCAAAATATAATGTTTCGTGGTGTCATTGCAATCGGAGGATCCTTTCGCCTTCCTTTTTGCAAGTCCAGTTTAAATAAGTGTTGCCCCTGCTCCCAGTACACCCCCCCCCCAAAAGCGCTGAGCAGGAGCTATTCCCAAGGGGTAAAACCTATAACCCACCTTGCAAGACCCCCATTCTAGTGGTAAGAAGTACCAAAGGAGTAGCCATGCAAGAAAAAGCAAAAAAATTAAGTTGAAAGATGGAAGTCTAATATAAAAACCTCTTAAAAGTGTATTTAGGCTCATCTGAGTGAAATGGCTTTCTTAAAAAAAAAACAAAATTGGGAGCTCTGTTTGAAAGGGGTGCATGTTGTGTGGGAGCCAGCCTTGGCTTACGTCTTCTGGGGTACGTTGCGATTTAAACGCTAGGGTGGTTATGCTTGCTATGTAGTTAACATGGACTCATAGCTTACTTTGGAGTCTTATCAACTCACACACTATTTATTCAACTTAACTGGAGGCTTCTAAACAAATATTTGTTGGATTACTTCGGTTTCAAATGTGAACTCTCCTCGTTTTCTCCTTGTTTGCCTTCCACCCTCTGGCCTGTTCTTTTTGCCTTCACGACGTGCTCTTTAATAACTCAAGGTGACAGAGGTGCTGGCTTTGGGCACACCAACCACAAGCTTGCTTCCATAATTCCTGCAGCTGCCCTCTCTGCCTCACCCCCCTGTTGCCCTCTTACACACACACACACACACACACACACACTGGAACCACCATGCCTGGGGTGGGGGAGAGTAAATAAATGTGAAGAACATAAGAAGAGCTCTGCTGGATCAGATCAGTGGTCCATCTAGTCCAGCATTCTATCTCACACAGTGGCCAGCCAGTTCCTCCGGAAGGCCAACAACGGGGCATAGAGGCTGAGGCCTTCCCCTGAGAAGAGCATCAGAAGAGCCCAGCTGGATCAGACCAGTGGTCCATCTAGTCTAGCATCTTGTCTCGCACAGTGGCCAACCAGTTCCTCCAGAGGGCCAACATCGGGGTTCAGAGGCTGAGGCCTTCCCCTGAGAAGAATTTAAGAAAGAGTCCTACTGGATCAAACCAAAGTAGCCCATCTAGTCCAGCATCCTGTCTCACCCAGTGGCTAGCCAGTTCCTCCGGAAGGCCAACATCAGGGCATAGAGACTGAGGTCTTCCCTGAGAAAAACATCTGAAGAGCCCAGCTGGATCAGACCAGTGGTCCATCTAGTCTAGCATCTTGCCTGCAATTTGGTATAGGGCTTCCTCCAGAGGGCCAACATTGGGGCATAGAGACTGAGGCCTTCCCCTGAGAATAATTTAAGAAGAGCTCTGCTGGATCAAACAAAAGGTCCATCTAGTCCATCATCCTGTCTCACACAGTGGCCAGCCAGTTCCTCTGGGGGCTCAACAACAGGGCACAGAGGCTGAGGCCTTCCCCTGAGAAGAGCATCAGAAGAGCCCAGCTGGATCAGACCAGTGGTCCATCTAGTCCATCATCCTGTCTCACACAGTGGCCAGCCAGTTCCTCCGGAGGGTCAACAACAGGGCACAGAGGCCTTCCTCCGATATTGCCTTCTGGCTCCAGGATTGAGGCATAGTGCTGCTGAACATGGAGATTCTCCTTTCCTCAAACCTAAACTTTTAGCTGATTGAACATAACGTGTGATTTATAACTTAGCACACAAAATCATGCTGTTTGGCATATTTGTTGGATTTCAGAATGTCTTCATTTTCTGTAAGAAAAATTACAAGTATATTTGAAAAAGATTAGTTGCATCCTATGTGGTCCTAGCCTTTTCCTTTAATTTTTGCCATTGAAGAGGTTGGAAAACTAAAAGTTGAAGTTGAAAAAAAAAAGTTGAAGGTACAAAAGTTGACTGTCAGAAACAAATTCTGTAGTAAACAAAATTTGGGTAGAAACTCTGAGTCACGATAGGTAAGACTACCAGCATGTCTGGCTATTAAGCTGAACTTCAGAATAGTGAAATAACTGAGCTTTTTAAACAACATATCAAACACATTATAGTGTATTTATTGTTGGGGAAATAGTTTACGTTTAAACACGCACAAAAAACCCCCTTGAAAATGTTGTATTCCTCAGTATTTATATTCCCTCCTACAGAAGAAGCTGAGGTACGGGGGAGAGGGAGAGGTAATTAAAGAATACATTGGGAAAGAGGGTTGAGGGAGAATAAAACAGAATAGTGTGCCACTCAAACAATGTTATTTTAGTTTACATAGTTTATTTATTTAGTATATTTCTATTCTGCCCATCCCCTATAGCACAGATGACAGTGCCGACAGAGGAGGCCAACCAAATAAAGAATAGATGCCCGCAGCCTCAACTAAAAGCCTGGCGGAACAGCTCCGTTTTACAGGTCCTACGAAAGACTAATAGACCAGGTAGGGCCCGGATCTCTGTAGGGAGCTGATTCCACCAGGTTGGGGCCAGGACTGAAAAAGCCCTGGCCCTAGTTGAAGAAGAAGATGATGATGATATTGGATTTATATCGTGCCCTCCACTCCGAAGAGTCTCAGAGCGGCTCACAATCTCCTTTCCCTTCCTCCCCCACAACAGACACCCTGTGAGGTAGATGAAGATATTGGATTTATATCCTGCCCTCCACTCCGAAGAGTCTCAGAGCGGCTCACAATCTCCTTTCCCTTCCTCCCCCACAACAGACACCCTGTGAGGTAGGTGAAGATATTGGATTTATATCCCGCCCTCCACTCTGAAGAGTCTCAGAGCGGCTCACAATCTCCTTTACCTTCCTCCCCCACAACAGACACCCTGAGATGAAGATATTGGATTTATATCCCGCCCTTTACTCCAAAGAGTCTCAGAGCGGCTCACAATCTCCTTTCCCTTCCCCCCCCCCCGCCACAACAGACACCCTGTGAGGTAGATGAAAATATTGGATTTATATCCCGCACTCCACTCCGAAGTGTCTCAGAGCTGCTCACAATCTCCTTTACCTTCTTCTCCCACAACAGACACCCTGTGAGGTAGATGAAAATATTGGATTTATATCCCGCACTCCACTCCGAAGAGTCTCAGAGCTGCTCACAATCTCCTTTACCTTCTTCTCCCACAACAGACACCCTGTGAGGTAGATGAAAATATTGGATTTATATCCCGCCCTCCACTCCGAAGAGTCTCAGAGCTGCTCACAATCTCCTTTACCTTCTTCTCCCACAACAGACACCCTGTGAGGTAGATGAAAATATTGGATTTATATCCCGCACTCCACTCCGAAGTGTCTCAGAGCTGCTCACAATCTCCTTTACCTTCTTCTCCCACAACAGACACCCTGTGAGGTAGATGAAAATATTGGATTTATATCCCGCCCTCCACTCCGAAGAGTCTCAGAGCTGCTCACAATCTCCTTTACCTTCTTCTTTCACAACAGACACCCGGTGAGGTAGATGAAAATATTGGATTTATATCCCGCCCTCCACTCCGAAGAGTCTCAGAGCTGCTCACAATCTCCTTTACCTTCTTCTCCCACAACAGACACCCGGTGAGGTAGATGAAAATATTGGATTTATATCCCGCCCTCCACTCCGAAGAGTCTCAGAGCTGCTCACAATCTCCTTTACCTTCTTCTCCCACAACAGACACCCTGTGAGGTAGATGAAAATATTGGATTTATATCCCGCCCTCCACTCCGAAGAGTCTCAGAGCTGCTCACAATCTCCTTTACCTTCTTCTCCCACAACAGACACCCGGTGAGGTAGATGAAGATATTGGATTTATATCCCGCCTCCACTCCGAAGAGTCTCAGAGCTGCTCACAATCTCCTTTACCTTCCCCCCCCCCCACAACAGACACCCTGTGAGGTAGATGAAGATATTGGATTTATATCCCGCCCTCGACTCCGAAGAGTCACAGAGCGGCTCACAATCTCCTTTACCTCCCCCCCCCCCACAACAGACACCCTGTGAGGTAGATGAAGATATTGGATTTATATCCCGCCCTCCACTCCAAAGAGTCTCAGAGCGGCTCACAATCTCCTTTACCTTCCCCCCCGCCACAACAGACACCCTGTGAGGTAGATGAAGATATTGGATTTATATCCCGCCCTCCACTCCGAAGAGTCTCAGAGCGGCTCACAATCTCCTTTACCTTTCCCCCACACAACAGACACCCTGTGAGGTGGGTGGGGCTGAGAGGGCTCTCACAGCAGCTGCCCTTTCAAGGACAATTCTGCAAGAGCTATGGCTGACCCAAGGCCATTCCAGCAGGTGCAAGTGGAGGAGTGGGGATTCAAACCCGGTTCTTCCAGATAAGAGTCCGCACACTTAACCACTACACCAAACTGACTCTGAGGCAAGGCGGGCGTCTCTTGGGCCGGGGATGGCCAGCAGATGTTGGGAAGCCGAACGTAACGACCTCCCGGGCATATGTGGGAAGAGATGGTCAGATCTTCAGTGGCCGGTCAGAAGCCCTTCTGGACAGGAGCCCCACCCACTTTCTAAAGCCACTTGGTGGGCACCAAGAAGGGTCTTGGTGGGCAGCCAGGCACTCTCGGGCACCATGTTCCCCAGGGCTTCCCCAAGTCTTCCAGTTTTTCCATTGGAAAGAGATAGAAGTATAAGAAAAGTTGAAAAAGAGGCTTCTGCTAGAACACCCCCCACACTTTTCTCAGTCTCTCCCCCCCCCCCCCAAGCCTTTACATTGTTACCATATGTGGGCCCCAGTTCATAAGTCTGTGAAGGCAGCCTCAAGCTCTCAGTAGTTGAGAATATAAAAAAGTTATACACGCAAGGAAAACATTTGAACAGCTCTTTAGTGTGGAGTGTCAGATTATGCTGGTGTAATCAGAGATCTTAGGATCGAAATTCTTAGCCATCAACTTTTCTGGCCTCTGTTTAAAGGGAACCAGGATGATTCCGTAGCTGAATAATGCCAGTGTTTTGCTGACGGTGAATATCTTCCTTCGGCCAGCGTTGAGAGGCATTGCTGGCTCTTTTCCCTTTTTTTTTTTTTTTTTTTAAGAATCCCTTCAAAACAAGTCCATTATCACCTCGAAGAGCCAAATATTTGGGGGCAGCGGGGAGTGCTCACTCAACACTTTTTTACCGCCTTGTCTCTCCGCAGTCTCATTTTTCTCCATTCTTGTGTTTGTGGTATCCCATCGGGCCTGCCTGGCCAGGTTCCAGAAGGCTGCGACCGGGTCAGAGCAGCCAAGCGAGCTCTCCTGCCAGTTAATTTCCTAAAATTGCTGATCTTGTTACATGGCTTTGTAGTAATATTTTAAAAAAAAAAAATGCATCTGCCTCCGTTTGCTGCAGAAAATATCCATCTGCAGGGCCTTTTTTTGTAGAAAAAGCCCAGCGGGAACTCATTTCCGTATTAGGCCACACCCCCTGACATCACCGTTGTTCGGTATAGGGCTTTTTTGTAGAACAAGCCCAGCAGAAGCTCATTTGCATGTTAGGCCACACCCCCTGATGCCAAGCCAGCCGGAACTGCGCCCCTGCTGTTTAAAAAAGCCCTGTTCATCTGAAAGAACGACCCCGTTGGAATAGAAGTGGTTACACAGTCAGTGGGCTTCCATCTGGCTTTGTGCAAGTAAGCACTGATCCGCCTTGCCCGTGGTTTTCATTTTTCTTTGGATCCTATGCATACAGTTAGGGTTCAGGGGAGGGGCCGTGGCTCAGTGGTAGAGCATCTGCTCGCCATGCAGAAGTTCCCAGATTCAGTCCCCAGTATCTCCAGTAGGTGACGTGAAAGAACTGGAGAGCCGCTGCCAGTCTGAGCAGACAATACTGACCTGAATGGACCAATGGGTTGATACCAGGCCTCAGATTCAGCAGGAGATCACAGGAGCTCCTGAACCTTTCTGAGGGTTCCCCCTCTTCCTTCCCGCCTACCTACCTTGTCCATTGAATAGTAGGTGCAGCAGCATAACAATCCCTGGATTAGGAGAGTGGGCAGCCAGCCAGCCACCAGGGGCTTTGCCACACCCCCAGCAGCCCTCTGGAGAAGCCTGCGCCACCCTTTCTCCACTTACGTTATTTTGGGTGGGGGGTGACTTGCTGGTTTTTGGACAGGGGGCGGCAGCCCAGGAGAGCCTCAGGCGAGGAAGGCCTGCTTGGGCTGGCTGGATCTCTAGCCAGTCCAAGCAGGCCTCGCTCGCCCAGGGCTCTCCTTTCTTTCATCAAGTTGCTTTTGGCTGGGGCGGTGGCATATGCTAATGAGTTATGCTGATGAGCTCCGCCAGCTATTTTTCTACAAAACAACCCCTGGCTGATACAATATAAGGCAATTGGCATGTGAGGCAAGTTCTAGTTCAAAATTGGAAGTTTCCACAGGCCATGGAGCTCTACAGAAGAGGATGGGGGATATCTCTTCACCCTGTATCTCTGTGGCGCAAGTCCTATATGCCAGGTCTAGGTCCAAGTTCAGTATTACTAAAAACATTTTTAATGTGCCGTTCCAAAGCGGTGCACGTAAAAAAAGCATTAAAGCATTTGTACGATTAAAAACCTTTAAAATTGCAAACTAATCCAATGAAAACACAGAAACAATAGCAGAGGAGGGCCAATAACTGTTATTGGGGTTATACAAAAAAAAAAGATTGCAAAAAAGGCACTGATAGAGGCAGACACACGGACCTCCCTAGGGAACGAGTTCTAAAGTTTTGGTGCCACTGTGGAGAAGGCCCTTTCTCAGGTCATCACCTGTTTGGCCTCTGAACTCCTTTGTCTCCTGGCAATCACAGACATGATAGAAAGTGTTATGCAGGGAGGCTGGTGGAGAAAACACAGGGGCGCCTTGCTTTTGGTTTTCCCTCTTCTGCTTGCTGTGATATTGGTGCCGGGGGTGGGGTGGGGGGCTTGAAGGAATCCAAGCTGTGCTGGAGATACAGAAAAGGTGGCGCCAGCTGCCTTGTGAAAATGGAGACTGCTGTCGCTTTTTGTCTTTGGCAGCAGCAGCCTTCAGACCATTAAGAAAAATCTGGTACAGCAGATGCTTCGTCCCCATGCCTGTCTTCTGGCGGTGAGGAGATGTGCGTTTTTGGACCGTTTTAGACCTTGGCCTCTTATCAGGAGGGCTTCTATGCTTTCACTCTTACTTCACATTTACTAGAACGGAGAGATTGCGCCTCAGATCTTGGCCCGGGTCGTCCCCGATGAATGACTCAGCGGCCGGGATCCTTGCTGCCTTCCTGGCTGATGAGCTCGCGTATTGTCATGGCTTAATGTCCTGGCAATGTGGCGCTGCTCAAGCAATGAACCGGATTGCTTATTAAGCACAAACGTTCCTTATAACAGCTAGGTGTGGAAAGTTTTGAAGCAAACCAGGGTATGGAGGAGGGATGGTGGCTCAGTGGTAGAGCATCTGCTTGGGAAGCAGAAGGTCCCAGGTTCAATCCCCGGCATCTCCAACTAAAAGGGTCCAGGCAAATAGGTGTGAAAAACCTCAGCTTGAGACCCTGGAGAGCCGCTGCCAGTCTGAGTAGACAATACTGACTTTGATGGTCCAAGGGTCTTGATTCAGTATAAGGCAGCTTCATATGTTCATTTGTTCAGTAGGGAAAGCTCTGCTTCCCCCCAGAGTAAAGTGGGCTTCTTAAAGTCAGCTGGTGGGGCCACTGTATGTAGAGAATCCTAGGCGAGATGGGCCTTTGGTCTGATCCAGCAGGGCTCTGCTTATGTTCTTATGACGGGATTGTGTTTGGATTCCATACTCGAAACGTCAGGCGTTCTAGGACTTCAGGTCGTCCTCTGCATGAAACAGGATAATGGGCTAGAGACGAACCTGAGTTCTGATGCAGCCGGGCTGTTCTCATTTCTAAAGATCAGTGGCTGTGCCACGCCAAGACAGAACCCATGTGCAGTTACAAAAATGAGTCAGAGAAGGACAGTCAAAAAGGGAAGGGGTGGGGTGGGATTGGACTTAATCAATACACCCTCTAAGCTGTAGAGTCTTGTGAGCAAAAATCCTACTTTGTGAGCTTACCGGCATTCAAAT
Source organism: Heteronotia binoei (assembly GCF_032191835.1). Classification (NCBI taxonomy): domain Eukaryota; kingdom Metazoa; phylum Chordata; class Lepidosauria; order Squamata; family Gekkonidae; genus Heteronotia; species Heteronotia binoei. The sequence goes on from NC_083229.1 coordinate 10,707,565, forward strand.
TGTGAGCTTCTGCATCAATCAGTTTTGCTCAGAGGCCATTCTTCCTGAGCGAAGGAAAAAAAACGTGTGAGCCAGACATTAAAAAAAATTGTGAGCTAGCTCACACTAGCTCAGCTTAGAGGGAACACTGGACTTACTGATCCAGGAGTTGGGGTAAATCCAGAGCAAAGGATTTGACATAAAGTCGGTAAACTTCTTACAGAGGAACTAGAGGAACTGGAGTTTGTTTTTTAGACTGTTATATAGTTTTTAGATTGTATATTGTTTTATTATATGTATTTGATTTTAACCTTGTGTTATTGATGTTACCCGCTCAGAGCCCATTCAGGGAAGGGCAGGGCTATAAATTGAAAGTAATAAATAAATAAAATCTGTAAACTTGACGGAATCAGGTGTTTAAAGTGCGATCGCTGTGTGAATTAGAAGTCAGTGCAGACCTGAACAGGGGCATTTCGAACTCCATTCCATCATTGGTTCTTTAGAGGCCTAAGCAACACTGCCGTACTGTTTCTTTTCCAACCTCATCTTGTAAACTCAAGATGTGCCAGAGCACAACAAATGTCTGTGCTTCGGGTTTGTACAACACAGGCGCTTTCCGCGATGCCCAGAATGACTGGCCCTCCTTCCCTGGAAGGCTCACCGTAGCTTAAACATTTCCCAAAAAAAGCGAAACCATTGGGTGAATGTGGAACTGAGCCGTTGGGAAGTGATGAAGATGAAGAAGATATTGGATTTATATCCCGCCCTCCACTCCGAAGAGTCTCAGAGCGGCTCACAATCTCCTTTACCTTCCTCCCCCACAACAGACACCCTGTGAGGTAGATGAAGATATTGGATTTATATTCCGCCCTCCACTCCGAAGAGTCTCAGAGCGGCTCACCATCTCCTTTACCTCCCCCCCCCCACAACAGACACCCTGTGAGGTAGATGAAGATACTGGATTTATATCCCGCCCTCCACTCCGAAGAGTCTCAGAGCGGCTCACAATCTCCTTTCCCTTCCTCCCCACAACAGACACCCTGTGAGGTAGATGAAGATATTGGATTTATATCCCGCCCTCCACTCCGAAGAGTCTCAGAGCGGCTCACAATCTCCTTTACCTTCCTCCCCCACAACAGACACCCTGTGAGGTAGATGAAGATATTGGATTTATATCCCGCCCTCCACTCCGAAGAGTCTCAGAGCGGCTCACAATCTCCTTTACCTTCCCCCCCCCACAACAGACACCCTGTGAGGTAGATGAAGATATTGGATTTATATCCCGCCCTCCACTCCGAAGAGTCTCAGAGCGGCTCACAATCTCCTTTCCCTTCCTCCCCCACAACAGACACCCTGTGAGGTGGGTGGGGCTGGAGAGGGCTCTCACAGCAGCTGCCCTTTCAAGGACAACCTCGGCCAGAGCTCTGGCTGACCCAAGGCCATTCCAGCAGGTGCAAGTGGAGGAGTGGGGAATCAAACCCGTTCTCCCAGATAAGAGTCCGCACACTTAACCACTACACCAAACTGGCTCTCCTAAAATAAGGGAGGAGTCCAGTAGCACCTTTTAAGACCAGCAAATTTTTTTCCAGGATGCAAGGTTTCGTGTGCACACATACTTCACCAGACAGTGGAATGGGGTACAGTGAGCAGAGCCACATATAGCTGGCAGGCAGTGGTTAAGAATGCAAAGTGGTACAGAGCAAAATAGTGAAATGAATTGAAAGAACTTTTGGTCCGGATAGCATTTGCATGGGAAGCCAATAAAAACGGTTACGTGTTAGAATGGGAGAATGATGGCGAGAGTGTCACAAGGCAATAAACATAGTCTGTTGATTGCTTTATTTTGCAAGTCTAAGGTAAACTGAGTTAAACTGATGAAGTGTGAATGCGTAGGAAATCTTACATTCTGAATAAAACTTGGTTGGTCTTAAAGGTGCTACAGGACTTCTACTTTGTTCTATTGCTTCAGACCAACACAGCTGTCCTCCTGGATCTATCTACTGGGGGAAGTGCGTTTATGTTATGTTGAGCTTGGGTTTTTTTTTTAATTTTTAAATGTCACCAAACTTGAGCCTTCTCCTGAAAGCAAAATACAGATTCTGTGAATTCATGGCCCTGGCATTAGAACAGCGCATAATTAGCAGTGTAAATGGCAAGAAACATTGCTGATTCTCCCCCCACCCCACCCCACCCCATGAGGATTGTAGTCTCTGTCCTTGCTTCTTGAAGTCCTACGTAGCTTTAGGAGACTCATTTAATTGATGGTGCAGAAATGTTTTCATAGGAGTGACAGTAACTTATTTAGCGGCTATGCAGAAATGCAGAGTAAATTAGTCAGCCGCTTGTTACAGAGACGTGTAATTGATGCTGCTTGCATATTTGCATGAAGATTATGCAAGTCAACCTGCTTTTGATGGGCACGTTTGGCCTGGGTGGATGACAAAGCCATCGTTTGCTTTGCATTTACCGCTCGGATGACGAACCCAGCTTCTTTTTAATGATCCTTCTGCGGGTAGCACCGTGGAAATGTCAAATTGGTGTGCGGCAGCTGTGGGGGAAAAAGCAACCTCCATGCTGGGGAGCATGCCAGAAAGGAATTGAAAATAAAATGACCAATACTGTAATGCTCCTGTACAGATCTGCGGCAAGCTGGGAAAAAGTACGGAAGAGGGGAACCGGGATCATTAAGGGATTGGAGCCCCTTTCCTGTGAGGAAAGGCTGAAGAGCCTGGGACTTTCCAGTTAAGAACAGAAACTACTAAGAGAGGACATGATAGAGGTTTGCAAAACTATGCATGAGACAGACAGTGGACAATTCTTTTTTTCCCCCCACATTCTCAAAATACTAGAACTCGGGGGCCTCCAATGAAGTCGGGTGGTAGATTCAGCCCGAACAAAAGGAATACTTCTTTATTCAACAAGTAATTAAGTTGAACTTAACTGCCAGAGGGCTTAATGATGGCCATGAGTACAAATGACTTTAGAAGGGATTAGACGGGTTCACGGAGGACAGGTCCATCATTGGCGGCTAGCCGGGGTGACTAAAGGGAACCTCCATATTCGCAAGCTGTAAACCAGGAAGGTCTCGGCCTCTGTGCCCTGTTTGTTAGCCCTCCATAGTAGCCAGTCAGCCACCGTGAGAAACAGGATGCTAGACTAGATTGACCACTGGTGTGATCTAGCAGGGCACTTCTTACGTGGCATTGCATATGGCATTTCCATTCCAGTTACAGTGCAAAATGCATTTGGCAGTACAGTAACACGGGGCCAGATGACCTAGAGTCCCTTGCAGAATGCACTGATGTCGAATTTTCTGACTGCTGAGCTGTTGGTTTTAATTGGGCATTTCAGCATAGTTTCTCCATTCTCACTTCTGGTTTTTTTGTTTTTAAAAAAGAAAAATGCAGCTTAAGCAACCTTCTCCTCCTGACTGGGCTGCACTACAAAACTAACATTTGTCCTGGAAAATATCTTCAAAATGCCACACCAGCCTAATGCAGACTGGCTTCTTAATTGCTCCGAATGGGTCGTTGTTTCCATGGTAAACTGAGGCATTATTGACGAGAACGGCAACATTGTGCACCGAGCACGCAACCTTTTTGCAGAGGAGTCCCTGTCTTGTCAACAGATCAGTTGCTTTTGTGCTTGGACCTTGGAAAGGGTGCGAATCTTTACATTGAGGCTCGTTGGTAACACTGGGTGCTAGTGTGTGGGGGCCTTTGGAGGCCATCTTAAAACTATGACATTTATTGTCTGTGCTACATTACTGGCTATGTTCCAAAGCTACCTACGGCGAGCAAACAGTTGAAAGTGCAACTAGAACGAGAAGTGAGTATGTGGCTGAGATGAAAATAATTCCTTATTCCTTTGTGTTTGGTACATTTTGCAGAGCAGGGGAATTTCCTGATCCTGCCTCATTCTGCTGTCTGTAGTGCAAGCTGCGGATAGTCTCAGAAAGGACATTGCAGAGTTGGGAAATGTAGAGAGGAGGGCAACCAAGAAGAATTAGAAGAAGAAGAATTGCAGATTTATACCCCACCCTTCTCTCTGAATCAGACTCAGAGCAGCTTCCAATCTCTTTTATCTCCCCCCCCCCGCCCACAACAGAAACCCTGTGAGGTGGGTGGGACTGAGAGGGCTCTCACAGCAGCTGCCTTTTCAAGGACAACCTCTGCGATAGCTATGGCTGACCCAAGGCCATTCCAGCAGGTGCAAGTGGAGGAGTGGGGAATCAAACCCGGTTCTCCCAGATAGAGAACCAGTTTGGTGTAGTGGTTAAGTGTGCGGACTCTTATCTGGGAGAACCGGGTTTGATTCCCCACTCCTCCACTTGCACCTGCTGGAATGGCCTTGGGTCAGCCATAGCTCTGGCAGAGGTTGTCCTTGAAAGGGCAGCTGCTGTGAGAGCCCTCTCCAGCCCCACCCACCTCACAGGGTGTCTGTTGTGGGGGAGGAAGGTAAAGGAGATTGTGAGCCGCTCTGAGACTCTTCAGAGTGGAGGGCAGGATATAAATCCAATATCTTCTTCTTCTTCTTTAAGAGTCCACGCACTTCACCACTACACCAAACCGGCTCTCCACTCACTGTGGAGGTGATTAGGGAGTTGGAGCACCTTCCCTTCGAGGAAAGGCTGAAGAGTCTGGGACTTTTCAGTTTAGAAAACAGATTACCTAAGGGGAGACCTGATAAAGGTTTGTAAAATTATGCAAGGGATAGAGAGAGTTGGCAAAGCAAAATTTTTCTCCCTCTCCCCAAATGCTTAAACTTGAGGGCATCCAATAAATCTGACAGGCAGTAGATTCAGGATGGGCAAAAGGAAAGACTGCTTTCCACAGTGAGTGATTAACATGTGGAATTTGCTGCCAGAGAATATAGAGAAGGCCACAGTAATAAACAGCTTAAAAAGTGATTAGACAGATTCATGGAGAAGTCTATCAATGGCTACTAGCCATGGGGAATGTGGGGAAACTCCACATTCAGAAGAAGAGGACTGCAGATTTATACCCTGCCCTTCTCTCTGAACTCAGAGCGGCTTACAATCGCCTATATCTTCTCCCCCTACAACAGACACCCTGTGAGGTGGGTGCGGCTGAGAGGGCTCTCACAGCAGCTGCCCTTTCAAGGACAACTCTGCAAGATCTGTGGCTGACCCAAGGCCATTCCAGCAGCTGCAAGTGGAGGAGTGGGGAATCAAACCCGGTTCTCCCATATAAGAGGCTGCACATTGAACGCTACACCAAACTGTCTCTCCAAACTGGCACTAAGCCTCTGGATCTCAGAGCCAGGAGGCAACATCAGCTTCGGCCTCTGTGACCTGTTGTTGGCCCTCCGTAGGAACTGGGTGGCCACTGTCTGAGACAGAGTGCCGGACTAGATGGACCATCGATCTGATCCAGCAGGGCTCTTCTTACGTTTGTATGGTGTGCTGGACTTCCCGCTCAGTTCCCCTTTGGCTTCTGAGTCATTGCATACATGTTGCTTTTAGCTTCTGTCCACAGCAGAGAGGGCAGCGATGCTCTGGGAGGCTGGATTCTGCACCCCAGTACCAAATTCCCTGCTTGGAATATTTGCATCCCTTGATGTATGGCACGTTGCCAAGTGGGATTGCGCAAACGGCGAGCTTGTGCATTGGAACTAATAGTATTTGTCTTGACCTCACGAGATGTGGGTGCTTAGTTCAGGTATTAGGCTCCCTGAGAGATCATGAGCACGCCAGTCCTACAATGACCCGACTTTTGCTTTCTGAGCATCCAAGGGTGAGTCACGCGTGTGTCAGCCGGTTAACGAAAAGGTACTGCGTGAGTTCTCGACAGCTAACTTGTCGAAAGGCTCTTTGGAATACCCAATCCTGCAAGAGACTCTGCAGTTGATGGGGAATAGTTTATGTCGGCTGCTGGTACCCTGCATCTCAGCCCACCCAGCCAGTCCCTGTCTCCCCCCACCCCCAATCCTGGAAATACAGCAGCTGGGCTCTTGTGGTGTGCAGTTACTCTTATATGAACCTGCCTTATACTGAATCAGACCCTTGGTCCATCAAAGTCAGTATTGTCTACTCAGACTGGCAGTGGCTCTCCAGGGTCTCAAGCTGAGGTTTTTCACACCTATTTGCCTGGACCCTTTTTTGGAGATGCCAGGGATTGAACCTGGGACCTTCTGCTTACCAAGCAGATGCTCTACCACTGAGCCACCGTCCCTTCCCCCACTCTTGGTTCCCCCCCCCCCAAGTTGGTTTTTTAAAAAAAACCTTTACCTGTTCTAAGGTTTTCATATTTTTTTTTTCTTAAGTACAACGGCTCCCCAGGGACTATAAGCAGGGGTGGCTAACAATAGATGTTTTTTTTTGCCTACAACTCCCATCAGCCCCAGCCATCATGGCCAATGGCTGGGGCTGATGGGAGTTGTAGGCCAAAAAAAGAACACCTGGAGAGCTACCCTTGGCCACTCCTGGACTATAGAAAGATCTCTTATCTGGGAAAACCAGGTTTGATTCCCCAGTCCTCCGTATGACCTGCTGATGTGACCTTGAGGCGGTCACAAGTTCTTGCAGAGCTGTTCCTTCCTCTCAGGAGCAGTTTCTGTCAGAAATCTCTCAAAGTTTGCAAAGATTTATTTTTCTCCCTGAAATTACCATTGACTTTAATCTTTAAATGCTGTGGTCAGCGAGTGATTAAAATGTCAGAGGATGCGGTGATGGCCACAGGCATAGCTTTAGAAGGGGATTAGATAGACTCAAGGAGGTTAGGTCTGTCCATGGGGACTGAGGGGAACCTCCATATTTAAAGGCGCTAAACCTCTGAGCCCCAGAGCAAGGAGGCAACATCAGGGGAAGGCCTTGGCCTCTGTGCCCTTCAGAGGAACAGGTGAGATAGGAAGATTTGTGGCAGGGAATGAGCTTTCATGAGTCACTGCTCACTTATTCTGAGTTCTGGTCCAGTCTCCCTGGTAGAAGAATTCACAACTTGTGTTATTTTACGTTTTCTTCTGATTTCTTTTTCTGTCCGTGGAATAATGCCAGTGGCTGATATAAAACCACAGATGACCCTCCTTAAGGACAATAATAGGTTAAGAGCTATATTTGTATGTTTCTTCTCATTTTTTGTCTCTTTTATATTTGATAAGCTCTGTGATAACTGTATCTTACGTTTGGAATAAATAAACAATTAAAACGCAAAAAAAAAAAAAGAATTCACAACGGGACAGTAAGCCTTTTCTGGCGGAGAGCCAGTTTGGTGTAGTGGTTAAGTGTGCGGACTCTTATCTGGGAGAACCGGGTTTGATTCCCCACTCCTCCACTTGCACCTTCTGGAATGGCCTTGGGTCAGCCATAGCTCTGGCAGAGGTCGTCCTTGAAAGGGCAGCTGCTGTGAGAGCCCTCTCCAGCCCCACCCACCTCACAGGGTGTCTGTTGTGGGGGAGGAAGGTAAAGGAGATTGTGAGCCGCTCTGAGACTCTTCGGAGTGGAGGGCAGGATAGAAATCCAATATCATCATCTTCTTCTTCTTCTTCTTCAATGAATATACAGCCACTGCAGGCCACAGCTCTTGGAAAAAAGAAAATTTTGAATTGAAACAATTGTTGGGCTTATGGTCCTTCCTCTGGCCCTTTTGGATATGTAAGTCTATTGTAGTCCTGGGGTACCTGAAGGAAACGCTGTAAGAAGACCGTAGTGAGTACTTAGGACTTTATGAAGGTCTGTTTTTGATTTGGAATGGACACATTGACTGCAGGACTATTCCTTTGGCTGCTTCATGAATGTCTACAAGTACCCAAGTGACTTTGTCCACGCCCAGCATCTTTGTTGCCCTGGGGCCGACATGCATGAAGTCCTGCTACTTATGCAAAGACGGCACACAGAAACTACCACCAACTGGAGGTTTGTTGTTGTTCAGTCGCACAGTCGACCCCATGGACAAAGTCACGCCAGGTCCTCCTGTCTTCCACCATCCTCCGAAGTCTGCTCAAATTCATGCTAGTTACATCAGTAACGCTGTCCAGCCATCTCCTCTTTTGCCGTCCCCTTCTTCTTTTGCCTTCTGTCTTTCCCAGCATCAGGGTCTTCTCCAGGGAGAGCTCCCTTCTCATTGGGTGGCCAAAGTACTTGAGCTTCAGCTTCAGCATCTGACCTTCCAGGGAACAGTCTGGGTTGATTTCCCTTAGGACCGGCTGATTGGATCTTCTTGCAGTCCAAAGGACTCTCAAGAGTCTTCTCCAGCACCAAGATTCTTCTCCTGCATGCTGCAGATAATTGGTTTTAACCTTTCTTCATAGGGAAAGTGTTTCAAACCTTTAATAATTCCAGTTGCCCTTTTTTGTCCTTCACCATCCTCCGAAGTCTGCTCAAATTCATGCTAGTTACATCAGTAACGCTGTCCAGCCATTTCCTCTTTGGCCGTCCCCTTCTTCTTTTGCCTTCTGTCTTCCCCAGCATCAGGGTCTTCTCCAGGGAGTGCTCCCTTCTCATTGGGTGGCCAAAGTATTTGAGCTTCAGCTTCAGCATCTGACCTTCCAGGGAACAGTCTGGGTTGATTTCCCTAAGTTAGGACTGACTGATTGGATCTTCTTGCCGTCCAAGGCTACTCTCACTCGCAGGTACTTGGGATTTACAGAAGGGCTAATACATTGCACATATACCAGCTGTGGGTGCGATTCGAACAACGCTGGGCGCATGCAGCATCGGCTCAGTGAGTTCTTGTGACCTTCCAGCATTATGCTTCATCCATGCCTGAATGTGGGGAGCGGCTGCATTGCAAGGTGCCCCCAGCCCAGGGTGGTCATTTTTTGCCACCTAATCACTTTTAGCTCCAGTTGTGTACCTGATCTCCTGAGGAGGAGGTTTGTCCGCACAGCGCATCATGTCACCCTGGCCTTGAATTCAGTGGGAGCTCACAGAATAGTAGGTGCAGCTGCATAACAATCCCTGGATTAGGAGACCGGGCATCCAGCCAGCCACCGGGCATCCAGCCAGCCACCAGCAGCCCTCATTAACCCCTGGAGAAGCCTGTGCCACCCTTTCTCCACATGTGATTTTGGGCAGCAGATGGCTTGCTGGCCTTTTGACTGGGGGAGGTGCAGCCAAGGAGAGCCCCAGGTGAGCAAGACCTGCTTGGGTTGGCTGGATCTCCAGCCAGCCCAAGCAGGCCTCACTCATCCGAGGCTCTCCTTTTTTGCATTGGGTTGCTTTTGGCTGGAGGGAGGGGCAGCATATGCTTATGAGTGATGCTAATGAGCTCCACCACCTATTTTTCTACAAAACAACCCCTGATGTCGCCTATGATTTCTGCTTCAGCAAGAGCCCTCGGTTTTGATTAAACGCCGTTGCTCGCCTCTCGGCAGCGGCTCTGGCTTCTCTAATTTGATGGATTACTTTGTCCCAGGAAAGGCGGGGCTGCCGCCGGAATGGATGCGAGGATGATGGATCAAACAAAACCTCCTTTCTGACCGGGCTTGCTAAAATGAAAAATAGTCCCCGCTGGGTTTTCTTCCCTTTGAAAACGTAGCTTCCCCGAGATTTCTTTTAAAAAGAAGTTTTTGTAACGGAAAGGCTTCCTTCGGGTCTGTCTCGCAACCAAAACCGAGGAGCTCCAAAACTGTTAAATATTTGAGGATTACCTTTGCTGAGAAAACTGTTTTCTCTCTTCCATAGTTCAAGGTCAGCAAAGGCTGAGGAGCCTGGAAAACATCTGTCTTTGCGTTTAGGCCAGGGATTGCCCAATCTTTTATAACTGAGCCAGCAGCTGATTTCTGCATCAAAACGGGACACAGTCTACAGTTCCAGAGGGGGTTTTTTAATACCGCCCGGAAGAATCGATGGTGCACTCTATCCTGTCCCCTTTCCTCTGGCTGCTTAGAATCATTTTTGTCCTTTTTGAACAATGGTGGTAATTCTGGGTTTCCCCTCTGCTCTTTGGTTGTAGCACCGATTGCATCAGAGAACTTGAGGGTTGTGTGTGTGTGTGTGTTTTAATCCTTGCACTTTGTTTTGGCGGAGAGAAAGCGTTGCATGGAGCCTTCCTTTTTCAGAGCACACTTGAGTCCCTTTTTGTGGCACATGAATGTGCTATAGCAGCAGCACATGGTTTGAGAACATGGGTTTAGGTTTTCTCAGCTTTAGGACATACGAAGCTGCCTTACAATGAATTAGACCCTTGGTCTATCAGAGACCACCAAATAAGAAGGGAGCACTCAATGAAGAAGACCGTGATGCTGGGAAAGACAGAAGGCAAAAGACGGCGAAAGGTGAGATGACTGGACAGTGTTACTGATGTAACAAACACGAATTTGAGCAGACTTCAGAGGATGGTGGAAGACAGGAGGGCCTGGCGTGACTTTGTCCATTGGGTCGCAAAGAGTCCAACTCGACTGTGCGACTGAACAACAACAACTATCAGAGTTGGTATTGCCTAGTTCAGGGGTGGCCACACTTGCTTATGTGTAAAAGCCACATAGAATAAACATCAGATGTTTGAGAGGTGGAAGGCAGGCAACTAGATGGGGAGAGGGAGGGATAGGTGGGAGGAAAGCAACTTCAATTTTAAAAATGCCTTCTCCAAGCCAGCCAGTGGGGCTATGGGGGCTTGAAAAGCCACACAATATATGTGCAAGAGCCACATGTGGCTCCCAAGCCACAGTTTGGCCACCTCTGGTCTAGTCAGTATGGTCTACCCAGACTGACAGAGGCTTTCCAGGGTCTCAGGCTGAGGTCTTTCACAAGTCCTATTACTTGATCTTTTCATTTTGAAATGCTGAGGATCGAACCTGGAACCTTCTGTATACAAAGCAGATGCTCTACCACTGAGCTGTGGCTTCTGGAGAAGTTCCAGCTGCCGTGATGGGGATCCGTCAAGATATGTCTGAAGAAGCGTGCAGAATTAAGGTGTGTTGGTCTTTTCCAGTGGCTCATCATCTCACAATATGACCAAAGTACAATAGGTGTGTGTTGAAGAAGAAGAAGATGATGATGATATTGGATTTATATCCCGCCCTCCATTCCACTCCGAAGAGTCTCAGAGTGGCTCACAATCTCCTTTACCTTCCTCCCCCACAACAGACACCCTGTGAGGTGGGTGGGGCTGGAGAGGGCTCTCACAGCAGCTGCCCTTTCAAGGACAACCCCTGCCAGAGCTATGGCTGACCCAAGGCCATGCCAGCAGGTGCAAGTGGAGGAGTGGGGAATCAAACCCGGTTCTCCCAGATAAGAGACCGCACACTTAACCACTACACCAAACTGGCTCTCCACACCAAACTGGCTCTCCATACCAAACTGACTCTCCACACCAAACTGGCTCTCCAGTTGAGCCAGTTTGGTGTAGTGGTTAAGTGCACGGACTCTTATCTGGGAGAACAGGGTTTGATTCCCCACTCCTCCGCTTGCACCTGGTGGAATGGCCTTGGGTCAGCCATAGCTCTCACAGGAGTTCTCCTTGAAAGGGCAGCTGCTGGGGAGAGCTCTCTCAGGGTGTCTGTTGTTGGGGCGGGGGGAGGTAAAGGAGATTGTGACCGCTCTGAGACTCTGAGTATAAGGCAGGATATAAATCCAATATCATCATCTTCTTAAAGGTGCCTCTGGACTCAAACTTTGTACCTTAGAGGCCAGTAAGATTTTGGGAGCATGGGCTTTCTGGAGTCAGATACAGCTTTGTCAGCTTAGCTACAACTAGGAGTGGAAATCCCAGAGTCTATTCGGATTAGTTTTGTGTTGGCAAGGAGGTGGTTAGCATTTGCGTCAAGCCAACTCTGGGAGGTGGCTGAATAAATCCTGCCCTTGCCTCCCCGACTGCTGGTATTCCAAGGAGGTTCCCCACCCAGGTACTTGCTAGAGTCTACCCTGCTTAGCTTTCAAGATCTGATGAGATGGGGCTTGCCAAGGCAAGTCAGAAGTGACTTGACAGCATTTAAATCATATATACAAAAAAACCCCAAATGTTTCAGAGGTCGCCATGTTAGTCTGCAGTCGAACAGCTAGATTCAGTCTAGGTCCAGTAGCACCTTTGAGACTTAACAGGATTTTTGGGATGCAAGCTTATCCCCTGAAAATCTTGTTGGCCTCTAAGATGCTACTGGGCTCAAAGCTAGGGTGAAAATACAAACGCCGCGTACAGTAGCCTCTTGCACACCCTTTGGAATCAGGATAATATTCTAACCTTTGCGCCGTTGAAAACGTTAACGCCGAGGTTGATGATTAGCTAGCTGAGGGCTGCAGAAATAGCTGCCGAGTGCCTCGGCGCAAACCTGATACACCTCCCTCCGGCGTGGAGTGCCACGTGAGGCCCTGCGTCAGGGGATTAAGGCTAGCTGTGGCTAAATATATAAGCTAGTAATGATCGACATTGCGCTTTACGCCAGTACGAATGCACATGAGAATCCGTGTTGTGTACAGCGCCTTCTCACGATACAGATCTGTTGGAACTGTCTTGAATCCTCACTGAATCCCTGCCTGCCTGGACATCCGTAGCTATCTTTTTTGTGGTAGTGAACAGAACTCAAGCATTAAAAGCAAGCAATTATCTTCAATTTTTTTTTTTTTTGCCATGCAGGAGATGGGATCTTGGGATCCAGGAATACTTTAATACCTTTTTTGCCTCGCTTAGAAAGTAGCAATGTAAATACCTGCCGACGCAGTTGCTTTTTAGGCCTAGCGGCACCTTGCAGAAATACTTCTGCCGCTGACTTAGCACTGAATCCATAGAGGCACTGCAGCTGAGATGAGAGGGCAGAATGTTCATTGAAAGGCGGGGTGGGTGGAGTGGTTAGAGTTGAACTAAGGTCAGGGTTCCGAAGATAAGTTGTCTGCATCTCTTAAGCCTCACCATAAAGGCTAGGAACTCTGTTTCCTTGGTGAATTGTAGCTGGTTCTCCAGAGGCTGAATTTCCCCCACTCGATACTGCATACTGTTATCCAGTCCTTTTGCAGTATCACAGCAATCCACTGTATGTTAGTGTCGTTCAGGGGCGGCCAGACTTGCTTAACGTAAGGACCGCATAGAATAAAAATCAGACGCTTAAGAGCCGCAAGACATGAACAGATGTTTGAGAGCTGGAAGGAAGGAAGGCGAATTGATGGGGGAGGGGGGAGAGGTGGAAAGAAAACAACTTTAAGTGCACTGTCCAAGTCACCAGCTGGAGAAGTGATTTTTAGAGAGAGATGCCTTCTCCAAGCTAGCCAAGGGGGCGGTGGGGGCTTCGAGAGCAACACAATATGTGTGAAACAGCCACAGTTTTGGCCACCCCTGGCATAAATCATAGGAGCTGCTCCTGCTTTGCATGTGGGAAGTTCCAGGTTTGGTGCTCAGCATCTCCAATTAAAGAGGACCCTCTGTCTGAGACTTCAGAGAGCTGCTGCCAGTCTCTGTAGATCAGGGGTGTCAAACTCACTTGTTATGAGGGCCGGATCTGACACATATGAGACTTTGAGGGGCCGGGCCATGTGGGTACCTATTTAAGATTAGGTAGCAGAGATATAAATTTTATAAAGAACACAAACACAAATATATTATTTTAAAAAAACTTAAAAACATTAGCACTCGTTGGTCTTAAAGGTGCTTTCTTTGTATTTCTCCCATGGGATCCAAGGAACTGGGCAAAGGACGCTCTGGCTCTTTCCTTCCTTCCTCAGGAAACTGGGAGGGGGAGGAGCCTCAGTCAATAGAAGGACGAGAGGTTTGGCTCAGTAGCTCTGCTGTGCGATTGAGCAAGCCTCCAAAGCAAGCTATTATGCAGAAGGAAGCAAGGAAACTGGGAGGGGGAGGAGCCTCAGTCAATAGAAGGACGAGAGGTTTGGCTCAGTAGCTCTGCTGTGCGATTGAGCAAGCCTCGCAAAGCAAGCTATTATGCAGAAGGAAGCAAGAGTGAGGGAGAAGGAAGCAAATGACTGCCAGTTGCTGGGGTGGGGGTGGGGCTGATAGGAGCTCTCCGGGGTCCTGACTCAGCCCCCGAACTGCATGTTTGACACCCCTGGTGTAGACAATACTGACTTCGGTGGCCAGATGATCCCATTCAATGTGAGGCAGCTGCATGTGCGTGTTACATGTTTTGCACGTATGGGAGGTCCTGGGTTCAGTGAGCACCATGTTTTTATTTATTTCTATTTCTATATCCTGCCATTCCCTCAAAGCAGGCTCAGGGCTCGGAAGGTCAAGCACTAAAACAGCATTAAAATGTACAGTGTAAAACAAGTAGAATCAGGGCTTTTTTTGTAGCAGGAACTCCTTTGCATATCAGGCTACACACCCCTGGTGTGGCCAGTCCCCCTGGAGCTTACAGTAGGCCCTGTACTAAGAGCCCTGTAAGCTCCAGGAAGATTGGCTGCATCAGGGATGTGTGGCCTCATACGCAAAGGTGTTCCTGCTGCAAAAACCCCCAAACCTCTGGGCTAGAATACAGTTTAAAACGCTCTCCACTTAATTATCTCCATCTCCACTTAAACGGTGTCCCCAAAACTGGGAAACGCTTCTGCGTGAAACCCTCATGTAGACAACATTAATCTCATGCGCTGTAAGATTTATACTTTGCCCTGAATGAAAGTCCTGTGGCGGAGGAAGAAGGCAGGAGAGTGGCTCCCACAGTGGCCAAATGAGCTGCGTCATGCATATCTGGGGGTCAGGTTTTTCTGGCTTCAGAATCTGTCATGTTTCTTTGGGTGTGTTTTCCTCTGTAACTTCAAAGGGTCAGCAAGGTATGCTGCTGCTCTGTTCCCTTAAGACTTTTAGAAGAGTCATGTGCCTTTAAAAAAAAAAAAACAACAGACACTTATTTGGGGGGGAGGGAAAGGCTCGTAGCTAGCAGCATACATAGTGAGCCAGGGAGCCATCCCATCTGTTCCTCCTTCCCTCCTGTTCCCACAAGGAACATCAGGATTGCAAGATGACGCAATGCTTCATGGATTTCTTTTTAGCATCGATAGCTGCAGACATCTCCCTCTTTCCTCCATGCGTTGTCCTGGCACGGCCCAAGGCCCCTCCCCACGTGTGAGGTCAGAATTCTTCCCCCCCCCCCCGTCACATTTCTCTGATGTCACACAGCTCACCGGATCCATCTCTTATCACCGATCCAGCCTAGCTCCCTTGTGAGAAAAAGAACTGGATCTACTGTGAGAAAGATCCTACTATGTAATATTTTTTTTGCACTGTTTAATGCAGGGGTGTCAAACATACAGCTCAAGGGCCAAATCAGGCCCCCGGAGGGTTCCTGTCAGGCCCCTGAGCCACTGGCTGTCATCCGTTTCCTTCTCCCTCTCTCTTGCTTCCTTCTGCATCTCAACTTGCTTTGCAAGGCCTGCTCAGTCGCACAAGAGCTACAGAGCAAAACTTTGATTTTCTCCATTGGTTGAGGCTCCTCATCCTGGTCCCCTGGGAATGGAGGGAAAGAGCCAGAGCTTCCTTGGCCCAGCTGCCTGGATCCCACGGAAGAAATACAAAGAAAGCATCTTTAAGACCAACAAGTGCTAATGGTTTTGAGCATGTTTTATTTTTAAGTTTTTTTAAAAAAACCTTTAGTCATGTTTGTGTCCTTGAAAAATTTTGTCTCTCTGCTACCTAATCTTTAATAGGTACACAGATGGCCCAGCCCAACACAGCCCAGCCGGCCTGACAAGGTTGCATTTATGTCAGATCCATCCCTCATAACAAATGAGTTTGACACCCCTGGTTTAATGCATCATGCCAAATACTTCTACTTTGCTTCAGTTCTGTCTTTTAGTTTTCAGGTTGGTTCTAGACTTCTGCGGTCCTTTTCCTGTTGTGGGGGTGTCAAATGGCCCAGGGGGCCAGCACCAGCCAGTTCAGGGTTCTTATCTGGCCTGCAAACAGCTGGTGTGAGGGAGGGGGAAGACAGGAGATTGTGGGGGGTGGTGAGTGGGTTCACGTGGTGAGTCCGACTTAAGGGTGCCACTAGATTCAAACTTTATTCTGCTACTTCAGACCAATATGGCTGCCCACCTGAGTCTTATCTTCCACGTGGAAGACGATTTAAAAAAAAAAAAAATCACTCATCTGTGCATCAGCTGAATGACCTGATTTCCCAGAACAGATCTGGAGGTGATTGAAAGTTGCAAGGTTCTGTCTACTGCGGGTTGTTGGCTCTGCCAGAAGTAGACAAAACTATGCCCGTTATGAAGCAAGCGTGTACAGAGTCAGTGTTTTCTAAGACTCAAATGTATCCTGTCTCTCTCCACCCCCCTGGGGCCCTTTGTCTTCCAGCGATGCCAGTTCGCTTCCTAGCTGCCCTTTTCTCATGCCCTCTTCTACACCTTCTTTCATTCTTTCTCTGTACTTTGCCAGTTACTTATCAGATCCAGAGGCTACAGGAAGCAGAAAGGAAATGACTCAAATATTTAGGGAAAGGTGCTCGAGATGAATAACTTGCCCAGTGCCAAAGACAGTATTTAGTACGTATGAGAAGAGCGGAAAGAAATACTGAAAAACGGTGACCAAGCAGAGCAGTCCGTGGATGTTCCTTTTTTTCCTAGTCAAAAGCAAGTTTTTCCCATCAAGAGGGACTTCAAGGGCTTTGTTTCCACTGCTGGGTTTCAAACACAATGCGGGATATGAAACAAGCCCCAGTTCGCAGACTGTGGCTCAGTGGTTGCCAGGAAGGGTTAACTGGAGTCAAGAAACATAAGTAACTGAGCAAGAAGTATAGCTAAGTAGTTTGTAAAACCTAAAATATTAAAGTAGTTTGTAAAACCTGCAAATAGCAGCAAATTAGTATACCGATAATGAAAGAGCTAACAAACAGATGCAAGAACTGAGGGAATTAGCATATTAGTGAGATAAGGACCCAGTATCTATGTTAAGCCCTGGGGGTTTCATTGTCTTGAGTGTTACAACAACATATTCAGCGATCTCCCATTCCAGTCTGTTCCTGAAATTCCTTTGCAATAAAACAGCTACTTTGCTACAGGTTCACACAAAATAAAAAATAGTACGTTGATTGTACAAAGTAGCATTTCCAGTTTATGCATTTTTAGAAAGTGTGCTATATCTCATGCCTTACAACAGTCTTGCAAGGAAAGCCAGATTTCTGAAAAACCTCCAGGCTAAGACAGCAGCTTGTTGAAGGGCACCTAAATGAGTTTGTGGTGGAGGAGAGATTTGAACTGAAAGATTCTCATTTGTCACTTAGAGTTTTCTTGTTAGTTTTTAATCACGTTCTGCTGAATGCGCCGCCCGAATAAACATACACGCATGAAGCCTGCTGCTTTAAACTGATTTATACAATTGTCTACTCAGACTGGTAGCTTCCCTCCAGGATCTCAGGTGGAGGTTTTTCCCATCACCTCCTGCCTGGTTCTTTTTAACCGGAGATGCTGGGAATTTGAACATAGGACCTTGTGAACACACACTCACGCATGGGAGCTGTCTTATACTGAATCACACCATTGGTCCACCAAAGTCAGTATTGTTTACTCAGACTGGCAGTGGCTCTCCAGGGTCTCAGGTAGAGGTCTTTTGCATGACCTGTACCTGATCCTTGAACTAGAGCCAGTTTGGTGTAGTGGTTAAGTGTGCGGACTCTTATCTGGGAGAACCGGGTTTGATTCCCCACTCCTCCACTTGCACCTGCTAGAATGGCCTTGGGTCAGCCATAGCTCTGGCAGAGGTTGTCCTTGAAAGGGCAGCTGCTGTGAGAGCCCTCTCCAGCCCCACCCACCTCACAGGGTGTCTGTTGTGGGGGAGGAAGGTAAAGGAGATTGTGAGCCGCTCTGAGACTCTTCGGAGTGGAGGGCGGGATATAAATCCAATATCTTCATCTTCTTCATCTTCTTAGAGCTGCCAGGGACTGCACCTGGGAATTCTTCATACCAAGCAGATGCTCTACCACGGAGCCATGACCCCGTCCCCCATTTTGTTCACGGAGGTTAGGAAAGTGTGTGGCAGAGTGATTTTAGACT
Organism: Heteronotia binoei; assembly: GCF_032191835.1. Classification (NCBI taxonomy): domain Eukaryota; kingdom Metazoa; phylum Chordata; class Lepidosauria; order Squamata; family Gekkonidae; genus Heteronotia; species Heteronotia binoei. Next base: position 10,725,431 of record NC_083229.1, read on the forward strand.
TCAGCTGCATTGTGGCCCCATCGTGCAGAGTGGTAAAGCAGCAGTACTGTGGTCTGAACTCTCTGCTTACGATCTGAGTTCAATCCTGGCAGAAGGAAGCTGGATTCAGGTAGCCAGCCCAAGGTTGGCTCAGCCTTCCATCCTTCCAAGGTTGAGGGTCACTAAAATGAGTACCCACCTTGCTGGAGGGGAAAGCGTAGCTGACTGGGGAAGGCAATGGCAAACCACCCCGTAAAAAAGTCTGCCGTGAAAACTTCGTGAAAGCAACGTCACCCCAGAACCGGAAACGACCGGTGCTTGCACAGGGGACCTTTTCTTCCTACGTTGCTTTACAAACGAAGGCAATTTAGAAAAAACACATTTCTAGCCCTATGTGAAAACGCGGATCGGCTGTTGTTCTTTCGATCCCTTTCCCCACACATGTTTGGTTTTGCATCTGGATTTCTACTTAATGCGGCAGATAAACAGATCACACATCAGTGTCTCATGCCCAGAGCAAAAACAGCAGTGTGTGAGTGAATAGTAGCGTGCCAGATACTTAAATTGCTTATTTCCAAAAGAATAGCTTTTATGGCTCTGGGTTGTTGGGGGGTGTGTGTGTGTGTGTGTGTTTTTGCCAGGGCTGTACTTGATACTTCTCCTTTAAGACTCGGCCAGGGGGTGGGAGGAGTTCCCAGAGCTGGTTTATCAACTCTGTCCTGTAGCTAGTCGAAAAACACAACGGAGCTTAATCCACCTATTCTGTGTTTGTGTTTCAAAGTGCAGCAGTGGCATTCATTTAACTGTAATCTGATCTAATATTAGCAACTGCCCGAGGCGGAAGGTTGGCCCAGAACAGCTGCCCGGTTTATTGAGACCTTTCCTTAAGTTCGTACAACTGCCTTTTTAAGGTAACAGGCTGTCCGTGGTCAAAGATTCTCATGCCTTTTTCCTCCCTCTCGCAGGCTTCCAAAAAGGTTATTTATGCAGCACTGTCAATATGCACGGCGCTTTAAGGAATAAGGAAAACAAATCCGAAAAATTGGCTTCTGAGCTACCCTTGACATGCAAATTTATCCCTAAACTAACTTTCAGAGGCATGAACTGCAAACCCCGCTGTGTTTAGCCTAAAAAGGAAGTCCTTGTGTTTATTGCATTGTAAATTCAGATATGTACTTTTAAGTATCTGCAATAACAATTCCGGGTGCAGTGAGGGCTCCTTTATTCTCCTCTCCCAGGGTTAGGTTTTTGTTTTGTGTTTGTTTTGTTGGCTCTCTTTTTAACTTATGTCTCCAGGTGCCTTCCTTAACAGTTCAGGCTCTCCTGCAGAGAGACACTTTCATAGATGGATTATATAAGACACTTTCATAGATGGATTATATACTTTGAATCAGGCCAATGGCCCATCCAGCCAATGGCCCATCCAGTCCCACACTCTGTGTCATACAGTGGCAAAACAAACAGACAAAACCCAGGTGCCATCAGGGGGTCCATCAGTGGGGCCAGGACACTAGAAGCCCTCCCACTGTTGCCCCCCCCCCCCCAAGCATCAAGAATACAGAGCATCACTGCTCCAGACAGAAAGTTCCATTAATACCCTGTGGTTAATAGCCACTGATGGACCTCTGCTCCATATGTTTATCCAATCCCCTCTTGATTGGCTGTGAAGATTTTTTTTAATTGCTTTGGCAGTCACTTCCACCACACACAGCACATGGATCATGCATGGTTATGCACGGGATAGAGAAGGCAGAGAAAGTAGTCCTTTTCTCCCTTTCTCACAATACAAGAGCTCTTGGGCACTCAGTTGCTGAGCAGTCGGGTTAGAACTGATAAAAGGAAGTACTTCTTCACCCAAAGGGTGATTAACACATGGAATTCACTGCCACATGAGGTGGTGGCAGCTACAGGCATAGACAACTTCAAGAGGGGAATGGATAAGCATATGGAGCAGAGGTCCATCAGTGGTTATTAACCACAGCTTATCATTGGAACTCTGTCTGGGGCAGTGATGCTCTGTATTCTTGGGGCTTGTGGAGGTGCACTGTGGGAGGGCCCCATTGGTGGACCTCCTGATGGCACTTAGGGTTTTTTGGCCACTGTGTGACACAAGAGTGTTGGATTGGATGGGCCATTGGCCTGATCCAACATGGCTTCTCGTATGTTCTTATGATCTTCACTGCAGGACTAAAGGTAACCTGCAGCAGCCTTCGTGTGCCTCCAACCATTCTGTGGCTGTGCCCACCGTGCTATATCGGAATTCCCACAGGCTTGAAAAGGGCAGAGGTATCTGGGGTAGAGGAAAGCTTAGGTGAAAGTGAATTGGTTCCCCCAGGAGCCCGTTTCGTGTAGTGGTTAGGAGCGTGCAGATTCTAATTGGGAGAACCGGGTTTCGTTCTCCTGTCCTCCACATGCAGTCAGCTTGGGTGACCTTGGGTACATCATAATTCTGTCAGAGCTGTTCTCTCAAGATCAGTTTTCTCAGAGCTCTCTCAGCCCCTCCCACCTCACAGGTGTCTGTTGCGGGGAGAGGAAGGGAAGGAGATTGTGAGCCACTCTGGGACTCCGAGCGAAGAGCGGGATATAAATCCAATTGCCTCCTCTTCTTCTTCTGAACTTCTGTTCTCTTTTAACCCACTTCATTTCAGTTTGGTGTAGTGGTTAAGTGTGCGGACTCTTATCTGGGAGAACCGGGTTCGATTCCCCACTCCTCCACTTGCAGCTGCTGGAATGGCCTTGGGTCAGCCATAGCTCTGGCAGAGGTTGTCCTTGAAAGGGCAGCTGCTGTGAGAGCCCTCTCAGCCCCACCCACCTCACAGGGTGTCTGTTGTGGGGGAGGGAGATAAAGATTGTGAGCCGCTCTGAGACTCTTCGGAGTGGAGGGCAGGATATAAATCCAATATCTTCTTCTTCTTGCCATGCTACTTGAGAAGCTGGTGAAAGCTGAGAGGGGCCTGTGAATATTTACGGGCTGTTGCTCTGCCTTGCCTTGCCTGGGTTTTTCATCTCATATTAACTGTAAACAATAGCACGATTGCTATCTTAAGCTTTGCATCAAGGAGCAGCTTTGCGGAGGACTCGGTCTGTAAGGTTCCTGTTGAATCATTCAAGACAGGCTCTTGAAACTCCAGGAGCTAAACAATTCCATCTTCATGCTTCCCTCTCCCTCCCTCCAGGTAAGGCAGGTATGAAGCTTCCGTAGGTTTTTTTTATTACTATTACTGTGGTGAGCAGGTCATGGGCCTCGGGGAAGGCAGCTCTCTTTGACAGTTGCATTTGCAAATGCGTTTAATTTCCAGAGACACGCTGTTCGCTTCTGGTTTCTGTTTCATCTGTGGGCATAGTCTGAAATCGAACTCCCCCCCCCCCGCCAGTTTGTTTAAAGGAATGTTAATCTCCGTTTCAGTGAATGCATGGCAGAATGAGGGTCCTATATCGAGAAAGGTCCTATATCAACTCTTAATGTTCAGCAGCACGTAAGAAAGATTGACCTGTGTAGTTACGAACTGCACGCTGGTGTCAGTGCCCGGATGTTCATAGATCCTGGAGTTGGAAGGGGCCGTAGAGGGTATCTGTAGTACAGCCAAGCTTCCCCCACCACCCTGCTCAATCGATTGACCCATGTTGTAGCACTTGATTTGACACCCTCCAGGAGGGGATGGGAGATCTCTCAGAATTACAGTTCATCTCACATCGTGGAGATCCAGTTCTCCTGGAGCCAGGGGTGGCCAAACTGCAGCTCGGGAGCCGCATACGGCTGTTTCACACGTGTGGCTCTTGAAGCCCCCACCAACCCCTCGGCTGGCTTGGAGGAGGCGTTTCTCTCTTTGAATCACTTATCCAAGCAAGCCGACCAGTGGCTTGGAGAATGCATTTAAAGGTAAAATTGCTTTCTTTCCACCTCTTTCTCCCTCCCCCCCATGCATTTGCTTGCCTTCCTTCCAGCTTGGTGTAGTGGTTAAGTGTGCGGACTCTTATCTGGGAGAACCGGGTTTGATTCCCAACTTCTCCACTTGCAGCTGCTGGAATGGCCTTGGGTCAGCCATAGCTCTCGCAGAGTTGTCCTTGAAAGGGCAGCTGCTGCAAGAACTCTCTCAGCCCCACCTACCTCACAGGGTGTCTGTTGTTTGTGTGGGGGGGGGGAAGCTAAAGGAGATTGTAAGCCGCTTTGAGACTCAGATTCAGAGTATAGGGCGGGGTATAAATCCAATATCTCCTCCCTCCCTCCCTCCCTTCCTTCCTTCCTTCCTTCCTTCCTTCCTTCCTTCCTTCCTTCCTTCCTTCCTTCCTTCCTTCCTTCCTTATTTATTTATTCGAGATTTATATCCCACCCTTCCCACATGTGGCTCAGGGCGGCTTCCAAAATTGATCAAACATGAAAATTAAACAATTTTAAGTATAAAAACAATTAAATATTTAAGCAATTAAAACCTTAAAAACCAATAATATGTGGCTCTTATGTTACGGAAGTTTGGCCACCCCATCCTGGAGGAAAAGGGAGCATTGGCTACACCCTCTGGCTTCAGATCCCTGTTGATCTCTCTTCCCACCCCCACCCATCCGAGGCTTCACCCCCAGATCTCCAGGAATTTCGCAGCCCAGAGCTGGAAACCCAGATAAGTGTAACTTTCTACAGAACAAAATCCAACTCAAACTGTGGCTCTTGGATAACTTGGATATGGATTTCTGTTTTCCATTGGCAGAGAATCCTTCCACCAGCGAAAAAGCCTGCATATTTTTCTCATCCCCCCCCTTTCCTCTGCAAACTCTTAGTTTGTCCTGATACTGCTCCTAGGGCCTTCTGCTGAGCGGGGTGGGGGGGGGGAGGGGTGATTGTGGGCATTGCTCTTCTCATTCTGGATCGAAGCCAACGTTTATTACTGTTACACCCCATTTTTTTTCCTCTGAGGATCTCAGCGCTCTTTCTATACAGTCACTGCGCAGCATTCCATTGATTGATTGATTGGTTTCATTTATAACCAGTTTTTCTTGCCGAGACACAAGCGGGATTACAAAATGTTAAAAACAATGCAGTCAGACAGAAATAAGACTTCCAGGGAACAGTGCAGTAGGGCTGAAATTACAAAATCAGAAGGCACTGCAAGAAGGGGGAAAAGCTAAGGCAAGACATAACCTCATAAACAACGCAGAAAACAAATTGCAAAAGCAGAAGGCGAGGCAGCAAAAGTAGATAAACTACATTGCACAGAGGGGTTAAAATGTGGGATTCACTGATGGGAGGATTCAGTGATGGTCACAGCATTAAGAGGGGATTAGATTGACTCGTGGGGGGTGTCTGTCGATGGCTAATTGCCACGGTGATTGAGAGGAACCTCCACATTCAGAGGCACTGATTCTCTGAACCCCAGAGCCAGGAGGCAAAGATCCAGGAAAGGCTTTGGACTCTATACCCCGCTGTTGGTCATTCAAAGGAACTGGCTGGCCACTGTGCGAAACAGGATGCTGGACTCATCGAGCAGGGCTCTTTTGATGTTCTTAGTGTCGAAGACTATAATCCTATACCCTCATAAAAGCACCCTCCTGAACCATTTGGGAGGGACGGTGGCTCAGTGGTAGAGCATCTGCCTGGTAAGCAGAATGGTCCCAGGTTCAGCCCCCGGCATCTCCAACTAGAAAGGGTCTAGGCAAGTAGGCTTGAAAAACTTCAGCTTGAGACCCTGGAGAGCCGCTGCCAGTCTGAGTAGACAAGACTGACTTTGATGGACCGAGGGTCTGGTTCAGTATAAGGCAGCATCATATGTTAAGGGGAGGGACTGTGGCTTAGTGGTAGAGCATCTGCTTGGTAAGCAGAAGGCCCCAGGTTCAATCTCTGGCATCTCCAACTAAAAAGGGTCCAGGCAAGTAGGCTTGAAAAACTTCAGCTTGAGACCCTGGAGGGCCACTGCCAGTCTGAGTAGACAAGATTGACTTTGATGGACCCAGGGTCTGGTTCAGTATAAGGCAGCATCACATGTTAAGGGGAGGGATGGTGGCTCAGTGGTAGAGCATCTGCCTGGTAAGCAGAAGGTCCCAGGTTCCATCCCTGGAATCTCCAACTAGAAAGGGTCCAGGCAAGTAGGCGTGAAAAACCTCATCTTGAGACCCTGGAGAGCCACTGCCAGTCTGAGTAGGCAATACTGACTTTGATGGACCGAGGGTCTGGTTCAGTGTAAGGCAGCATCATATGTTAAGGGGAGGGATGGTGGCTCAGTGGTAGAGCATCTGCTTGATAAGCAGAAGGCCCCAGGTTCAATCTCTGGCATCTCCAACTAAAAAGGGTCCAGGCAAGTAGGTGTGAAAAACTTCAGCTTGAGACCTTGGAGAGCCGCTGCCAGTCTAAGTAGGCAATACTGACTTTGATGGACCGAGGGTCTGATTCACTATAAGGCAGCTTCATATGTTCATACTCCATTCCAGCCTTGTTTCCTTTACTGAACTGCCCTTCTGGTCATTTCTATTTTATATATTCTGCAGTTTGGTAGCATGAGAGCCGTCCTGACCACAAGCAGCCCATTTCACGGTAGGGACCGCAACAGAGAAAGCTGAGATACAGGCAGCTGCTGTTCTTATCCTTTTGTTGAGTGACACTTTCAGAAGCCTTTCCTCAGATGAGCCTAGTTGTTATGGCGGGGCAGGTTAGGAGAAGTGCTCCTATAGATATGAGGAGCTCAGGGCTATGAAGGCCTTTGATATGTGATAGCCAGTATCGTCAGCTGTGTCCAGTAATTGATTGGTAGTAAGCCAGTAGAGTGACTTCAGAATAGGTGTCATAAGCAGGGGTGGAATTCTAGCGGGAACTCCTTTGCATATTAGGCCACACACCCCTGATGTAGCCAATCCTCCAAGAGTTTACAGCTCTCTTATTCCAGGGTCTACTGTAAGCTCTTGGAGGATTGGCTACATCAGGGGTGGCTAACGGTAGCTCTCCAGATGTTTTTTTGCCTACAACTCCCATCAGCCGCAGCCAGCATGGCCAATGGCTGGGGCTGATGGGAGTTGTAGGCAAAAAAAATCTGGAGTGCTACCATTGGCCACCCCTGGGGTACATGAAGGGTATGTGGCCTAATATGCAAAGGAGCTCCTGCTGGAATTCCACCCCTGGTCATAAGCATACTGCACACCCTGATGTGAATGGCCCAGACTAGCCCAGTCTCGTTGGAAGCTAAGCAGGGTCAGCCCTGATTAGTACTTGGATGAGAACTACACCAGTGAAGTCCAGGGTTGCTATGCAGAGGCAGGCACTAGCAAACCTCCATTCATCTCTTTCCTTGACCTGGGTGGCCCAGGCTAGCCGCATCTTGTCAGATCTCAGGAGCTATTCAGGGTCAGCCATGGTTAGTACTTGGATGAGAACTACACCAGTGAAGTCCAGGGTTGCTACGCAGAGGCAGGCAATAGCAAACCTCCTCCATTCATCTCTTTCCTTGACCTGGGTGGCCCAGGTTAGCCTCATCTTGTCAGATCTCAGAAGCTATTCAGGGTCAGCCCTGGTTAGTACTTGGATGAGAGCTACACCAGTGAAGTCCAGGGTTAATACGCAGAGGCAGGCAATAGCAAACCACCTCCGTTCATCTCTTTCCTTGACCTGGGTGGCCCAGGTTAGCCTCATCTTGTCAGATCTCAGCAGCTATTCAGGGTCAGCCCTGGTTAGTACTTGGATGAGAACTACACCAGTGAAGTCCGGGGTTGCTACGCAGAGGCAGGCAATAGCAAACCTCCTCTGTTCATCTCTTTCCTTGACCTGGGTGGCCCAGGCTAGCCTCATCTTGTCAGATCTCAGGAACTATTCAGGGTCAGCCCTGGTTAGTACTTGGATGAGAACTACACCAGTGAAGTCCAGGGTTGCTACGCAGAGGCAGGCAATAGCAAACCTCCTCTGTTCATCTCTTTCCTTGACCTGGGTGGCCCAGGCTAGCCTCATCTTGTCAGATCTCAGCAGCTATTCAGGGTCAGCCCTGGTTAGTACTTGGATGAGAACTACACCAGTGAAGTCCAGGGTTGCTACGCAGAGGCAGGCAATAGCAAACCTCCTCTGTTCATCTCTTTCCTTGACCTGGGTGGCCCAGGCTAGCCTCATCTTGTCAGATCTCAGGAACTATTCAGGGTCAGCCCTGGTTAGTACTTGGATGAGAACTACACCAGTGAAGTCCAGGGTTGCTACGCAGAGGCAGGCAATAGCAAACCTCCTCCATTCATCTCTTTCCTTGACCTGGGTGGCCCAGGTTAGCCTCATCTTGTCCGAGCTATTCAGGGTCAGCCATGGTTAGTACTTGGATGAGAGCTACACCAATGAAGTCCAGGGTTGCTACGCAGAGGCAGGCAATAGCAAACCTCCTCCATTCATCTTTTTCCTTGACCTGGGTGGCCCAGGCTAGCCTCATCTTGTCAGATCTCAGGAGCTATTCAGGGTCAGCCCTGGTTAGTACTTAGATGAGAGGCCACCGTGGAAGTCCAGGGTCGCTGTGCAGAGGCTAGCAATGACAGGCCTCCTCTGTTCTTCTTTTGCCTTGTAAACCTTGCAGCTAGAGGATTAAAGTTGGGGTGGGGAATGCTAGCCTACTGATTAGGCCTCATTCTGCATCCACGGACGACCTTCCTCAGGTGCTTCACGGACATCTTTGCCACTTTTAATTGCAAGGTCGTCCCCAGTCTCAACAGCAAATGCAAAAGCGCCTCTCGTTTTAAAAGCAGCGAGGGACAAAAGCGTTCAAGTCGTCATTCCAAGCAGACTCATTGTTCAGAAGATGCAACATATGAAGGCGTTGAATCATTTATACTGATGGTGCTCTGGGTGAAAGCTAACCGCCTCACGTTCTCCCTGATTTTTCAAAACAGGCTTATGTAGGTCATGCTGAATCACTCGGCTGCGTGCTGGCTGCAGTATTATCTTATGCATATGCCGGCGGTTTAGTCTTCTGTCTACTGCTGCAGAATCTTTTCCTAGAATAAAAATTGAGCTCGTCCTTATGTTTGAACAAAACTCCTGTTTTTGGTTGCCTTAAAGGTCCCCTGCCCAAGCTAGCCTGATCCTGCCAGATCTTGAAAGCTAAGTAGGGTTGGCCCTGGTTAGTATTTGGATGGGAGACCACCAAGGAAGTCCAGAGTTTTGCCACACAGAGGCAGGCAATGGCGAAACCACCTCTGTTCATTTCTTGCCTTGGAAACAATGTAAGTAAGCATTGTTGGCTGGATCAAGGTCGCCTAACAAGTTTCATGACAGCGTAGATGCAGGAGGAGGAAAAGAATTTATACCCCGCCCTTCTCGCTGAATCAGAGACTCAAAGCGGCTTACAATCTCCTATATCTTCTCCTCCCACAACAGACACCCTGTGAGGTGGGTGGGCCTGAGAGGGCTCTCACAGCAGCTGCCCTTTCAAGGACAACCTCTGCCAGAGCTATGGCCATTCCATCAGCTGCAAGTGGAGGAGAGGGGAATCAAACCCGGTTCTCCCGGATAAGAGTCAGCACACTTAACCACTACACCAAACTGGCTCTCAAACTAGACCCTAGTCCAGCAGTTTAACTACTGCACCATACTGGCTCTTTGCATTATGGGTAAATTGTGTCAACGTAACTCAACTTCTCAATGTGGTACCAATGGGAAGTGATCAGTTTTGACTGTTTGGAAGCCTGTTTGTTTCCACTTTATGCTCTTTCCTGTGAAGACAAATCCACTTGACTCGTCAGAGACTCATAGCGTCTAATTTCGTTACTCAGATTGCCCACTCTTTTTTTTTTTTTAAAGGAATGGGTTGTTAGAAGCACATACCTTTCTGGAAAAGAAAGCAAAATAAGCCAGGGAGTCTTTTGCTGGAACCATCACTTCCCTTCCTTCCTTTTTCGGGAACATGAAGATTTTTAAAATGGGAGGAGCTGCTAGTAATAAAACCTGATATCCGAGCATAGTGTAGAATTCGAGGTCTGACCCCGGAGGGATTGGCTGCTCTCCCTGAAAAAGGCTTTTGCCGACAAAACATATTCTTATCTGCTTCCAGAACATCCAGATCTAGACTTAATCCCTGCCTGTCTGGAAAATTAAGAGTTCGTTCATACAGTATGTCTTGGGATAAAATGCTCTAATTATTAACCTAGTTAATGCAGGCAAAGAGAGCTGTTGATAGGGCCGTGGGCAGGGCAGAGAGGCATCAAGCAAAAGTATATAAAGTGTATATATATGGGTCACCAGCATGGTACTTGTGGGAGCCCCAAAGCCCATTGACGCCATTCCCTGGTGCTTACCAGCTGTTTTTGGAAAGTAGGTGTAGCTTTTGACAAGCAAGGCCTTTGATTGGCCATTGGCAATTTGATCAGCTATGCAGATTTTTGTTTTTTAAAGGTTGTTTTGGTGGTAGCTGCCACCATGGCACAAGGATCTTCACTGTGTGATGGAAGCTTGGCTGTGGCAGCCATTTTGTGGCTAGCCCCGCCTCCTGCGGCAGCCATTTTCCCCTCAGTGGTTTGTGGCTACACCCACTATGCGGTGTCAGACGTCCAGAGGCACCCACAGGCTCGAAGAGGTTGGGGACCCCTGGGGTGGATAATGTGTAAGCAAAAAAATAAAGCTCTTCGGGCATCCGTTCCATTTGTTTGTTTATGGCGTGTTCGTGGCAAGAGGCATTACAGGTTAAGTTTGCTTACGGGTCAGGAGCTCCTCTTGGCGTTACTTTGGAAAGAGAAGCGAGCAAGTCTGTGCATGTCGCTAAGTGCTCTCTTCAACTCGCTCACAGGTGCGGAGGACCTCACAGCAACTCTTCAAGATGGCTCCAGAAGAACACTGCAGCATCCCAATACTTCAGCATAGTTCAGGGGGGCCCGGCCTCTTCGAGCTCGCAGCCACCGCTGTGGGCACAATCACAGAGCCAACCGCAAACTGCCAGCGAGCCAAATTCTGCATAGCTCTCCCAGTAAGCCTTCCAAAATTTGGGGCAGAAACTCTGGAATAGCCAGAAATGTCTCTGGAGCCAAAGGAGCAAATCTGTTTGCAAGGGCTTTGTTTAAAAGAACGCCTTTAAATCTGTGCAGCCAATCAGAAGCCCTGCTGCGCAAAATTCCCACCTACTCCCACCCACTTTCAAAAAGCACTTGGGCAGCACCAGAAAAGGTGTCGACAAGCACCCAAGGGTGCCTTTGGGCTCTAGGTTGGGAACCCCTGATGTAATTGGTGGTAGAGATGCTTTGGGGGAACTTCTCAACTTTGCATTTCCCAATTTCTCCCCGCCATGAAAGAAATACCCGGAGAAAAGCCATGGTTGGAATTCCAAAGTTGTATCTTTCTGGCACTGAAAGAGAAGATGGTATTCGAAGGCCAGGGTTATATAACCAAGGTGCTTTTTGTGCTAGTTAACTTCAGCAGAGTCTGAATCTACCAGATGTTGTCAATTTCCCCCAAAGTTCTTTACAACTCCTGTTTTAGCAGGCTGCGTCACTTACATACGTATCTAAGTTCTGTTGTGCTCAGTGAGAAGCTGAGTTTTTGTTGTTGTTGTTCGCTGCTATTTGTTATCTGCTTTATCTGACTTAATAGTTTGGATTTCAGCTTTATTTTGTTTCAAGGCAGCTGTCTTGGCAGGTCAAGCGTCTTTTCAGGACTTTGTTTCCGATGTCCCTGGATAAGACCGGGGCTTTTTTTGTAGCAGGAACTCCTTTGCCTGTTAGGCCACACCTCCCAGATGTAGCCAGTCCTCCAGGAGCTTGCAAGTAGGCCCTGTACTAAGAGCCCTGTAAGTTCCAGGAGGATTGGCTACATCAGGGCTGCGTGGCCTAATAAGCAGAGGAGTTCCTGCTATTTAAAAAAAGCCCTGGATAGGACGCTAAGGTTCCAGATGAGCATACATATCTACATAGCATGTATGTGGCATAGAATGTCCCCCTTACGCATCTTTACAATAATAATAATAATATATTTTAGTGGTTGTCAGCTTTCAATGTATCTTGTGCACCATTCTCTGAAGAACCTTTGGACATCTCAGCTTCCTCATGGTGCATAATGAGGTGTCTATAACAGAGCAGTATTCAAAAGTTGAGGCCTGGTCTTGCTGTACCATGCACTGCCTATATACTATAGCCTAAGCGAAATGTCGTAAGTGAATCAGCAGTGTGCAATTTTATGTGAAGCAAGTTGCAGTATATTTTAGTAAAGTATTTGTCAGTTATTTGTCATATTTGTTTCATTTGAAGTCTCTCACGTTCATTTTGTGACGACCATAATATATCATAAGAGCCCCGTGGCGCAGAGTGTTAAAGCTGCAGTACTGCATTCCTAAGCTCTGCTCACGACCTGAGTTCGATCCTGGCGGAAGCAGGGTTCAAGTAGTTGGCTCGAGGTCGACTCAGCCTTCCATCCTTCCGAGGTCGCTCAAATGGGTACCCAGCTTGCTGGGGGGGAAGGCAATGGCAAACCACCCCGTGAAAAAGTCTGCCGTGAAAACGTGAAAGCAACGTCACCCCAGAGTCGGAAACAACTGGTGCTTGCACAGGGGACTGCCTTTACCTTTTTTAAAAAAATTATGTATCATGTAAATCATCCATCAAAGGAATAAATTATTGACTACCCCGTATATGGACTACCAGTTCTCCAAGAAACCTGTAGACTCCAAAGTAAACATTTATGCACACACCAGTATTTAAAGGAAGCTTGTGGTATTCATAGTAGTAACGGGTCAAACAGCATGCAGGGTAACCCGTTGTTCCAACTTGAAAAAGAGCTTTATGTTGATGGATTTCAATATGCCTGGAGAGGAGACATGCTCAGATTGAACCAGACGGAGCTCGTCTCAAGCTGCGCTCTGAAGCCTCAAGTTGAACTTGACTGAAACTGAACTCTACGTCAGTGCTCTTGAAACTGAACCTCCCAGTAGTGCTCTAACGTAGATCCTAGGCCTTGTATCTTAGGTTTCAAGGCTTCGTCAGAGTGAGGTTGACACAGAATGCCTCTGGGCACATTGAAATCCATCAACATAAGGCTGTTTATTAAAATAATACTGTAACTTATTTTACATAAAACTGCAAATTGTTGGTTCCTTTGCAGGGTTTAGCTTAGGCTATAGCACGGAGGTGGCCAAACTTGCTTTGATGTAAGAGCCACACAGAATAAATGTCAGATGTTTGAGAGCCGCAAGTTATGAATATCAGATGTTGGAGAGCCGCAAGACAGGAAGGCAAACAGGGAAATAAATGGAGGGAAGGGAGGGAGAGGTGCAAAGTAAGCAACTTTAACTTTACGTGCATTCTCCCAAGGCACCCAACTGGCTTGGCTTGGAGAAGATTTTTAAAGAGAGAAATGCCTTCTCCAAGCAAGCCAACAGAGCAGTGGGAGGTTCAAGAGCCACACAATACAAGTCAAAGAGCCACACGTGGCTTCTGAGCCACAGTTTGGCCACCCCTGCTATAGTATATAGATTATCAGTCCCTGGTATTCCCTTCTTTTTTTACGTAGCATGCACTGTGACATTTTAGGTATTTGATCCTCTGGGACTTTGAAGAATGGAAATTGCGATTCCCGCTTTCCTTCTGTTATTTGTGTCATTCTTCTGGTGTAGACTCTCAGTGCCTTGATTATTAAAATGTGGAATTTGCTGCCAGAAGAGGTAGTGATGGCCACAAGAATAAACAGCTTTAAAAGGGGATTAGACAGATCCATGAAGAATAAAGTCTATCAGTGGCTACTAAAGTCTATCAGTGGAGAGCAAGTTTGGTGTAGTGGTGAAGTGTGCGGACTCTTATCTGGGAGAACCGGGTTTGATTCCCCACTCCTCCACTTGCACCTGCTAGCATGGCCTTGGGTCAGCCATAGCTCTGGCAGAGGTTGTCCTTGAAAGGGCAGCTGCTGTGAGAGCCCTCTCCAGCCCCACCCACCTCACAGGGTGTCTGTTTTGGGGGAGGAAGGTAAAGGAGATTGTGAGCCGCTCTGAGACTCTTCGGAGTGGAGGGCAGGATATAAATCCAATATCTTCTTCTTCTAGCCATGGTGGCTGAGGGGAACCTCCACATTCAGGGGCACTAATCCTTTGAATCCCAGAGTCAGGAGGGCAACATCAGGGGACACTCTGTGGCTCTCCAAAGGTACTGGTTGGCCACTGTGTAAGACAGGATGCTGGACTAGATGGACCCCTGGTCTGATCCAGCAGGCTTGCTCTCATGTTCTTTTGAGCTGGTCAGAAACTGGCTTCATGATGCCGGGTGTATGACGAAGGGGGAATGCTGTGAGCCAAGGTTATCCACTTGCTCCTCACAGCTCTGCATTGCAGTGCTGGAAGTCATGTGGTTTGGCATCAGCTGCCTGTTTTCATTTCGGGCTAGGCAATAGAGGAAGTGGTTAATTTGGGCAACGGCAGCCCGCTTCGCGACGCTGGCAGACGACAATTACATCCGAACAGTGCCCCGCTAGAGCGGCTTCCTTGGATGATACTTAGTTGGCACAGCCGTTAAAAAAAGTGGTCCCCCCGTGCTTTTCGGTGTGATCTTTTGTGCGAACATCAGCGCAGTTGCCAGCAGGGATCTTAGCCTTGTTTTGTGAACTGCGTTTGCTGCAAAAACAAGCAGAGCTGGGGGGGGGGGGGGGGTCTTAAGTTAATTTGTATGCCAGAGGGTTTCTGTTCAGTTCAGAGATGGAGGAGGACAGAGGGAGAAGGTAGGGCACTTGAAGGACGTAGCTGTTCTCATTCTTTATCTGTTGCGTGCATAGCGAAGAGGTGCCGCGATGAAGATCTTGTCAGTGTAAACTCTTTTGAACAAAATGAATTGCAGTGTTCCAGCTCCGCTTAACGGTCCGTATGGTGCAAGGACTGCTTGTCATATGAGGCTGTGATCCCCAGCCTTTATTTCGGACAGTTCTGCACGAGTTACTTCTTGTCACACACTAAGATATGAATGTCAGATACGTCCTGCTCAAGATTGGCTGACTCGCAGGATGGTGATTTATGAAAAACATCAGAAGAAGAAGAAGAAGATATTGGATTTATATCCCGCCCTCCACTCCGAAGAGTCTCAGAGCGGCTCACAATCTCCTTTACCTTCCTCCCCCACAACAAACACCCTGTGAGGTGGGTGGGGCTGGAGAGGGCTCTCACAGCAGCTGCCCTTTCAAGGACAACCTCTGCCAGAGCTATGGCTGACCCAAGGCCATGCTAGCAGGTGCAAGTGGAGGAGTGGGGAATCAAACCCAGTTCTCCCAGATAAGAGTCCGCACACTTAACCACTACACCAAACTGGCTCTCCAGGTACCTCTCTCAGGTAGATACATAACCCAGGGGATCTAGGACTTCGAAATTCTGGCCACTCCACCAACCTAAACTTCCACAGACTCAAAGGTCTAGATCACTGGTGGCCAAACTGTGGCTCGGGAGCCACGTGTGGCTCTTTCGCACATGTCGTGTGGCTCTCAAAGCCCCCAGTGCCCCATTCACTGGCTTGGAGAAGGCATTTCTTTCTTTAAATCACTTCACCGAGCCCAGCTAGCCAGCAGTTTGGAGAATACATTTAAAGTTGTTTTCTTTCCACCTGTCTCTCCCTCCTCCCCATCTTCCTTCCTTCCTTCCTGTCTTGCAGCTCTCAAAACATCTGACGTTCATGTCTTGCGGCTCTCAAACATCTGACGTTCATGTTTTGCGGCTCTCAAACATCTGACATTTATTCTATGTGGCTCTTACATTAAGCAATTTTGGCCACCCCTGGTCTAGATCAGCAGTGTCGATCTCATTTGCTATTAGGGCCGGATCTGACAGGCTGGGCCATGAGTCATAAAATATAATGCCAGGTAGCAGAGATATAAACTTTACAAAGGGCACAGACAAACACAAAGATTTTAAAAACTTAAAATAAAACATGCTTAAAACATGAGCACTCATTAGTCTTAAAGGTGCTTTCTTTGTATCTCTCCCATGCAATCCAGGGAACTGGGCAAAGCAAGCTGTGGCTCTTTCTTTCCTTCCCCATGGAAACAGGAGAGGGGTGGAGCCTCGGCCAGTAGAAGGAAGAGAGGCTTGGTTTAGTGGCTCCACTGTGCAACTGAGAGAGACAGAGACAGAGAGGAACCTTAGCCAATGGAGAAAATAGTGGCTTTGCTCTGTAGCTCCTGTGCGATTGAGCAAGCCTGGCAAAGCAAGCTGAGACACAGAAGGAAGCAAGAAAGAGGGAGAAGGAAGCAGATAACAGCCAGTTGCTCAGGGGCCTGATAGGAGCCCTCTGGGGGCCTGATTCAGCCCCCAGGCCGCATGTTGGACACTCCTGATCTAGATGGACCACTGGTCTGGTCCAGCAGGGCTCTTCTCATGTTCTTGAGGGTCTGTAGACGATTTTGAGATAGACAAGCATTTCTGTTTCTCTGCTGTTATCATTTCAACAGAAGTGGAGAAGCTTAAACAACAATTCAGTATTCCCATCAAGAACTGGGTTTTGTTCTGTTGCGAGTGCCTTCGTCCAGTCCACACAACAGCTTTTGTCTGCAGCAGCTGCTTATGAAAAAAGAGCAGATACATGTGGTTGGAGAGCCCCATGCCATCTTTCTCCTTGCCCTGTTAGGGAGCTGTTCATTCACCCACAACCCTTGAGACGATTCATTTGCCGTGGGCAGGTTAAAATGGATAGAGCAGTTCAAATCACAGCAAAAAAAAGGCCAACGATTAAATTTCACTGTATGCACTTCCTGAATATACATGCACCCTGATTGCTCTCTCTAACTAAATCTATTGATTTAAACCTAAATGGAACCTTTAATAATTCCAGTCATGTATCTTTAGTGCTGCAAAGTTGTATGAAGTTACATATGAGGGAAGTGGTTGCAAAAGTATTGGATTTCCATTTGGCTCATTGTACATATGCAAGGCGTCCAAACAAGATTGTTTACTCAGACAAGGTATCCGGAAAGTTCCGGGGTGTGGGGCGGGGGAAAAGGATACTTTAACTGGAAAGGGGAAAACCAACTTTACATCTTTTGGTGAAAGTGTCCAGTGCTGTTTGATTGGGACAGTCATCATTTAAAAAAAAAATGATAATGTTTTTAGACTTCAAGTAGTTAATGGTAGGTGGGAAATGGCTCCGTATAAGCAATCAGGTGACATTGAAGATGACATCTCCTTGATCCTGACATGAGTCTTCAGGTCAACTAGAAAAGGTCCCACTAATGAGATATATAGATTTGTATCCTCCCTGACTTGGATGGCCCAGGCTGGGTTGATATCATTGGAAAATACTGGATATTGGATTTATACCCTGCCCTATACTCTGAATCTCAGAATCTCAAAGTGCTCACAATCTCCTTTATCTCCCCCCCACCCCACACACACACACACACCAGACATCCTGCGAGGTAGTTGGGGCTGAGAGAGCTCTTGCAGCAGCTACCCTTTCAAGAAGAAGACTACTGCAGATTTATACCCCGCCCTTCTCTCTGAATCACTCAGAGCGGCTTACAATCTCCTATATTTCCTTCCCCCGCAACAGACACCCTGTAAGGTAGGTGGGGCTGAGAGGGCTCTCACAGCAGCTTTCCTTTCAAAGACAACTCCTGTGATAGCTATGGCTATCCCATGGCCATTCCAGCAGGTGCAAGTGGAGGAGTGGGGAATCAAACCTGGTTCTCCCAGATAGGAGTCCGAGTACTTAACCACTACACCAAACTGGCTCTCGAGATCACTAAATCTCAAAGTTACATGGGGTCAGCCCTGTTTAATACTTGGGTAGGACGCTACCAGAGAAGTCCAGGAATGTTACGCAGAGGTAGGCAATTGCAAGCCACCTCTCAACATCTCTTGCCCTTGAAACTGCCTTATACTGAATTGGACCTTTGGTCCACCAAAGTCAGTATCGCCTTCTCAGACTGGCAGCAGCTCTCCAAGGTATCAGGTGATGTCTTCCACACCATCTTTTAATTGGTGATAGCAGGGATTGAACCTGGGACCTTATGCAGGCCGAGCAGGTGCTTTACCGCTGAGCCACGCCCCCTCTCCTTGAAAACCCTTGGGATTGCCATAAGTCAGCTGTAACTTGGCACCACCAGGCTTGTATCCTGCACCGTTCTGCTCAGCCAGGTGTGATATTTCACTATCCCAAGGAACCCGTCTCCAACAGAAATGGCTTTTCCAGAGGAAGGCCCCACAGTTGGCTGAGTTGCATAGCATGGCATTGTCCAAATCTGTTACCTTAACCAGCTTTTTATTGGGGAATATTAATTTTTCTTAGCTCAAAATGGCAAGCCTACGAGAAGCAAGGTAAACAGGATCTCTGTCAGTGTTTATGGAGATAGACCACTGGAATCCGTTGGTTAAATTAATGGATTTTATTACAGGAATTGATTTTCAAATGGTTACATCCCAATCAAATAAGTTTCAAGCATACAAGAGGAATTACAGAGATTAGCTGAACAAGTAGTGTGGGGGGGAAGAGATACAATACCTAGTTCTTGCAGAGTAGGGTGGTCAGAGAACACCAGAGACCTCTGGAGAGAGATTTCTCCTGAGAAGGGGGAGGGAGAATGAAGGCAAGAAGGGATGGATGGAGGGGAGAATGGGAAGCAGGAAGGATTGACAGGTAGGGTGGCCTGTTTTCTAGGGTAAGTTACATCACGTCAAGAGATTTCAAGTA
Organism: Heteronotia binoei; assembly: GCF_032191835.1. Classification (NCBI taxonomy): domain Eukaryota; kingdom Metazoa; phylum Chordata; class Lepidosauria; order Squamata; family Gekkonidae; genus Heteronotia; species Heteronotia binoei. Next base: position 10,743,989 of record NC_083229.1, read on the forward strand.
TCCAATGAGAAAGCAGAGTGTCAAAAACCAGGTATCCAATTAGAAAGCAGGGTGTCATATGCGCAAACCCCAGAAGAGGAATCTTCATTCCATTGGCCAAATGGCTTCATGACTCTTTTATTACAGAGGTTGTTTCCCTTTGAAGCTCCAGGAGAGGCAATAGATCTCTCCCTATATGTCGGGATGGCTTTCCATTAATCACAAGTTCAGGAGATGGCTTAACTTTGATAGCCTTTAGCAGTAATTAAAGAAAAATAGAGATTCTGTAGAACTTAGTTTCCCTGGCAGAAATGTGAGGCCAATTAGAGATATACCACACATTCACACAACAAGATGGCGCATCTATTCTACGACAACTATCTGCTTTTTTTTTATCACCCTCCATTGTCGTTTCAGCCCAGTTAAAAACACTAAGTAACAAACACAGACCCCAATTTGTGATTCTTTTAATCTGCTAAAAACATTTCCGTGGCTCTACACACCAACTCACTACTCACTTCCTCTATATTTAGGACTGCTTGCCATTCCATTTTTGTCAGATGAAGTCTGCTTAGAGCATACGAAAGCTTACATTCTGAATAAAACTTAGTTGGTCTTAAAGGTGAAACTTGTCTACTGCTTTGTTCCATTGTGCTTGTAGGTAAAAAAAAAAAAAAAGGTAAAGATAGTCCCCTGTGCAAGCACCAGCCGTTTTTGACTCTTGGGTGACGTTGCTTTCACAACGTTTTCACGGCAGACTTTTTACAGGGTAGTTTGCCATTGCCTTCCCTAGCCTACTTGACCTCAAAATATTTTCCTGCCTAAAGAAGCTGTAGTTAACTCAGTGTGTTCAACATACGATCACAAATTAAATTTAGGGCTTTATAGGCTTTAAGATGTTTGCATGTATTAGATTTAATTTCATCTTTGCCTGTTTAGCTTTCAGACACTTTCTGTAGGTGTTTTTTCCCCCTCCTAAGGCGTAGTATTCCCTCTGTCCCGCTATCTTTCCACAAGGGTAGAGGGATCTTTACCCTCTTGAATCCCCCACTCTGCCACCTCAAACTTCCATTTAGACTCAAAGATTTTGTAAACACGTCTCCGCTCTGCAAATGTAGGAAGAGACTGTTCTCCTTGCCTGATGCTAACAATAAAGGGACAGACCAAACCAAAACCGCAGTGCAGAAACAAAGTGACTTGAGCTCGGTTGGACAACTAGAAAGGAGCCTCTGTTTCCTAAATTCTTTTTCTCTGAAGGAAGATGCTTTGGCCCGGCTTTCAGAAGCTTATTCCCAAAAATCTTGTCGGTCTCTTAAGGTGCCACTGGACTGGAATCTGATGGTCATAAATTCTTTTGAAATTCTGCCCAGACTTGATTTGGCCTCGATGCCTCAACCTGCTAGCTCAAGTAAAGCAGGATATTCAGCCGTAGGATGCAAATGTACTAGTTGGCACCGGAGCTCATTTTTAAAAGATTAATGAAGGGGAGAATTGCTGGTACTTCTTTGCATTAACGTTTAGTGGCCATTTCCGCCTCCGCTTATCTGAGATTTCTTTTACTTGGAATAATTTGATTTTTTTTTTTTTTTGGTGGAGGGATACTTTGAGCAGTTCTCATGAGCTTGAAATCTTGCACACCGTTACACATCACTGGGTTGGTTCCAGTGGAAGGTATTGTATGGGTCACAGGGGTTGTTTTGTAGAAAAATAGGGGCTGGAGCTCATTAGCATAGGCTGCTGCCCCCCCCCAGCCAAAAGCAACCTGATTCAAGAATGGAGAGTCCCGGGTGAGTGAGGCCTGGGCTGGCTAGAGAGCCAGCCAGCCCAAGCAGGCCTCACTCGCCTGGGGCTCTCCTGGGCAGCCCCCCCCCCTCAGTCAAAAGGCCAGCAAGACACCTGCTGCCCACAATCACATAAGAAGTGGCGAAAGGGTGGCATGGGCTTCTCCAGGGGTTAATGAGAGCTGCTGGGGGTGTGGCAAAGCCGCTGGTGGCTGACTGGATGCCCGCTCCCCTAATCCAGGGATTGTTATGCAGCTGCACCTACTATTCAGTGTACAAGGCAGGTAGGTGGGGATGAACCTCTGAGCTCCTGCTGAATCTGAGGCCTAATGGGTCATATTCCCTACTTTGAGCACAGTCAGATTGCTGATGTTGCATCACCACTGTAATTTTGGTAAGCTGAAAGGAGTAGGCCAGTTCAGTTTTTGCATGTGCTCAGTGCAGAATTCTGTGCTTGAATTCTGTTTGAAGACTGGCCAGCTGCCTTGCCACTGCCTGCGTGATTGAGTTTTGCCTGAAACACTAAAAGGATGAGAAGTCTTCTTCAGCTGAAAATGGCTTTCAACTTTTTTGGGGGGGGGGGGGAGTTACTCTTTAAGTACCCTATGAACATCTTATAAATTAATGTTCTCCAAGACATCATCTTGTTAACAGCCTTGCTCGGGTCTTGCGGCTTCCTTGACTTAGTCCATCCATCTCCTGTTGGGTCTTCCTCTTTTCCTGCTCCCTTCCACTTTCCCAAGCATTATTAGAAAAGTTGCACCGGCTGACAAATGCCCAAACATAGCAGAATGTGGCCACAGAACGACCGCTGTCCGATTGCTGAAGTGGCGGCTGTCCAATTCTCCTTGCTTGGTACCCTCTGTCCAAACTGGAGGTTATTTTTGGATGCAGGCCTCCTATTTTTAGTTTTGGCTGAGCGGTATGTGTGTAACATTGAGATTGGGTTTTCTGTATGTTTCGCAGCGAGCTCTTGACAAATTAGCTCGGCGACGTGAATCCCGCAAGACAAGTCACCGAGTGTGTTTTGTTTGATAATGTCAGCCCCTTAGAGATGAGACAGCATCGTTGGCCTTGACGCTCCACTGCAGTGTCGGCCTGTGAGTCTTCAAAGTGTACGCGCCGTTTCAAATGTTTGCCTTTTTTGTGACCCCTTGTGACTGTGCTGTTGCCAAACGCAGTATTTGAGGCCAGCGCTGTTTTTCCAAACTTATGAGAGCTGAGACATAATCCCTTTGTTTTCATTTAAAGCAATGCTTTATTCTTGCACTCAAAAAGGCCGAGCGGAACACGCGATCATTTGGCACATAATTTGGGAACACGGTAGCAAGGAAAAAAAGAGCGAGAGAGAGAGAGAGAGAGGTCTCGTTTGAAAACGGCTTGAGGGGAAGGAGGGGAGAGATTAGGGATCTCTCGCTTGACATGATACCTGTACTAACTGTCGAACAAAATAGGAGTCAAGTGGCACCTTTAAGACCAACTTAGTTTTATTCGGAACGTAAGCTTTCGTGTGCTCTCTAAGCACACTTCATCAGACGAGGAATCCAGTACAGTAAGCAAAGCCACACATAGCTGGTAGTCAGGGGCTCAGAATGCAAACTGGTGCAAATTTAAGATCCAATGACAGTATAGTAAAATTATCTGGTAGGGAGCGGTTTAGAATGCAAAATAGTACAAATTTTTAAGATTCAACGACAGAATAGTAAAATGAACAAACTGAGCAAACCTTTGTAAAACCTTTGTCGTAAAAGATAGCAACGTGCTGATTGTTTCCTCCTTTTTGCATTTAAGATGCCTCGAGGTTTGTCCGGTCTCCTCAGTGCAGAAGGTGCCTGTGTAAAAACCCCAGTTTTCTCTCTCTTTGCATTTGCCCTAGTCGAGGAAGGGGAGCCCAGCTGTGTTAATGCCTAGACTGCTTGAATAACAGGTAACGATAGCAACCCCAAAAGGGGTTGGTCTCACAATGCTGTTGTCTGAGAATGCTTAGTCTGCAGTTTGTTTGTTTGTTTTAAAAAAATTCCCTGGGTTCCGATTTTTCTGAGCTCTGCCTGGCTCGTATAGAATATCTGATAATTCGCTGACTTTGCCTGTGCATGAAATGCAAGATTCTAACCAGGGAGCCTCTACTGTGTGTACTGAGACAGGCCACGTTGCATGCAATAAGCATGCTTCTAACTCAGTTGAGTTTGCTTGTTTCTTGCCGTTCAACTATCGATGATACCGAAATCGCATGCCGGGAATTTTTACTGCGATGCGATGGGCTGTGGCTTGGCAGCACAGCACGCTACTTTGCATGCAGAAGGGGAGGGGCCACGGCTCAGTAGTTAAAGCCCCTGCTTGGCATGAGGAAAGTCCCAGGTTCAATCCCTGCCGTCTCCAGTTTAAAAGGACCACGTAGTAGGTGATATGAAAGACCGAGACCCTGGAGAGCCGCTGCCAGTCTGAGTAGCCGATTTAGACCACGAGGGACCAAGGGTTCGATTCAGTAGAAGGCAGCTTCATGTGTCCGCTCATCCCAGGTTCAGTACTGGGCATCTCTTGCTGGGGGATCACAAGCAGTGTTCCCTCTAAGCTGAGTTAGTGTGAGCTAGCTCACAGTTTTTTAGCTTCTGGCTCACACATTTTTTTGCCTTAACTCAGGAAAAATAGCCCCAGAGCAAACCAATGTATGCAGCAGCTCACCACTTTAATGCCAGTAGCTCACGAAGTAGAATTTTTGCTCATAAGTCATCCACAGCTTAAAAGGAGCATTGATCACAAGTAGCGAGAGGTGTAGAAAGTTGCTGTCTTGTAATAGTAGAGTGATAATGGGCCAACATTCTGATACATTGCTAGGCAGATTCATGCTCAGTCGAATGGACAGAAAACCGTAGGTATTTATTCAGGATATTTCTTTGCTACTTCTTCAGAGCCGTGCCTGAGACAGCTTACAAGTAGGGCAAAAGTATAAAAACCAGCAGTTTAAAACCCACCATTAAGAACGGTATAAGACACCATGAAACAAGTATAAAAACCACCATTAAGAACAAGTAATTTGACACAAACAGCTTAAAATAGAAGCAGACCACCTAAAAGGCTGGTGAAATGAAACCCCCTAATTAGCACTTTGCCCTTTTCAGTATCAGAGATACAAGGTTTTTTGTTCGGCGAGAAAGCTCAGCACGCAAACTGGTATAATTTTGCAAATGTGGTTATTCTTCGTGAACTCATTGACCTGAATGTTAGTGCCCTGGATGCAGAATTTGTGGGGGTTTTTGAGAATGTTTGCTGTAAATTTGCCAATCCCTGTTTCTCTCTCCGCCCCATCAAGCACGCAAAGTATTACAATTGATGAAGATGATTTTTCTCCCTTTACAATTATCATCACAAAGAAAACCAGCCTTTCATAATGGCATTGTAAACTCATTTTAGGTGAGGGTCTGAAGTTCTTCAACAGAGCCCTTGGAGAAAATGGCTGCTTTGAATGATGTTGTTATAATCTCTTGAAGTCCCTCCCTTCCTCAGGCGACCCCAAAAATCCCTGAGAATTTTCCAACCTGGAGCTGGCAAACTTAGTTTAAAGACAGAATTTAGATTTTATTTTAAACCAGGTTATTTTAACAGACTTACAGCCAAGGCTTTCTTTTAAAAAAAAATAATAATAATCCAATTTAGTGCTCAGATGAGGAATAAAAAGGTCACTCTGTTCCTATGGGAACTGTGGGTGCTTGATACTACTCCCAGAATCCATCTTATTCAAGAGCCAACACAGGCTCAGGGTTAATCATTTTCAGGCAGAGTTTGGCTGGTTCAGGTAGCCAGCCCCAGGTTGACTCAGCCTTCCATCCTTCCGAAGTCGGTAAAATGAGTCCCCAACTTGCTGGGGGGAAAGTGTAGATGACTGGGGAAGGCAATGGCAAACCACCCCGTAAAAAGTTTGCCGTGAAAACGTTGTGAAAGCAGCGTCACCCCAAAGTCTGAAACGACGGGTGCTTGCACGGGGGACCTTTCCTTTACCTTTTTAAATTTTATTCTAAATGGTAGAAGCCACTATTCAAGAAGGCACCCTTGCCTATCGAATCCAAATTCTAGAGTAGTTACCTGTTCAGACAAAATATCTGACACTTGACGGTACGTGCATTTGAACTGATGGTTCACGAAAGCGTCCAGCATGAATAACTGCGCTTTCCTTCCCGGTCCCTGCACCGTTCTTTCTCCTCTTTGTATATCCAGCAATGGGTAGAAGAAGAAGAAGAAGATATTGGATTTATATCCTGCCCTCCACCCCGAAGAGTCTCAGACCGGCTCACAATCTCCTTTCCCTTCCCTCCCCCCACAAGAGACACCCTGTGAGGTAGATGAAGATATTGGATTTATATCCCACCCTCCACTTCGAAGAGTCTCAGAGCGGCTCACAATCTCCTTTACCTTTCCTCCCCACACAACAGACACCCTGTGAGGTAGATGAAGATACTGGATTTATATCCCGCCCTCCACTCCAAAGAGTCTCAGAGCGGCTCACAATCTCCTTTACCTCCCCCCTCCCCCAAAAGACACCCTGTGAGGTAGATGAAGATACTGGATTTATATCCCACTCTCCACTCCGAAGAGTCTCAGAGCGGCTCACAATCTCCTTTACCTCCCCCCCCCCCACAACAGCCACCCTGTGAGGTAGATGAAGATATTGGATTTATATCCCGCCCTCCACTCCGAAGAGTCTCAGAGTGGCTCATAATCTCCTTTACCTCCCCGCCCCCCACAACAGACACCCTGTGAGGTAGATGAAGATACTGGATTTATATCCTGCCCTCCAGTCCGAAGAGTCTCTGAGCGGCTCACAATCTCTTTTACTTTCCTCCCCCACAACAGACACCCTGTGAGGTGGGTGGGGCTGGAGAGGGCTCTCCCAGCAGCTGCCCTTTCAAGGACAACCTCTGCCAGAGCTATGGCTGACCCAAAGCCATTCCAGCAGCTGCAAGTGGAGGAGTGTGGGAATCAAACACAGTTCTCCCAGATAAGAGTCCGCACACTTAACCCCTACACCAAACTGGCTCTCCAGCAACGAGTCGATTCCCTGCTGGCACCCTGAAAAAGCTGCTTGGATGTTGTTCGCCACGACTCTCTGGAGGCAGCCCACATCTTGGCGCGCTTTCAAGGTGTGGTAATAGAGCATGATGAAAGACATATTGCGTTACAAAATAGGAGTGCCAGCAGGTGTTTAATAAAATAGGGCTACGGTAACGAGAGAGCACCCATTAACGATGCCTGAAATGCTATATGCAGGCAGAAAGGTCATTTCTCAGATAACTTTATTTTTTATTTCAGACTCCGAAGGCGTGCAGTGTGGCAATCGCCGCATTCCTTCCTGCACACTGAAAACACAGTTGAATCATAGAGTTGGAAGGGATCTCCAGGATCATCTAGTTCAGTCCCCTGCCAACTGCAGGAAACCCACATATACATCCCCACCCCTAGTGACTCCCGCTTCATACCCAGAAAATGGCAAAACAAAAAGCCTCCAGGATCCTTGGCAAAACTGCCCTGGAGAAAAATGGCTACTTGACCCACAAGTGGCAAACAGCATTTCCCTGGGTGCGTAGGGAGGGTGCTTGGGAGGGGCAACAGTGTGAGGACTTCTAGTGTCTTGGCCCCACTGATGGGGCATCCTGATGGCACCTGGATTTTTTGGCCACTGTGTGACACTGGATAGGCCATTGGCCTGATCCAGCTTGGCTTCTCTTACGTTCTTATGAAAGGGCCACAAGAACTAAGCTCTGATGCGGCCCTTCCTGCCCTCCTCATGATCTGCGTAAGTTTACAGAATCAGCATAGCTGTCAGTTGGCCATCTAGCCTGAATGTCGGTTATGGGTCGAGGCGTTTCGCCTAGTCACTGCCATAGGTTGCATGCATTGGTATTTCCCTGTGTCTGATCTTCAGGATTTGGAAGGGTTAAAAATGACATATACACTTCCCAAAATTAGAGTAGGAAAGGAAGTGCCATTTAAGAGTACATGACTTAATGCACAGTGGTGCCCTGCGCCCAAATGAACACCTGATGGCATCATCTCCAGGTTACTGTGAAACTGTCTCGAGTGTAAAGGGATGTGTTTGGGTGTGGCTCAGTTCCAGGGAGGTTACTTGCGGACCTTGCTGCTCAGGTATTCAAAGCCTGCTAGAGTCAAGTCTAGTTGCGGATATTTTCATGATTTTTCCAAGCTCAGCCGTTTCAGATAGCTGGATAAATACCCCAGTTGATAATCCAGTTGAAAAAAAAAATACCTGTAAAATACTGGTAACATATTTGTGGGATTTTGGCTTGGATAAAAGGAACGCACCCCCCCCTAAGTCAGGGGTCCCCAACCCCCGGGCCGGGTACTGGGCCGCAGCCTGTTTCCAAAGGGCCACGCAGCCTCACTGCTCCATCCCGCCCCCCCGTGCAGCCTTGCTGCCCCCCCTCCCCGTTCTCACCATTTCAAGGCCAGGGAAGAGGCCATGAAGTGCCTCCCAGGCCGACCCCCCCCTCCCCAGCCAATCAGGTGACCGGTGGGGAAAATGCAGCAGCAGCGGCAAAAGAGGGTTGCTCACCGCCGCTGCCACGTTTTCCCCTCCAATCACCTGATCGGCTGCGGGGGGCAGCCTGTGAGGCACTTCACAGCCTCTTCCCCGGCCTTAAAATTGTGAAAACGGGGGGCAATGAGGCTGCGTGGGGGTGGCAAGGCTGCACAGGAGATGGGGGGAGGAAAATGGGAAGGAGGAGGCGTCGTGGGGGGGGGGGCGGAGAGGAGGCCGAATTGGGTGCCCCCACCCTTCCGTCCCTGGGGCCGCGTTCCCTGGGGCCACAAAGGTTGAGGACCACTGCCCTAAGTAGCACCTTAGAAACCAACAGAGCTTCCAAGAGTCAAAGCTCCTTTTGTCAGGCGCTTTGAGGCTCAGAAGTTCATACCCCAGAAAATCTTGTTGATCTCTAAGGCGCTGCCGGACTTGAATCAACTCTTCTCCTGCAGAGCAATACGGTGACTCCCGCTGGTGGACCTCCTGATGGTACCTGGGTTTTGTCTACTGTGTGACACAGAGTGTTGGACTGGATGGGCTGTTGGCCTGACCCGACATGGCTTCTCTATGTTGTTGTGTCCTTCTGCTCTTACGCTCTGTAACAATCTTCAGAGCTCGCTGTGAGCTGTGTTGCCTTAGTCCAAAACTGTCAGGCCTCTCTTTACATCCGAGTAGATCAACCAGTACTAGAAGGCTATTACAAATTTGGTATCCAGAAGCACTGAGATGTCAGAACAGATGCACCATCAACAGGAGGGGAGAGAGAGATTACACATAGCATTTGCAGAAGTATTGGAGGGGGGGAATTGGCACAGTCTATGGTTACGGACAAGCCATTGGTTCTCCACGCCCTTTTATAACTCTGTGCTGTTCGGGACCCTTGAGTTGATTGTGCAAACTACTTGCCAGCCAGTCTCAGGCTAACGGCCCACAACAGCTTGTCTTGGCTCGAATGTTCTTTTTTTCCCTTTATTTTCCCTCACGTAATTCGTATTTTGACATACCTCAAGGCCGAACTTATTAACCTTGGCTTGTTAGCGAGACGCATCGTGAAAGTTCATTGCCTTACCTTTGGACGTGAACCAGCTGGATATCACGATTTCATCAGAACCTTTACGGCTCTTTCAACATGCTCAGCGTTGCGGGGGTTTATGCTGGCTTGAAGGGCCTAGCGAAGGCCACTGGAAAACATTTCACGTTGCGCAAGATGACACAAAGCTCCCAAGGCCCCAGTAAGAGAACGTAGCAACAAATGCCCTTCTGTTGCCTTCAGCTCCACAGCAGTGCCGCCAGTCCTATAAAACCCCTTGTCCTGGAGACCCACTTAAATGTATCAACAGAAATACTGATTGTGGGGCCGTCTTGACCGCAGCATAGACGCGAAGGGTAGGGTCTTCCCCATTTTTATGTATTTATTTAAGCTAATTTATATTCCGCCCTCCCGCAAGCAGGCTCGTGGCAGATTACAAGCATATAAAATAACATAATTAGGTAAAACATAAGTATATTAAACAGCTAAAATAAGATTTAAAACAGACAGCCATTGGCTAGAATCATAGAGTTGGAAGGGATCCCCAGGGTCATCTAGTCGAACCTTCTGCACAATGCAGGAAATTCACAAATACCTCCCCCTAAATTCACAGGATCCTCATTGCTGTCAGATGGCCATCTAGCCTCTGCTTAAAAACCTCCAAGGAAGGAGAGCCCTTCCAAGTATTAAGGACATAAGAGAAGCCATGTTGGATCAGGCCAATGGCCCATCCAGTCTAACCCTCTGTGTCACACAGTGGCCAATACACACACACACACACTGTGGCTAATAGCCCCTGATTGACCTCTGCTCCATATTTTTATCTAACCCCCTCGTGAAGCTGGCTCTGCTTGTAGCCACCACCACCTCCTGTGGCAGTGAATTCCACATGTTAATCACCCTTTGGGTGGAGAAGTACTTCCTTTTATCTGTTTTAACCTGACTGCTCAGCAATTTCATCGAATGCCCACGAGTTCTTGTATTGTGAGAAAGGGAGAAAAGTACTTCTTTCTCTACTTTCTCCATCCCATACATAATCTTGTAAACCTCTATCATGTCACCCCGCATCTAAGGCTAGGAAAGAGACCGGTCTCGCTGAACGCAAACTTCTCAAAACTGGTCCATGCAGAGAAGTCTTTCGCAGGGAGGCCAAGTTAAATGGACGCCCCATCACCTCAATCAAAGGCCTGGCAGAACAGTTCTGTTTTGCAGGCCCTGCAGAAAGGTAAAAAGGGGTCCAGCAGGGCCCTGATCTCAAGGGGAAGCATATTCCACCAGGCCGGGGCCACGGCAGAAAACTGTGGCCCTGGTTGAGGCTAATTGGAGCTCTTTTGGACCAGGGATCACCAGTAGGTGCTGATTGGCTGAGCGTAAGGCTCTTGGGGGCCCGTCCAAGGAGAGGCAGTCCTTCATATTGTATTGTTTCTCTAAAACAGGGGTGGCCAAACTTGCTCAACGTAAGAGCCACAGAGAATAAACATCAGATGTTTAAGAGTCCTGCACAGCTAGATTTGGATCCAGGTTGCGGCCCTCAGTTTGCAAGACCCAAGCAAGGTTGTGGGGCATTTTGGAGGTCATCAATTCATAGCGCCTCCACAAGTTAGCAGCAGCTCGATGGCCCTTAACACACACACGCACGCACATCCATCCCTGTGGTTATCAGCTGTCGTCTGCATGAGGGAACAGCTGAAAAGTTCTCAGCATAAACGTAAAGGGATTTTTGCACCCTCTTGCTGATCTCCTTGGGGGTCAGGCTTTCTCAGCGCTTTCATCTCCCTGCTTTGATTTCAAGACCTGGTTTAGAGAAGACCTCATTGCCAGGCAAGCAAAAGGCTTCAATCCTCTTACGATGCTTCGCGTCACTCCACTGGGATTTGCCGTTGACGCTGGATGGAATTGCTGCCTTCATCCATTCCCGAAACTTCGGCGTTGGCTGAATTGCCTGCCCTTATTCCCACCAGGCGGATATTGCTTCTGTCAACACGTTTGCATTAAGCAGGTGTAAATTAGTTTCCTCTGTCCTTTCGGCGTCGCCGCTTTCTGTATCATTTTGCGTTGTTGTTTCTGCCGCGAGGCAATAAAAACCATCCCCTTCCAGCCTCTGCAACTGAGCGCGCTCTTCAAGTATTAAGCATCTAGGAAAGGGTCTACACTAGTCAGTGGACAGGTCCGATATTGTCTGTGACTGCCTCACAAGGTGTCTCTTCTGGGGAGAAGAAAAGGACTGCAGATTTATACCCCGCCCTTCTCTCTGAATCAGAGACTCAGAGCGGCTTACAATCTCCTATATCTTCTCCCCCCGAAACAGACGCCCTGTGAGGTGGGTGGGACTGAGAGAGCTCTCACAGCAGCTGCCCTTTCAAGGACAACCTCTGCCAGAGCTATGGCTGACCCAAGGCCGTTCCAGCAGCTGCAAGTGGAGGAGTGGGGAATCAAACCCGGTTCTCCCAGATAAGAGTCCCCACACTTAACCACTACAGGGGAAGAAGGTCTATGAGAGCTATAGCTGACCCAAGACCATTCCAGCAGCTGCAAGTGGAGGAGTGGGGAATCAAACCCGGCTCTCCCAGATTAAAAGTCCACACACTTAACCACTATAGCAAACTGGGAGGGGAAAGGAAGGTGATTGTAAGCCACTTTGAGACTCCTTAGGGTAGAGAGAAAGCAGGGTATAAAAACCAACTCTTCCTCCTCCGCCACGTGAGGCCTTCTGGGCAACTTTGGGCCAGTCGTCAGAGAGCTGCTAAGTACCTGAGCGGCACGCAATCTGAATGAGCAGCAAATGTGCTAAATTATTGTATAACTTAGCACAGAGGTGCCCAACATGGTGTCCTTAGGCACCACAGCACCCACCGACACATTTTCTGATGCTCAGCAGGTGCTTTCAGAAAGTGGGTGGGGCTCAGTGAGGCTTTCACCCAGCAGGACTCCTGATTGGCTGTGCCATTTGAAAGGCATCCTGTTAAGCGCATCTTCTGCCTTGCTCCCTGACATTTTCTGGTTGGCTCCACCTCCTGCGGTGGCCGTCTTGTGATTGTACCCATAGCCCTGTTTCAGAATTCCAAAGGTGCCCACCAACTCTGAACAGCTGGGGAACCCTAATGTAGCATTTCTTCAGAATACGTAACTGATGGTGCATTAGTGCAACCTACAGGCTGCCTCTTTGAATCAGAAGCACAGGATTAAGCTGTCAAAATGCTGGGGTTTTTTTTTTTTAAATTACTTTCAGGAGCTTTTAGTACAGGGGTGGCCAAACTTGCTTAAAGAAAGAGGCACAGAGAATAAACATTACATGTTTGAGAGCTGCAAGACATGAATGTCAGATGTTTGAGAGCTAGAAGGAAGGAAGATGGGGGAGGGAGAGATGGAAAGAAAGCAGCTTTGACTTTAAATGCGTTCTCCAAGCTCCCGGTTGACTTAGCTTGTAGAAGTGATTTAAAGAGAGATGAGGCAGTGGGGGCTTCAAGAGCCACACAATATGTGTAAAAGAGCCACATGTGGCTCCCGAGCCGCAGTTTGGCCACCCCTGCTTTAGCACAATAAAGTGAAGCGTGGAAATTTTCCACTGCAGCTTGCTTCATTCTTGGTTTCTACATAAGCACATATATTAATGCATTTTAATTGGAGCAGTGGGGGCAGATCAGATGGAGCAGAGAAGTATTAGATGCCTGAAATTGGCACGGGATCACTGCAAACACTGTTGGCACACCCTAAAATTGGCGTAGCGCAGCTTTAATCGGTTAAAGATGTGATCAGTGTTTTTGGTGGGGGTTTTTTAATGCATATAATTAACTGAACAGGTGGTTTTGAGTTCCTGAAAATATACTTGCTGGAACTTGGAAGACCAGCTGCATCACTGGCTCACGGAAGCCAGTTCAGCACTGATAAGGTTGCAAAGAAAGTGTTCGGCTCTTGACTCTGAATTTTAGGAAGGCCGTGTTTTCAGCTATAACAGAGAAACAAAGCAACAATGGAAATATTGGCTGATCCTCCGCAAACTCAGGGTTACTTCATGTGGAACTGTGGAAGGGGTGAGGACTTTGGGAGAGGCGATGCCTTGGTGGTAGAGCATCTGCTTGGTGTGCAGAAGGGCCCAGGTGCAATCCCCGGCATCTCCAGTTGAAAGGACTAATAGGAGGTGATGGGAAAGACCTCCACCTAAGACCCTGGAGAGCTACTGCTGTCTGAGTAGACCAGGATTTCCTTTTCGAGCCTGTAGGCACCTTCGGAATTCTGACACCGTGTGGTGGACGCAGCCCCCAAATGGCTGCCACATGAGGTGGAGCCAGCCCCAAAATGGCTGCCGCAGGAGGTGGAGCCAGCCACAAAATGGCTGCTGCACCTTCCCTTCAGTCACGCAGCCAATCAGATCTCCAGTGGCCAGTCCAGAAACCTTCCTGGGCAAAAGCCCCACCCACTTGCTAAAACACCTGGGCGGGACCAGGACACATGTCAGCAGGCTCCATTATGACCATGGTAGATGGGACCCCTGGAATAAACAGTGCTTACTTTGATGGGCCAAGTCAGCTTCATGTGTTCAGTTCACACCAGTGAATGTGTATTAACTCTGGTCATGTGGAGAGCAGGTACAGTGGATCTGCAAGTTCACTATGGTGCCCACCTTGGTGTATGTGAGGCCAGGAGTGCATTCCCCCAGTATTTGAAAGCTTCATGGGGCTTTCAGTTTGTTTCCAAGAATAATTCAGAGTTGCAGTGATGTGTTTATAAATCCCTGACTGGTCTGTCCTGGTCTGGTCTGTCCTGATCTGGTCTGTCCTGACTGGTCTGTCCTGATCTGGCTGGCCCAGGTTAGCCTGATCTTGTCCGATCACAGAAGCTAAGCAGAGTTTGCCCTGGTTAGTGCTTGGATGGGAGATCACCAAGAAGAACAAGTAGATGATACTGGATTTATATCCTGCCCTCCACTCCAAATCTCAGAGTCTCAGAGCAGCTCACAATCTCCTTTACCTTCCTCCCCCACAATAGACACCCTGTGAGGTGGGTGGGGCTGAGAGGACTCTCACAGCAGCTGCCCTTTCAAGGACAACTCTGCGAGAGCTACGGCTGACCCAAGGCCATTCCAGCAGGTGCTAATGGAGGAATTCACTGCTACAGGAGGTGGTGGCGGCTACAAGCATAGACAGCTTCAGGAGGGGGTTAGATAAAAATATGGAGCAGAGGTCCATCAGTGGCTGTTAGCCACAGTGTGTATGTATATATATATGTGTGTGTGTGTGTGTGTGTGTGTATATATATATATATATATATATATATACATACACATTTATATATATATATATATATATATATATATATATATATATATATATATATATATATATATAAAAAATTTGGCCACTGTGTGACACAGAGTGTTGGACTGGATGGGCCATTGGCCTTATCCAACATGGCTTCTCTTATGTTCTTATGAGATGAGCTTCTGGATGTGTCTGTGGCATATGTGGGTTTTCCTCTGCCTATTTCGGTGATACCCGGCGGGCTGCGCATGGGTGCCATGGCGTCCACTGACACCTTTCCTGCTGCCCATCAAGTATTTTTAGGGAGTAGGCAAAGCCATGTAGGACTTTTGCCCAGCAAGGCTTCTGGCTGGCCCTTGAAGATTTGGTTTGCGGTGCAGGTTTTTTTAAAAATGCCACCACGGCACAAGGATCTTCATTGTGCGACTGAAGGTAAGTTGTGGTGGCCTTCTGCTGTGGCCATTTTATAGTTGCACCCATCATGCTGTGTCAGAATGCCAAAGCTGCCTGCAAGCTTTAAAAGTTTTGGAACTAGTGTACGAAATAACAGCCTTATGCTTATCGGTGTCATAGATATTCATAAATAGGGATGTGGGAAAAATTTTCCTCCAATTTGAATCTATTGAACCTGGAGAATATCACTATTCCCGAATATTCCCAAATCTCAGTATCAGTATTGTATTGGGATTTGGGTAAATATTTGGGAAACCCGAATTTATTTGGCTCCATTATACCCTATGGGGACTGTCCCCATAGGTTATAATGGAGTTCAGTAAATGCCGTGTTGGATCAGGCCAGTGGCCCATCCAGTCCAGAACTCTGTGTCACACAGTGACCAAAAAACCCCAAGTGCCATCAGGAGATCCACCGGTATCGGTATTGTATCTCAGTATCTGTATTGTATTGTATTGGGATTTGGGTAAATATTTGGGAAACCCAAATTTATTTGGCTCCATTATACCCTATGGGGACTGTCCCCATAGGTTATAATGGAGTTCAGTAAATGCCTTCTGAATTCACTCGCTGAGTCTTTGCTGCTGCTGCGGCACATATTGGCAATTTCAAAAGGCATTTAAACTTTAAGTGTCTTCTAGCTGCATCCAAATAAATTTTAATTTAATTTTGCTATTTATATCCCACCCTACCCCACAAGTTTTTATTCGGCTTTTATTCCAGTGTGGCTATTTCAGTAGCAAAATCATATTCTCTAATCTAATTTGGCTGAATAAATACCTCCCAAAAAAATTGATAATATATTTTGTGGATATTCAGTTCCATGTATGTTGAGCAACCACACCATTCACAAATGCTAACTAACTAAGAAAAATAACAGTGTAAACTTGCTCAGTGGCAGCTGATAAAGCATTACTGGAATTTTAGATTGGGAAGGAGGGAAATAACATGGAATTACTTGTGAACAGATCTCAGAAACTACTGTAAATGTAGACATGGATCGTAAAAGATTTGAGAACCTCTCTTTGAACAGAAGGATGCCCCCCAGATGAACAAATGAAATGCACAAGAGGCTTTGTTTAAAACAGTGCAAAGAGGCTGTAGAAGTCAGGGCATTGGGAGTACGATGGCAGTTCAATGATAGAGCATCTGCTTGGCATGTAGAAAGTCCCACACTCAGCCCCCTCTGTCCATAGATAAAAGGACCAGACAGTAGGTGATGTGAAGGATGCCTGGTTGCTGCCAATCTGAGTAGAAAGTAGTTACCAAGAAGGGCAAATGGTTCTGTTCAAGGGAAGAGCTGTGGTATAGCGCAAGAGCCTCAGCTCAGCATGCAGAAGATCCCAGGCTCAACCTCCGGTATCTCCAGTTGTAAGGACCAGGCAGTAGAAGAGGTGAAAGACCTCAGCCTGAGACCCTGGAGAGCTGCTGGCAGTCTGAGTAGACAGATGAATCAGTGTTTCTGCTTCAGTATAAGGCCGCTTTTTATATTCACACGAGTAACTCTTTGCTCTTATTGACAGATTAATCAGCCACTCGATGGGGATTACCAGCGGAGCAGCTCTTTGTGTTACCTTCCCGCCACCGTGTAGCAAGCAAAACAACTTCAGCACCTCTTCAATAACAATTATGAAACTGGTATTAACTGAATGGCAATTATGGATTTTTAACTCTAGTACACAGTAAACGAAAACCCAAGCCCAGCAAGCCATATGCCGAATTTCCTACCAAATAGCATTTTTTTTTTCGTTCCTCTCTGAATGTTTCAACGTCTGCGCGACAAATTGATGACG
Organism: Heteronotia binoei; assembly: GCF_032191835.1. Lineage (NCBI taxonomy): Eukaryota > Metazoa > Chordata > Lepidosauria > Squamata > Gekkonidae > Heteronotia > Heteronotia binoei. The sequence continues at coordinate 10,760,815 of NC_083229.1, forward strand.
CAAACTGCTCGTAACAAGGGGGAATTACAAATATTGTTTGCACGAGGAACGCGACGCAGCTGGAAAGAGAAGACACCGTAACTTATCGTTAGAGATGATAGCATTATTTATATAGGTATAATAAATAAATATATATATATATATTTTTGTGGTAATGAAAATGGCTCCACAGAATGCTGACTCGGAATCTATGCAAGCTCAAGAGCTACCTGTGGTGCAGCTCCAGAAGCCGGAAAATGAGAATGAGAGTAAGGAAGAGACCATCAGTGAAGAATCCATAGACCGGATACCTGTACGCCTCTGGGTGATGCATGGCGCTGTAATGTTTGGCCGGGAATTTTGTTACGCCATGGAGACGGCTTTGGTGACTCCGGTATTGTTACAAATCGGTAAGTTGAAAACAAAAATCGTTACGTGCCATGATAGATGCTCACCGCCGCTCGTCTTTCAGTGCGGAGTCCGCAAAACCTCTAATTCAATTAGCTCATATGGGTCTTCTACACTTTTTTATGCCAACCTTCTAAAAACGACGGGGACCAGCAGGTCTCAGCCTCTGCTTTATTTATGGTCAGCCTAATTGGTTGTGGGCAGCAATGACAGGTTCAGCATCCCTATGTAAAAAACTGCCAGTACCCAAAAACTCCCAAGTGCGGCAAACGCATCTGACTATCAGAACTCACAGCAATTACAAACAGTTTAAAACTCATGCACAGGGCAGTAGGTAGGCTCCTGTCTGAACAGCCCATGCGAGTCTTGCTTTTTCTTGTTTGAGAGCCAGTTTGGTGTAATGGTTAACTTGCGCGTACTCTTACCTAGGAGAATCGGGTTTGATTCCCCACTCCCCCACTTGCAGCTGCTGGAATGGCCTTGGGTCAGCCATAGCTCTTGTAGGAGTTGTCCTTGAAAGGGCAGCTTCTGCGAGAGCTCTCTCAGCCCCACCTACCTCACAGAGTGTCTCTTGTGTGTGAGTGTGGGAGGAAGGTAAAGGAGATAATGACCTCTCTGAGATTCAGAGTATAGGGCGGGATATAAATCCAATCCAATCCAATCCAATATCTTCTTGTTTGTTGGAAGTCAAGCAGCTCAATATTTGGGAATGCCACCTAATGGCCAAATGCAGCTTACGCATTAGCACAGGAGTGGCCAAACTTGCTTAACATAAGAGCCACATAGAATCAACGTCAGAAGTTTGAGAGCTGCATATGAAGGCAGGAGAGCCAGTTTGGTGTAGTGGTTTAGTGTGCGGACTCTTATCTGGGAGAACCGGGTTTGATTCCCCACTCCTCCACTTGCACCTGCTAGCATGGCCTTGGGTCAGCCATAGCTCTGGCAGAGGTTGTCCTTGAAAGGGCAGCTGCTGTGAGAGTCCTCTCCAGCCCCACCCACCTCACAGGGTGTCTGTTGTGGGGGAGGAAGGTAAAGGAGATTGTGAGCCGCTCTGAGACTCTTCGGAGTGGAGGGCGGGATATAAATCCAATACCTTCTTCTTCTTCATTCTGTCTCTCTGACAAAGGGAGCTCTAACTCTCAAAAACATATACCCCTGGAATCTCGTTGGTCTCTAAGGTTCCACTGCTCTCAAATCTAGCTGTTCTTCTGCAGACCGACATGCCTGCCTTCTGAAATATTCTGAATTCCCTTCATGCTCTTTTGCAGATGGCTGTAAAATGCAGTTTCGTGAGCAGGTTGAGCTAATCTGGCCCTTGTCAGGTTTACTCCCCGTGCTTTCTAATGGAGATGGAGTCGGTACCCGTGGCCACAGTGCGTCTTACTCCAAAGCTGACTCACTTGGAGTTTAGGTTAATGAATGGACAGTCCATACCATGATCTTGAAATTCCGTGTGAAAAGGAATGGTGTTCATATACTTGTGCAACATCGGTATGGTTAGATTCAGCTTTAGTTCAGACCTTTGCTCACGCTGTCATCCCAGCTAATAAAGCCACACAGGGTTATATTTCTTGTGTCCCTGAAAGTTACTTGTAACATCAGAAACAGGATTTTATTAGAACAAGCCAGGATTCAAGCCCGGTGGCACATTAGAGACCCAACAACATTTTCGAGGTATGAGCTTTCGAATGTGAGATACGTGCTGTAAGGTCCTTTACCTTTGTTGCGCTAATGTGGTACAGTCAGGGGTGGAATTCTAGCAGGAGGTCCTTTGCATATTAGGCCACACACCCCTGATGTAGCCAATCCTCTTGGAGCTTACAGTGGGCCCTGTACTAAGAGCCCTGTAAGCTCTTGGCGGATTGGCTACATCAGGGGTGTGTTGCCTAATATCCAAAGGAGCTCCTGCTAGAATTCCACTCCTGGGCACAGTGATGGGGGTTCGCTGAGTGGAAGACCCAGATCCAACTCATCGGGTGATCTTGGGGAAATTACTTTTGATCTAACATCCCTGACAAAGTGGTGTTTTTCTTAACCCAAAGTGGTGTTTTCCCTAAAGGAGAGCCAGTTTGGTGTAGTGGTTAAGTGCGTGGACTCTTATTTGGGAGAACCGGGTTTGATTCCCCACTCCTCCACTTGCACCTGCTAGCATGGCCTTGGGTCAGCCATAGCTCTGGCAGAGGTTGTCCTTGAAAGGGCAGCTGCTGTGAGAGCCCTCTCAGCCTCACCCACCTCACAGGGTGTCTGTTGTGGGGGAGGAAGGTAAAGGAGATTGTGAGCCACTCTGAGACTCTCCGAAGTGGAGGGCGGGATATAAATCCAATATCTTCATCTACCTCCCAGGGTGTCTGTTGTGGGGGAGGAAGGGAAAGGAGATTGTGAGCCGCTCTGAGACTCTTCAGAGTGGAGGGCGGGATATAAATCCAATATCTTCATCTACCTCCCAGGGTGTCTGTTGTGGGGGAAGAAGGTAAAGGAGATTGTGAGCTGCTCTGAGACTCTTCGGAGTGGAGGGCGGGATATAAATCCAATATCTTCTTCTTTTTTTAAAAAAAAATATATACATACATATACATGACCTGTTCCATTTTCTGCTCTGGAGGTAGGGTGGAGAGTAGATCTAATGAAGTAATTTATCCTCTTTAATTTGAACCCAAGATGCTGGCACGGGATGCCTGCAAAATTGCCTTGCAGAATGTGGCGCAGCATATGGGCTAATAAGAGACAAAAGGGAGCTTGATGGGAGCTGGCAGTCAGCGTGACATGCCGCATTCGGGGGCGCAAAGACCTCAACCGAAGATGTCAGACTTGTGCGTCCCAATTAATCGGTGATCTCGCAAGCTGATTATCCAAGCCAAGGGAAAGTTCCAGCTGCTTTTGGCGATGTAATTTAAAGCGATTCGAACAACGCGGAGGCAGAAAGGGAGTGGGTGGGAAACTGAAGGAGCTTAGCTTGTGAAATGCTGCCTGCCAGTATTCCATTGTGTAGCAATTCTGCTCGGAGAGCTCTATAATGCTTTGCTTTTCACCCTGGTGAGCCTAATCCAGTCCGAACTTGTTTTTTTTTTTTAATTTCCTGTAGACTATTTTGCTGTGATTGAACCTTAACTGGAATATAGAGGAGCTAGTCCGGTCATATAGGAGCCCTGTGGCGCAGAGTGGTAAATCTGCAGTATTGCAGTCCAAACTCTACTCACGACCTGAGTTCGATCCTGGTAGAAGCTGGGTTCAGGTAGCAGGCTCCAGGTCGACTCAGCCTTCCATCCTTCCGAGGTTGGTAAAATGAGTCCCCAGCTTGCTGGGGGGAAAGTGTAGATGACTGGGGAAGGCAATGGCAAACCACCCCGTAAAAAAAAGGTCTGTTGTGAAAACATTGTGATGCGACTGGTGCTTGCACAGGGGACTATCTTTACCTTTTTTTTTAGTCTGGTCATATGAGGGTATGTTTGTGTGGCGTCGAACGCTTTAAAGCCGTCGTGTCCTATAAATCTTATTAGAAATTAGTGTGGAGTCAGTATAGGTTATCAGATCTATGCATGCCTTTTCGCATATCAGAATTCCTGTGTGCGAGTAATCTGGAATGGGGAGAAAGTAGAGTTGTGCAGGGACAGCAGTTTTGTTACCAAACCTAACAGCTAAGTGGGGATATCTTCAGCCTCTCTACCGCATTCCAGATTCAGGAGGGTGCCGTTGCCGGTGCATGCGTGGAAGACACCCCCCCCCTCCTTGATTTCATGTGAACTTCTCTGATGCTGAGCTCCAAAATATCCCAGCCGCTTCATTAACTGTGACTTGACAAAGGTAGAAAAAGTCCAAACTGACTTGACAAAGGTAGAAAAGCCTTAAACGCACACATACGCACACCATAGTGGACTTTATCAGAATGAAGTCATGTTGAATCAGGGCAATGGCTCATCTGCAGTGAAAACTGCCCTTTAAGGCTCTCTGTTTCCTGTTAATTAACCAGTTTTTAATCCACAAGAGGACTTGTCCTCTTATCTCATGACTTCTGCATTTACTTAAGAGCCTTTGATAAGGAGCTTTATCAAAAGCTTTTTGAAAGTCTAGGTAAACAAACATCTATTAGGTCATCCTTCTTTACATGTTTGTTCACCCCAGGGCTTTTTTGGTAGAAAAAGCCCAGCAGGAACTCATTTGCAAATTAGGCCACACCCCCTGACATCAACATTTTTCCACACAGGACTTTTTTTGTTAGAAAAAGCCCAGCAATAACTTATTTGCTTATTAGGCCACGCCTCCTGACACCAAGCCAGCCAGAACTGCGTTCCTGCTAAAAAAAAAAAAAAACCTTGTTTCACTCCCACAAAGAACTCTAAAACAGCGGTCTCCAACCTTTTTGGCACCAGGGACCGATTTTGTGGAAGACAATTTTTCCACGGACTGGGGGGAGAGGGGTGATGGTTTCAGGATGATACAATTGTGCACTTTACTTCTATTAGTTTGGTGTGGTAGTTAAGCGTGGACTCTTATCTGGGAGAGCCAGGTTTGATTCCCCACTCCTCCACTTGCAGCTGCTGGAATGGCCTCGGGTCAGCTGCAGCTCTCGCAGAGTTGTCCTTGAAAGGGCAGCTTCTGGGGAGAGCTCTCTCAGCTCCACCTACCTCACACGGTATGTTTTGTGGGAAAGGAAGGCAAAGGAGATTGTGAGCCGCCCTGAGACTCTGAAATTCAGAGTGCAGGGCAGGGTATAAATCCAATTCATTATTATTATTATTACTACTACTACTATATTGTAATATATAATGAAATAATTATACAACTCACAGCCTGGTTGCTAACAGGCCACGGACCAGAAGTTGGGGACCCCTGCTCTAAAAGATTAGTGAGACGAGATCTTTCCTTACAGAATCCATGCTGGACCTTCCTCCGTAGTGCAATATGTGAGTTGCCATCTAGACCTCTATTGTGGCCATTCGCCTGTGTGTTGATGTGCCTTCTGAGATACTCTCTCCAAATTAGTAGCTGGAGACTGTGTAACCATACCTAGGCCTTGGTATTTACTTATTATTTCTTTGACTTGTAGCCAATACTCCCTCTAATCTGTGGAGTCTTGTGGGCAAAAATTCTGCATTGTGAGCTACTGGCATGAAAGTGGTGAGCTACTGCGTAAATTTTGGTTGCTCTGGGGCCATTTTTCCTGAGCTAAGACAAAAACGTGTGAGCCGGAGTCTAAAAAGCTGTGAGCTAGGTCACGCTAACTCAGCTTAGCGGGATCACTGCATAGCTCTCCCTCCTCTACAAGCAGGTTTAGGGAGGGTTACAATAAAAAAAGTGAATAACACCATTCAGTATATAAAATAGCAAGTCTTAAAACCCAAGTAACAATAAAATAAATTAACGTTAGCAATACACAGTAGTTGCAATCTTTGGAGAAAGTTGTATTTTTTTTTAATCAGGGTAGGTTTCTCATGTGTGACTTGGTTTCCTCCTCCTCTCTTTCCCCAGGAGGTTAAGCTGCAGATATGCAAACTGGAGTTGGCGAATATATTGCTTACAGAGAGGCAAAGTGGGCTTCCGTAAGGAAAGGCAGACAGAGAGCCAGTATGGCATAGTGGATAGATTGGTAGACCTGGACCCTGGGGAACCTGAGTTCAGATCCCCAGTTCTGCCCTGGAGGGTGACTTTGGGCCCATCACAAACTCTCAACCTGACCTTCCTCACAGGGTGATTATGAGAAAGAGGAGAATGATGTTCTGTGTAGGGTTGCCAGCCTCCATGTAAGGCCTGGAGATCTCCTAGAATTAATGTTCTCCAGGCAATGGAGATGTGTTGACCTGGAGAAATGGCTGCTTTGGAAAGTGGGCTCTGTGACATTATACCCAGCAGAGGTCCCTCCTCTCCCAAAATCCTGGCCTCCCCACCCCCCCCCAAAAAAAAAAAATCTGCAGGTTTTTTCCAGACCAGCAATTGGCGGTCTTGTTCAAGCCCCAGCCAGGGAGAAATGCAGGCTGTAAATAAATAATTGCAAATTGGGAATCAAACCCGGTTCTCCCCGATAAGAGTCCACACACTTAACCACTACGCCAAACTGGCTTTCTATTCTGCACAGAGAGTGATTCAAATGTGGAATTGTCTGCCTGAGAATGTGCTAGCAGGCACAGGAATAAACAGCCTTGAAAGGGGATTAGACGGACTCATGGAGCCTATCAGTGGCTACTAGCCATGGGGGCTGAGAGGAAGCTTCACCTTCAGAGGCACTAATCCTCTGGATCCCAGAGACAGGAGGGGAACACCAGGGGAAGGTCTCAGCCTCTTTGCCCTGTTGCTGAACCTTGAGAGGAACCGGCTGACCACGTTGTGAGACCAAGTGCTGGACGAGATGGACCACTGGTCTGATCCAGCAGGGCTGTTACGTTCATATTGCATGGGTTGTGGTTGGGAATGCAAAGTTTTTGTTGTGTACGTGGACCCTTTTACCAGGGTTCCTGCCTGGCTCATTGGAGCCTTTAGGACCGAGCTTGAGGACCCAGGAACAATGGGCAGTAGGGATCCAAATCCCTGCTGCCTTGGTCCAATCACGGGCCCCCTGCTGGTTCAAATGACCCAATGGAGTCCTAGCGTGGGAACCTTGAACTGTATATAGTTGGCCCAGTTGAGGAGTCTTCTAGTTTACACTTTACCATGCTGCAATTGAATAAATGAGCTATGAACCCACTATATCAGGGGTGGCCAACGGTAGCTCTCCAGATGTTTTTTGCCTACAACTCCCATCAGTCCCAGCCATTGGCCATGCTGGCTGGGGCTCATGGGAGTTGTAGGCAAAAAAACCATCTGGAGAGCTACCGTTGGCCACCCCTGCACTATATTATAGTTTTCTTTCTGCGTCATGCCACATAAGAACAGGTTGCAGGGGATGTAGCACGGCACAGCTCTGCAAAGTGCTGTTACCTCCTATCTCTTTTCCTGCTTGCTAAGATCTGCGTCTTGTCGCTGCTGCTTTCAGGAATCCACAATTCTGCTTCTCAGCAGTTTTTGGTGCAGCGGTCGTAAAAGAGAAGTAAAACAGTCCTAGCATTCCGTGGAAAAGGACTCCTTTTCGGTGTGGTAATAAGCAAGCTCATTCCTCCCCTGCTTTAATCCTTCGCAGGTATGCCGGTTTGGAACATATTGTCTCGCTGCGCTTCTGAGCGTAGATGGAGCAAATCCTGCGGTTTTGTTTTCACAGTGGGAGAAAGCTGTCAGGACCGTTCAGGCTGTCCTGCCGCTCTCGGGAAGTCATTCGTCTCCGCTCGGAGATCGCTTTGAAGCTCGAGAGCTTGTTATCTCAAAGAACCAGAATCTGATTCTCTTAGAAGATGTTCTGTTTTGTGCCTAATGCGGCGACCTTTTCTTTTAATGCGGCAAGAGCTCGTACTTGATTTCAAAAAGCGTTTTTGATGTGCCGTTGAATATTGCTGGAAACCTTAAATTGGGATCCTCTGAGTTCATCCCAACAGATCCAACTCTTTAATTATTGGAAGGGTAGTTTAATAAGTTCCGTGTTGACTTGGAAAGACTCGCAGATACCAGTCATTGAAGGTCTGTAGCCTTTAGCTCGATTCAGCCTCCTGCCGCTCTCACACTCCTCTCCTCAGCAGGGCTTCTTTTGGATTTCACGCTGTCTGCCCCGGAGCTGCAACTTGGGGAGGGATGGTGGCTCAGTGGTAGAGCATCTGCTTGGGAAGCAGAAGGTTCCAGGTTCAATCCCCGGCATCTCCAAAAAAAGGGTCCAGGCAAGTAGGCATGAAAAACCTCAGCTTGAGACCCTGGAGAGCCGCTGCCAGTCTGAGAAGACAATACTGACTTTGATGGACCAAGGGTCTGATTCAGTAGAAGGCAGCTTCATATGTTCAACTTGCTTAGCCTTTTTTGCGCAGCAAACAGAAACCAGTTTTTAGAGAATCTTGTTTGCTGTGCGGAAAAAAGAGGAGCAAGTTGCATAAGGCTAGTGGGGAATCGGTCCCAGATTTTGGGGGGAGTATAAGCTTTTGAGTCAAAAGCTCCCTTTGTCTGGTAGCTGCATTCAGCTGCATCAGTGCTGGTTTCTATAAACTTTTCTCACACTGAAGATAGATTCATGTCTGAAGCAGCAGAGCAGAATTTGAGTCCAGTGGCTCCTTTAAGACCAAATTTTATTCAAGTTATAAGCCAGGGGTGGCCAAACTTGCTTAACGTAAGAGCCACATAGAATAAACATCAGGTGTTTGAGAGCCACCAGAAATGAATGTCAGGTGTTTGAGGGAGGAAGGAAGGAACTATTTTGCATGCTTAACCACTACCCACAACACAAGCTCTATGTAGCAGTGCTAACTGTACCCCATTTCATTGTCTGATGAAGTGTGCTTTTAGCACGTGAACGCTTACATTCTCAACAAAACTTTGTTGGTCTTAAAAGTGCTACTGGACTCCCAACTTTGTTCTCTTGCTTCAAGCCATCACGGCTGCCCACCTGGATCTTTCATCTAAGAACATAAGAGAAGCCATGTTAGATCATGCCAATGGCCCATCCAGTCCAACACTCTGTGTCACACAGTGGCAAAAAATTTATATATATATATATATATATATATATACACACACACACACAAATATATATATATATATATATATATATATATATATATATATATATATATACACACACACACACACACACACACACACACTGTGGCTAATAGCCACTGATGGACCTCTGCTCCATATTTTTATCTAAACCCCTCTTGAAGGTGGCTATGCTTGTGGCCGTCACCACCTCCTGTGGCAGTGAATTCCACATGTTAATCACCCTTTGGGTGAAGGAGTACTTCCTTTTATCTGTTTTAACCTGTCTGCTCAGCAATTTCATCGAATGCCCACGAGGTCTTGTATTGTGAGAAAGGGAGAAAAGTACTTCTCAAAACCCAGGTGCCATCAGGAGGCCCACTAGCAGGGCCAGGAAACCTGGCACAAGAGTTTCTCTGAGCATCTTTTATCAGAGAAGCAAGCAGAACAGTTCTGCAAGGGTTAACTCTCGGTGCAGTTCTGCCCATT